>NW_024412391.1:43882881-43913913 GCF_014898765.1 Herpailurus yagouaroundi | reverse complement strand
GAGTGAGTGTCTCATGTGGACTGCACCTTCTTCGTCTCTTTAATCCAGGCTGCCTCCTGATGTCAGATTACTCTTATTAAGAGCAATACAAGTACAGTTTATGTAGTGCCTCTTGGGTACCAGGTACTTGATATATATCGTCTTTCATTCCCAGAGTCGCCCTAAGACGTAGGTATGGTACCATTGCTGAGGGGGAAACCGGGCTCAAGATGCTTGAGTAAAACTTGCCCAAGGCCACAGACATGTGCCTTGCTCATGACAGAGGCAGGATTAAAAACTAGGGCCTCCAAAGTTCCATCTGCCTATAGCAGATGGCATTCTTTTCTCAGCTTCTCGGGGTGCCTGGGTGGCAGTTCAGTTGGTTAAGCCACCGACTCCTGATTTCGGCTCAGGTTGCAATCTCACGGTTTGTGAGTTCAAGCCCCTCATTGGGCTGGCAGTCTGCTTGGGATTCTCTCCCTGCCTCTCTCTGCTTCTCTCTCAAAAATAAATAAATAGAAAGAAAGAAAGAAAGAAAGAAAGAAAGAAAGACAGACAATGCTCTGCTTCTCTTACAGAAAGAAACTTGATCTGTTGGCCCTCCTCAGTAAGATGTTGGTCTTATACTTCCTGGCAAATGTCACCTTTCCCATGTCTATGCCCTACAACCCAGCCAAATTGAACTCTTGGTAGTCCCCCAACACATGTGGCACATCTCCTTGGCCTGGAGAGATGGAAAGTCCACAGTCTTTCTGGAACTCTAGAATACTAATTTCATACACCATCTGCACAGTCTCCCATTGGGTGTGATAGTTCTTTCTCATTAGCTCCCGAAGCACTTTGGTTTTGCTGGAAGAGATTATAGCACCTACTCTACTTTTTCTTATGTAAAGAATCTGGGCCCTCTCATTGTACGTTGTTGCATTATCTCATTTATAGTTAGTTTATTTCATTAATGTCACAGACATTTTCCATATTTCTGGGTAGTCTTAATTTCCATGCTGAGTGGCTACACATCTTATTTTTTTTTACAAAGCTTATTTAAATGTTTCCTTATATTAGACATCTTTTTGTTTCCATTTTTGCTTGCCTTTTTATTGGTTGCTGTTTGTTAGTGTTCAAGTCAGCTTTGGAAAGAACATCTCTGGAGTATAGGCTTCCCTCCTCTATGTAATTATTTCCTCAGGATAAAACTCTGGAAATGGTGTTGCAGATTCAAAGTGCATGGACATTTTATGACTCCTATGGCCCTATTGCTTTTCAAAGATTTACATAATTTACACTGTAATTAGTAGCACAGGATTATACTAGTTTCACCTTGCAGCTTTGGATGATCTTATTTAATTTAAAGATACTGTTTAATTTTCTGTTTTTGCTACTAGTAGGTTGTTCCCTTTGATTTTTTTTTTTTTTTTTTGAGATTGAATATGTTTTGAAATTGGGGCCAGGGGTGCCTGGGTGGTTTAGTTGGTTAAGCGTGCGACTTTGGCTCAGGTCAGGATCTCATGGTTCGTGAGTTGGAGCCCCGCGTCGGGCTCTGTGCTGACAGCTCAGAGCCTGGAACCTGCTTCCGATTCTGGGTCTCCCTCTCTCTCTGCACCGCCCCCCCCCCGCTCTCTCTTTCTCTCTCTCTGTCCCTCAAAAAATAAATAAACATTAAAAAATAAATAAATTGGGGCCAGAGGAAAAGAAGGAAACCAGATGAACCATGTGAATAAAATTACTCTAATTTTTTTTTAATGTTAAGATGAATGGGGGAGAAAGGATACGTTGGGAGAAAAATTTGTGAATAATTCGATACAAATTGTGAAAGTAAATACACAAATACATCAAAGTCTTCAAACTCACACAATTATTACCTGACAACCAGGCTCCATTGGCTGATTGGCTGAAGATTTACAGATGCAAATATTACTGCTACGCCAGATGTGTAATTGGACAGCCACTGCTAATTAAGCAAGGCAGCAAATTGAAGGGGTCCAGGAGATAATTGATTCTCCAAATTAGTGACTCAATTGGTCAAAATTATAATACCTGTTGAAGTTACTTTAAATTATGCTCTAATAGTAATTAGAGGCTTTGCCTCATGTTCTATGAAATATTTCCCTTTGCCGATGAAGTACTCCGGGACTGGTAATTTAGGCAAATAAATGATGATTGCCTGATCAAAGTCATTAAATTAATATAAAATGTAATGGTAGTAAATTCCCCGATAAAAGAAAATGGCTTAATATCTCTATAGGGAGGTGGCCAAAAATACATTTTGCAAATATTTGGATACATTTTTCATAAGGTCCAGCAGCCGATTCCATTTTGCAGGTTTTCTTGATAGGTTCATAGACCCATCTTTTTTCTTTTACTATGGCAATAAGTAATTGTGTCTATTCCATGCCTTTGTCATACCTAATTGCCACTTTATTGTTCCCGAAGGGCATTTGGACTAAGACTTTTAAAAAGCTGAATTTAAAATGACTAATAAGGATTAAGGGAAGGAACCCAGAGACTACAGAGACATTGCAGCCTGATACAATTTCCTGCGGTTATATTTTAATGTAATTCACAATAGTCACGCGTTGTTGAGAGAGCCGCTGTACTTTCTCAGGATCGAAACTCTGAGAACCACGTACTCACTCTCATTCATGGCATAGCATGTTCTGACTGTGTCCGAGATCTTCGGCCGACTTTCCCTTCCAACACTGTCATTTATTTGGGAAATAAAATTATCCCAATGTCGGGCGGGATCCACAAAGAGAATGAGTCTGAACTAGAAACAGTTGCTTCTCCACAACCTGGGAGTTCCATCTGACATGCAGGACTTAGAGGGTGATAGGATCTTTGGCCTAATTGTGGCTCCTGGTGGCTTTATGGAAAAGAAGATTATGGCCCCGTCTATGCGTCCCAGAACAGAGGTTCTGGAGCGTCCTCGCTTTTTCACTAAAAGGGAAAATTGTCAGTACCTACTAAATTGCAAGACTGCGTTCCGCACTGATGATACTTCGGTATAGATGCATTTTGCATTCAGCTGCCTTGAACAAAAGTTATAGTCGAAATTGTTCCCAGGACCTTTGAATATGTAAGTATCACCGAGAAGTATAACCCTCCATGGCTGCAAAAGCGATGTAAAAGTTGGACATAATTTTTGGAATATTTCCAAAGTTTCTCTTGGGTCCTGGGTAAGCATACTAGGAAGGAGGCTGTACTTTCTGTGCTTAGAACTTACTCAGAGTTAGTGAATCTGAACCTTAATCATTGCAATTCTAGTTGGTCTGCCCCAAGTGAAACACAAAATCGTATTTTAAAGGGGTGAGTAGATGCTTTAAAAGTGTTTTCAAAATAAATGTTCTGATGTCAGTTTGATTTTGGGGTTAAATTGCCTCTAAATTACCAGTTCTAAAATCACATTTCAAAGCTCTGGGAAAGCCTGTCTGGGGCCTGTCTAGACCTCAGAATTGGCCTGGTTTGTTTTAAGGTTTCAACAAGGCCCCGGCCTGCTGTGTTTGCCTAATGCAGAGGGAGAGACATGTGTGAGACGTGATGCTGATTTCTAAGGTACTGTTGTGTGTGTGGTTTTTTTTTTTTTTCCATTATACTCTGTATGGAAAAATAATTTGAAAGATGATATCATGGTATATTTCTGGAATCGCATCATCCCTTGGCTTCATCGCTTCTTAAGTGAAGAAGGACACCATGGTGGGTCGCAACCAATGAAGAGGGATTGCAGACCAGGCTTCTCGTCTGACACCATCACTAACCCACTGTGGGACTCCAGTGAAGTCATGCAACCCCTCTGTGCTTCATTCCTAAAATGAGAACATTTGGAATATACACTCTCCATAGTCTCTTCGGTTCTATGTTCCTAGGATATTACAAAACATGCCGACAGGTTTTCCAAGTTTTATCGTATGCTGTATGTTTTCACTGGAAAACAAACCAACAATTCAGCACTAATTACATACCAGGCAGATCTAGAACTTTGAACGGACTTAGCAGGTGGGCAGCCATGAGTTAGTAAATAAGGGTTTACGGACAGTCAGAAGCCCATGCAATTAGGGCACCAAGCCAGCTGGGGTTATACATCTGTCACAGTTGGTGTGACGAAAGATTCAAACTCAATATACGCTTTGAAAACACAGACCCCCTTTGGTTATTTATTTTTTTTTTTAAATAAAGTTTTGGAGAGCACCAGAAACATTGATCAAATCAATTAGCTCATACCTTAGCTGTTCTGCTTTGCATGCATTTGACAGGGTGGAACATTCATAAATAGGTATATTTAAGCCCCCCGTCAGGGCTGGATTGTGTAATGGTCTGGTACGGGTGACTTCTACATTTCTCTAATTACTGCTTCATGCAGCACCTGCACGTACAAGCCTAGCTCTGTGAGTCTAGTGAGCCTACCTCACACCGAAGGGGTGGAAGGGAATCGCTCATACCTGTTGCTGATCCTTTCAAGTTGGGCAAAGCAAGCGGCTCAGTCATTGGGGGCTGGCACACCGGGCATCATCCTGGACCCCGTCGATCCCAGCCAGCAGAGGTGTTTCCTCAACAGCCAAAGCCATTCACACACGAGCTTCGAGCAGGGAGGCTCGTGGCACAGCACAGGGTGACTCTGCCCGGCATCCCCATCCTACTTGAAGTGATTCTCGCTGTGTGAGAAAGCGACCGCATCTAGAGGGAGGCATATTTTCCATCTTTGCTCAGGAAAGATGAGATGAAGTCCTTTTAAGTAAACCGGGAAACCTTTTGTTTCCAGTGGTATCTATTAAACAGACTCATTGGCGAGTAGTTAAACTCTCTTCTTATAGACCCATTCGCTGCTGTGAATTTTCTCCCAAAATGTGTCCCTGAGACTCTGTTTCTTTTTATTTTTTAAATTAAAAAAAAAATTTTTTTTTGAGAGAGAGAGAGAGAGAGTGAATTGGGGAGAGGCAGAGAGAGAGGGAGACCCAGAATCGGAAGCAGGCTCCAGGCACTGAGCTGTCAGCACCGAGCCCGACGCAGGGCTCGAACTCACAAACTGCGAGATCAGGACCTGAGCCGAAGTTGGACGCTTTACTCACTGAGCCACCCAGGCGCCCCCTGAGACTCTGTTTCATAAGAGAATTGATTATAGAATGAAAAGAGAATGAAATCTGTGAGAAGCATGTTGTACTTTTTTAAGAAACAGAGGTGAGATTCATATAACATACAACTAACCATTTTAAAGTGTGCCGTCCAGTGGCATTTAGTGCATTCGCAACGTCATGGGACCAGCCCCTCTCTCTGGTCTCAAAACTTTTCCATCACCCCAAGAGAACCCCCCAAACCCATTGAGTAGTAACCCCTCATTTCTGCCTCCCCCATCTCCTGGCAACCTCCAATCTACTTTCTGTCTCTGTGGATTTGCCTATTCTGAATGTGTTTTAAGTTTCAAAGAGCTACTTTAGTTCCGAAGTACTCAGCCCCAAAGGACGTGACGGAAAAGAGCCTGGATGTGAAGAGAAAGGGTGCCTAGGATTATTAAATATTTACCTGTCGGGGCCTCCAGCTTCCTTCCTCCTGAATTACAACCACGTTTGGAGCACAACAGGCTGCCGACCAGCCAGGAGGGAAGAATGATGTCCATTTAGAGTTCCAGGAAAGGCGTAAGTGGGACTGAATCAAATGATTTTAGTTGGAATTTGGCCACGGTCGAGGGCTAATTAATGGGGATTATGAACAAAGTGAGGAGTGTGCGCCTGGCGGCGGTGGAGTTATCAATGTAAAGTATGGCCTGTGAGTTGCCTAACCCCTTAGCAGGGCGCCCTTGTACTCCATCCAACGTATTGAATCTGCTAAGTGCGGAAGAAACATGGGCCTCTTGGAGAAGGACGTGCAGTCTTTTATTCAGTCGCTGGGAGCTTGGTGCTTAAATCTGTGGCAGCCTGGATGCCTGACTCTTGATCTCACAACTCGAGGGAAGTGTTTTGGTTGGAAGGCTCTGCGGGGATGCCGCTCCGGAGCTTTGAAAAGCAAACGGAGAGACACCGTGTACCGTTTCCCTGTCCTTTTTCGGACGGTGACCGCTTCCTACAGTTGAATGGAAGATACGTCTATACAGGTGCAACAAGAGAAAACCAAATCCGTGGACTAATGGGAGCGGCTCCGTGGTCTTGTTTCTTCATTAAGTATCTTACGAACCTGGGAACTCTAGGAACGCTAGTCTGGGAAGAGAATGGGAAAAGGTGGAAAATGACCCCCCCAAAATGGAAAAAGGTCTTCTTTTCCCGCCTCAGGCATCATTCTTCAGAGAGTGAAAAAAGTTTCCAAATACCTGCCTGTGTTTCAGGATTATTTAAGGAATCTTAATAAACTCTTAATTTCCTTATTATTCTACCACCCAGTCATTTTTTTTTCCCCTCTAGAGTTGAGCACCAAGTTGCATTGTGCATGGAAATGTGTGGGTTTCATCCAAAACCTGTGAGTGTTCTTAGGTGAGCTCTTTCTTTACTCGCATAAAGTAGCATTGTCCATAAAGTTTTGTAAATCTCCAGCCCATGATGGTTTAGCAGTGATTTGCTTCCCCCCTGCCCTTAAATTTCTGCCCGGGCAATTCAGTAAATGAAAATTCTATTCTTTGCCATCTGGCTTTTCGGTGTTGACCACAGGAAGCATTCACTGAAATTTGCTCAGGTGCATGGGGCCTTTAAGAGGAAAGAAAAAGGTGCAAGCCAACGGAAGAGGAGCCATTTTGCATTCCCTCAAAGTCAAGAAACAAGTGGGGCAGGCTGGGATGGCTATGCGCCAGGCAAGAGGGTGAGGAAGATGAGAAGGCGGAAGGGGGGGGGAAGGCTGTCTGCACAGCTTTCCCTGAGCCGGGTTAGGGCAGGGGAGGTGATGCGCATCTGAATAGAGGGGAGCTTATGGGAGGTTGTGACTCTTTCTCCTCCTGGGAATCCCAGAAAAGCCCAGGTGGGGATCTGGTGGAAGGAAACCTGACTTCACAGGTGTATGACTTGGGTACAGGCACAGGTCTGGAGCTCAGGGCTTTGCGCTTGGTTGAAAGCTCCGCTCTCAACATCTCGAGATGATTCCTCTCTCTCTTGCTCTTTTTGTTTTTAAACTATTCGCGGGAATTCTATGCAATGTTGCGTACCTGTATTCCAAACAGCACCGCACAATCTTAATAAAGCAGAAATTGCTACTATATCTGCAAAGCCCTACAGACCTCAATACACTAGTCATAGATTTTGACATATACTTCTCAGTCTAAAGAGAACTAAGTTGATACAAAAAGAAGTTGGAATACAGAGGGCATCAGCAACTTTAATAACACTGACCTTATGGCCGTATATCAAACTTTGTTTTCTCAACATAGGGAGCGATATTCCTTTTCTTTCTTATTTAAAAAAAAAAAAAACAACGATTTTGTCTCCAACTTTATTTACCACCCCGTACGGGGCACCTAGTATCCGGTACATATTTAGCATTAATAAATACTGTTTGAGTGAATGAATGCGTAACAGAACCTGCAACAATCTCTTTAGTAAGTTTTGGTTTTTTTTTTTCACATTCTGAAATCTTAATAATTTTGTTTTTGAACTTGTGTTTTGGATATAAAGGCTGATGGACCATGGAGCACGGCCTTGAGCATTCTGCAGTGTTGGCATTCACCAGTCCTTACACCCAATCCTCACATAGGCTCATGATGCCTCCCGAGCACAAAATTCTGGTGGGCGCCCTAATGCGTGGGGCTTCAACATGACTCAAAGTGAGTACAGAGGCAAGCGTCTTATGCTTATACTGACTAAATACCCAAGAGACCAGGCTTTCCATTCAAAAACTTGCTTTCCACAATCTGCTTCGAATGCAGAAAGAAGCAGAGTTCTAGGACACACAGATGCACGAGGATCCTATTGTGTCCTTTCTTACCAGTCCCCTTCCCTGTCAGCCCGACGCAGAAATGATGACGTAAAAGCAAGAGGAGAGAAGAGGCAACCATAGTTCCTTTCCCTTTCAGTCCCCGCAGCTCATCTGTCAGCCAAAGCCAAGGTAGAGTGCTGGTAGAACACGTGCTTATGAAGAAGTGAAAACAAAAACAAAAACAAAACAGTGGAAGTCGTTTTAGGCAGCATTTTCACTGTTCTAGCAAGAACACAACACCTATGCATGGATGACGTACAAAATACGAATCGTGGAATTTCGGGGATTCCACGTACAAGTTCAATTGCAAACTGGCATGGGACAATATAAAGAAAAGTAGAACGCCTGCTAATCATTTACAGTTTTAATTTTTCTTGATTTAGGAGAGCATATGGTAAATAAGAACGTACCAAGTGGACAGACTGAGAATGGGAAAAGCTTTAGAGTTTAGTACCTTTAGCGCTTCCTGCTTTTTTTTTCATGTTGCAGTGCACAACATGACTCTGAGTTTAAGATTCCTTCCTTTGTCTTAATAATTTCTCTTAATACCAAATAGCATGTTTCTCCTCCAAAGCACTTTGTCCCTCCTATATTTCCATGAGATAGGCCCATTTTAAAAATGAGAACGATTCGGGGGGCCTGGGGGGGGCGCAGACTGACTTCGGCGCAGGTCACGATCTCATGTTTCTCAGTTCAAGCACCACTTCGACTCTTTGCTGTCAGAGCGGAGCCTGCTTTGGATCCTCTGTCCCCCTCTCTCTCTGCCCCTCCCCCACTCATTCTCTCTCTCTCTCTCTCTCTCTCTCTCTCTCTCTCTCTTAAAACAGTTGAGCTCTAAGGAGTGGTTTGTCCTTGAGGTCCCCTCCCAGGGCTGGTTCAAGGGCTGAGAGCTCATATCCCAGTGTTTTTCCCGCTGAGCCTGACTGGTTCCTATGATCCTCAAGGTCCAATTCGTCACTTTATGATCCATTAAAAAACTTTTATGAAAATCTTCAAAAGAACAATAACAATGTAAATATTCTAAGAAGGTAATATAAATAGGTAAAAAAAAAAAAAAAAAAATCACATTGGTGATTTTATTTCCCCAAAGGCCTCAAACCGTAATCAGATTTTATTATAATTGTGGGCGTCGTTAATCATCTCTTGCATTTGTTTTCATGTTTGTAACTGCGGGGTTTACTAATCTCAGAGCTATAATGCCTTTTATAACTGTAAGTGGAGGCTGCTCCCTGGGTTTGATTTGTTAGTCTTCTATTCTGCTGTTAATGTATTGGTTTGTTCTACCTATTTTACAAAACCCAACCCTTGAAAAGCAAGCCTTGGCAATTTAGCGCCATAGATACTTTAAAACTTACGAAACGGCTGATGCATTTCATTTATATTCTTTATTGTTCATTTGACTTACAAAGTATCGAGGCATGGAAATTGCCTGTCAGTTTTCCTACTGAAAGCTCTAGCTACTCTTAAGATTAAAGTCATTCTTTTTATAATCACTCACTTTCCTCTAAGAAAATTCTCTGTGTGGCGGGGGGGGGGGGGGGGAATCTTCAGGGGAGAAGGATTCTACGTGGACCTCCAGCCCTTGAACCTACATTACGGTAGGATGTTAAGTCAGGAAATGACATATCGGGGCAGGAATCAGTTGTTCTACCCCTCAGGTCTATTTTAAAGCACTTTCCATTTTAAATATAGCAATAAAATATCAGCCTCGAAATGTCTGATAAGGATAAAAGCAATACATCCAAATCCAATCTAAATCTGACATTGCCAGCAACAAGAATTCACATTGGTAAGTCGGGACTCATTTATAGGGCCATAAATGGGTGGGCCAGCTATAATTTGGGTATTAAACTTGTAAAATATATCGATGGTATGGAAGAGCTAAATAAATAATTTACTACAAGAAAATTGGAAATCTTTACATGGCACTTAATTGACCAGTTGGTCTCCCGGATTCTCGATGGTTCCTTGCTTTGCATTTGTGTGTTTTTCACAAGCTAGATTTTTCTTTTCCTTCCTTCAGTTTAATTTCCCTCTGCAGTGAATGATCGCAAGTTAGTGCGTTTCTGAAAACACACACCAGTTTCCGTTTAAAATTCTGCCAATCTATCCCACGCCTTTGACAATTCCATTTACCTTTTAAGAGATAAACGTACCACGTACTCTGTCTGTTCTGGAATTAGACAAATGTCTTTCTGGCTCCAGAAGCCTCCTTGGTGCCACATCTCAGATTCCTGTTCTGAGCACAGAACAGAAGGGGTTTCAATGAGATGCTTTAAAGTATTTAGTGTAGCCTTTTGTTTGGTATTTGGGGAACCTGCTGAATAGGGAGAAAAATGATGTTGGAAAACTCTGTCACTGACTTCCATACATTGATGAGATACTAAGTACGGTTGGGGAAAAGAAAGGAGAAAGAAACCAGGGAAACTCAAACTAAGGCATTGTTATTTATATGTACATGTACCCAGAAAAACAAGCAGATTCCTTGGACATACTACAAACTTACTTACACTAAGGTGATCATATGTACATAACAGTGACCTGTTTCAAAGGGTTTTAGTTTTTTTTTTTTAATTTTTTTCCTTAATGTTTTTATTTATTTTGAGACAGAGAGAGACAGAGCATGAACGGGGGAGGGTCAGAGAGAGAGGGAGACACAGAATCCGAAGCAGGCTCCAGGCTCTGAGCCATCAGCACAGAGCCCGATGCGGGGCTCAAACCCACAGACCGTGAGATCGTGACCTGAGCCGAAGTCGGACGCTCAACCGACTGAGCCACCCGGGCGCCCCTGGTTTGTGTATTTTTTATCTCCTCAACTCTAGTGATAGTCCTCCAAAGTGAGCAGGACGCTATTACGATACTCGGTTTTACTAGATGAGAAACAGGTTTGGGGAGGTTGGGACTTGCACAAAGGAATTTGTACAGTAAATAATTAGGCTGGAACCTAGAGACCAGTTCTCCCAAATTCCAGATCGGCTCCAGTATGGAGAGTAATTTTGTGCTTTCAGGTACAAGCAATAGAAGAGCCAACTAAAACATGTTTAAACAGTCAAGAGTGACATTGGTTCATATAACGGAAAGACGAGAAAGGGTAGCCTTCAGGCTTGGTTCCACTCAAGTTTTGACTCTATTTCAGTGCAATTCTTTTTCCTCTGTGCTCTTCGGGGTGCTGACTCAGATTTCCAGCGGGCTTTCCTCATGGCTGCAAAATGGAGGTCAGTAGCAATTACGGCAGTATGCCAAGTTCACCCCTAGCAGGAAAGAGAGTCTGACTTCCCCAGTGTTATTTCTCCAAAGTAACGTAGGACTTTCCTAAACACTTCCAGAGACCTTTTTTCCTTCTCCAGAGGAGGAGCACATGACATCCTCCATCAATGATGGAGCAAAGGCCATGGGATTGCTATGATTGGCTTGATCTAATCAAAGCTGATCCTGAGTCACATGGAATATTCAGGGGAAGGGAATGTACCTGAACAAAATCAGGATTTTTGTAGGGAGGAAGAAATGGAAATGGAACAACAGAACCCTGTGATTTTGGTAGCCAATGAATTTGAAAACATCTGTGTGTTTGCTATGGAACAAAGCAGAAAAGAAAAAAAAAAAAACCCACAATTTTGTTGGATCAGAGGGATTCACCAAAAACTAAATTCCGTTGTTTCACTGTCTTTTATCTATTTCCTCATTTTATTTCCAGAGCAACATCCCTGTTATCCTACATGGCTTCTGCTTACCCATGGCAAGGCTTAGGGCTTTTCACAGGCACAATTACTGTGCATCACCCTTGGGAACCCAGTGGTTTGGCAGGAGCATTCACTCCGCCAGGCGCCCTAACTTAATTCTATGCTACAGCCCAGTTTAAGAGGTAAAACACACAGAGAAGTTAGTCAGATAGAATCCTATGCAGTTCCAAGAAGGAAAGTAGATGAGTGTTCACTGTTTTCCCTGAAGCGAGGCCTGGCAGTCTAAAATATTCACAAACGTGCTGAGAGGTAGTTTATCAGCAACGCGTTTTCTTATACCCAACTACTGTCCCAACTACTGCTCCATTCAAGAGTAGGGCCCAAAGGGCACCTGGGTGGTTCAGTTGGTTGAGCGTCCGACCTCGGCTCAGGTCACGATCTCATGGCTCATGAGTTCGAGCCCCGCATCGGGGTCTGTGCTGACAGCTCAGAGCCTGGAGCCTGCTTCGGATTCTGTGTCTCCTTCTCTCTCTGCCCCTAACCCACTCGCATTCTGCCTCTGTCTCTCTCAAAAATAAATAAACATTAAAAAAAAAAAAAAAGGAGCAGGGCCTGATAGCTAACATGGGTTTATCTATCCTCTTGACAATGACCTTATTGAACCAAACATACCATGCATGGAGCTTTTATTTTCTTGTCTGGAAGAATCTCTGGTGTTCCAAATATGTGAAGCCTTCTTCTCTCACTCTAAAGGTGGGCAACACTGATTAGTTGCAAAACCAGGTCGGGCCACACACACTGGGGCCCAAAGGACCAGACCCTGATGTACAGGGAACGCACAAGGTTTAAAACTGTGCTCCCTGGAGGTGATGAGGCCGAGAAAGCCAGGTAGGCTTTGATAATATCACGTGTTTCCAGCAGAGGATTCGCTGAAGCAATGGCAAGTACTTTCTGTAAAGGCCTGGGGCCCAGGGAGGTAATAAAAAGCAAAGAACACAATTCCAAACCCCGAACACTGGGTTTTTATTTATGAACTTATTTTTAATGTTTATTCTTGAGATAGAGACAGAGAGCAAGCAGGGTAAGGGCAGAGAGGGGGAGACACAGAGTCCAAAGCAGGCTCCAGGCTCTGAGCCGTCAGCACAGAGCCAGACGCAGGGCTCGAACTCACGAACTGTGAGATCATGACCTGAGCCAAAGTCGGTTGCTTAACTGACTGAGCCACCCAGTCGGCCCCAAACACTGTGTTTTTTAAAATGAGGCTTGAGGCTTAGTTACTCACATGTGACTAGCAGGGCTAGTGAGATAATGTACAAGGCCCAGTGCAAAAGGAAAGTGTGGGCCTTTCATTGAAAAATTATTAAGAATTATAAGATCGTGACAGCAGAGCATTAAATCGAGCATGGGGCCCTTTTAAGCGTGGGCTCTAGGAGACTGCGAGGGTCTCAGGCCGATGGAGTGGCCCTGGTGACTATACTCTTTAAAGTGACAGAACACATTTTCTACCATTATTTACTGTCTTCATTTCTTGGATCTAGGGATTTTCTTCCAAAGAGCTCAGAATATAGAAAAACAAATTGGGTATTAAGAATTGTTTTAGTTGAAGAGATCGAGATTAGAGGAGCTTTAAGAGAAGGTGAGGTTACACAAATAAAATTTTTTGTGGTTTTGGGGTGCCTGGGGGGCTCAGTCGGTTGAGCCTCCAACTTCGGCTCAGGTCATGATCTCGCAGTCCGTGAGTTTGAGTGCCGGGTGGGGCTCTGTCTGTGCTGACAGCTCAGAGCCTGGAGCTTGCTTCAGATTCTCTCTCTCCCTCTCTCTCTGTCCCTCCCCTGGTCATGCTCTGTCTCTCTCTCTCTCTCAGAAATAAATACACATAAAAAATTTTTTAAAAAATTAAAAATAATTGTTGCTTTTGCCCTGGAGTCAGTCTTGATTTGCTAGTGTCCAACGTGGTGTGATTCTGCTTTAACCCCTAAATAGGCTTAGGTGGATCACCTATATCTCAAAGTGTTAATTTCACTGTCAAACGGGAGAATGCTGGCCCCTACCTTATTGGGCTGCCATAAGGATTAAATGTGATATTGAGGGGCGCCTGGGTGGCGCAGTCGGTTAAGTGTCCGACTTCAGCCAGGTCACGATCTCGCGGTCCGTGAGTTTGAGCCCCACGTCGGGCTCTGGGCTGATGGCTCGGAGCCTGGAGCCTGTTTCCGATTCTGTGTCTCCCTCTCTCTCTGCCCCTCCCCCGTTCATGCTCTGTCTCTCTCTGTCCCAAAAATAAATAAACGTTGAAAAAAAATTTTAAAAAAAATAAATAAATAAATGTGATATTGAATGTAAAGCGCTCAGCATATTGCCTGGCTCACAGTAGTTGCTCAAGAAATATTAGCAATTGCCATAATTATTCCCACTTCCCAAGGAGAAGGGATGGCTGAGGACGGGCACGGCTCCGGGGATGTCTTAGGGTTAGCAGGCTTGAGCTGTGTTGTCTTCACCTGAGCTTAGTTAGCTTTAGAAAATTATTTAAGTGCCTATTTTTTTTTCCGATAATATGCTCTTTAATTGTATAAAGTTTTAGAAAACATTAAAAAAAATTTTTTTATGTTTATTCATCTTTGAAAGACAGAGAGAGACAGAGCACAAGCAAGGGTGGGGTGGAGAGAGAGGGGGACACAGAATCTGAAGCAGGCTCCAGGCTCTGAGCTGTCAACACAGAGCCCGCCACGGGGCTCGAACGCACAAACCGCGAGATCATGACCTGAGCCAAAGCCGGACGCTCAACTGACTGAGCCACCCAGGTGCCCCTAGAAAACATTTTTTAAATGACATTCACTCATGGATTGATCACTCAGGATATCAATCTTTATTTTACATATTTTCTATTGCATATATATATGTGTGTGTGTCAAAATTGAATCCTAGTGTATCTGCGGTTCTCTATCCTGCTTTTCACTCTCACTCTGAATATCACCTCATGTCGTCAAATGGTCTTCAAAAATTTCTTATGACAGCTTAATTTTATATTGGGCAGATGTTCCATAATTTGTCTCCTTATGTCTTGGCCTTTTCAGTGGTTTCCAATTCCTCACAATTACAGATTAGACTTCTATGAGTGACCACGTGCAGATGTCTGTGCTCACTTCTCTGTTACTCTTCTCTAGAGAAGGGTAAGGAGCAGGAACAAATTTAAACCTCTTGGTACGTACTTCCAAAAAGATTGTGCCAATTTCTCTCCCACCGGCTATGAATGGGGGGAGAGGGATTCTATCCCCTGAAGCCTTTACCAGTGTCAAATATTCTCATATTTGTAAACAGCTGACCATTTGATAGGCGAAACATTGTCGTGCTTAAGGTAATTTGTTTGCTTTGATCAATAGGGAGGTTGGATATGTTTTAATGTTTGTGAAATATTTGTATTGCTTTTCGTAAATTTTAAGTTCATGGCTTTGTCGCTTTTTCTATTGTGCCCTATATTATTTTTAAAAGTGTACCCCCAGGAGCACCTGGGTGGCTCAGTCGGTTAAGCATCTGACTTTGGCTCAGGTCATGATCTTGAGGTTCGTGAGTTCGAGCCCCATGTCGGGCTCTGTGCTGACAGCTCAGAGCCTGGAGCCTGCTTTGGATTCTGTGTCTCCCTCTCTCTCTGCCCCTCCCCTACTCCTGCCGTGTGTGTGTATGTGTGTGTGTCTCAAAAATAAATAAACATTAAAAAAGTTTTTTTAATGTACCCCTAATAATGCATCTCATATGCATCAGGCAGTTTTCTGTAGCAATGTATTTTTACTTCCAAAAACATATAGGACCAGAGCAGAGTAAGGTAATAATAAGATGATAAGGTAACTGATGACAACTGTAGCCACAGACAGCAAATTGGCCACCGTAGTCATGTAGATGAAAACTTGGCTTTTTAGAAAATTACAACAATGCAAATAGAGAGCAATTATTCCAGATTTTACATGATTTTGAGAAGCCAAGGGATTCTCATCAAAATGTTAATAATAACTTTTTTTCCTCCGTATGGGGGTAATAGGTGCTTATTTTATTTTATTCTTTGTACTTTCCAAAATTTCTATCGTGAACTCGCTACTTTTTATTATCTCTTTTCTAGCAAAAGTAAACATTAAAGACAAATCCAAAGACATAGTGATAATCAGAAGAAACCTATAATATTTTTGCTCCATATGATTTATTGGAACTGCAATTTCATGTCAAGTAATTATTTGACCAATTGCAAATGAGCTTTGTAGGGAAATTGCCTTTGTAGTGTTTATCTACTCAGGTCTGCTAGTTGTCTTCTAGCGAAGCACTCCCGGGGAGGGGTGCAAAGCCACCACAAACTTTTGGGTCACCTAGATCTGAGGTCGAATCCACATGGCTTCCTACTGGTTGTATGGTCCTGGACGTTCACGTTTTTGTGCCTCAAGTTTGTGTCTTTTAAATAAGGACAGTAATATCTTTCTTTAAAAAAAAATTTTTTTTTAATGTTTGTATTTATTTTTGAGACAGAGAGAGACAGAGCATGAGCAAGAGAGAGGCAGAGAGAGAGGGAAACACAGACTCCGAAGCAGGCTCCAGGCTCTGAGCTGTCAGCGCAGAGCCCGACGTGGGGCTCGAACTCACGGACCGTGAGATCATGACCTGAGCCGAAGTCGGATGCTCAACCGACTGAGCCACGCAGGCGCCCCAATAATATCTTTCTAATAAGACTGTTGTCAGAAGTAAATTAGACCGTAGAATTGGTGCCAAGCCTACTTGAATGAATATATCGGGATTCAGCTACAGCATTGAAAGCCAAGTCTACATACAGCATCCTATTTTATGCCTCTTATGCCTTCCATCCCGAGTGAGCGATGTCAGGGGGCAAAGTTCACTGTGATCACACCTCCCTGCCTAATGGGGTCTCACGGAGAGAGGTCTGATGTGGCTGCGCACATATACATCTCCCTCTCTCTCTCTCTCTTTCTCTCTCTCTCTCCCTGCCCCCTGCCCAAGTTTCTCCTTGGCTTACCCTCTCTCTGTCTAGGTCTCTCTCACATACTCTTTAATGTCCACAAGTTCAGCATGATGGAGGTATACATCAGTTGAGTCCATTCAAGTGATTTTCATTTTACAACACATGGTTGTAACCTCAAATACGGGTAAAACAACTAATTGGAAGAAGAGTGGTGGCAATCAATGAAAAGCTTAAATTAAAGTACGGGCGCCTTTTAAATGCAAATATATGACTTTTAAGCGTAGTTTATGACTGAAAGTAAGCATTAGAAAGCAGAGGTCCTGCTGGGCCTGCTTGAATCAACAGTCTCCCTGGGATACAGGCAGAGGCTGGTGGCTGCAGGGAGGAGGCAGAGGTCCTCAAAACAGCTTTCTCCCAAGTAGACGGGCAGGCCCTATCAATCTTAAACTAAATGCTGCCTATCTCATCGGCAAAGAATTACAAGCGTGATGCTGGTAAGGGGAAACAGGCATTCTCATATGCTACCAGTAGAGTGTAAATTAAGACTGTCATCTAGAGGGCATGCAACCCATTGTGTATCGTCAGTGAAGATACTTTTAGATGCAAGTAATAGAAAACCCAAACAAAAATAACTTAACTAAGAAGTAAATTTATTATCTCTCACAACAAGATGTCCAGAGGAGAGAGAGTTCGAAGGATGGTTGAGCGGCTCAGTGGTCACCAGGGCCCTGTGTCTTTAGTGTCTTTTCTGCCTTCCCCAGCATGTGGGGGTTGTCCTCATGATAAATTCCTCATGGTTGCAGGATGGCTGCAGCAGTTCCAAGCATCACCAACTCATTCAATAACGTACAAAGACTAGAAGTCCTGGGTGGCTCAGTTGGTTAAGGGTCCAACTTCAGTTCAGGTCGTAATCTCATAGTCTGTGAGTTCGAGCCCTGCATTGGGCTCTGTGCTGACAGCCCGGAGCCTGGAGACCACTCAGATTCTGTGTCTCCCTCTTTCTCTGCCCCTCCCCTGCTCAAACTCTGTCTCTCTCTCAAAAATAAATAAACATAAAAAAAGAAAGAAAGAAAAAGAACGTCCCTTTCTAGTGTCTTTACTTAAGAGAAAAAAAAAAAAAAAAACTTTCCAGGAGCCCTTCTGTCTACGCCACTCTGAAATTTTTTCTCACATGGTTCACTGGCTAGAATCATATTACATTCTTATTCCAAATCTATCATTGGCAAGGAGAATGAGATTACATGTTTGGCTTGGGGAGTAGGAAGAGATTTGTCTTCCTCTGAAGCACAGACCCTCTAGATATCTGAATCAGATGTGAGTTCAATTAACAAGGAAAAAGTTTGCAAAGTCTTATCCAGGCATCTGTGGGGTCTGCCGTCTTCTCGAAAGCAGTGCTTGCCAATGATTTTTACTACATAGCACACATAAAAAATTCTAATATTTACAAGGCACACTGGAGTAAATTGGAAGGGATTGGGGAGCTTCTATGGGGCTTGGTGAAAATAACCACTACTTTTTCTCTATGCTATATAATTAGAATAAAAACAATAAAATAAAAAGTACTCAGACAGATATTAAATATTCAATTTGTATAAAACCTCCAAATAAGACCTTTTCAAGTGATAAGAAACTTGAGCTTGCTTCTACAGACATTTTTTTTCTATTTCAGATTTTATGTTCGAAATGGCTATATTCAACACCTATTCCAGACTTTTCTTTTAATGCTGACCTCGTCAAACTCCTTATAGTCCCCAGAGCAAAACTTGATTCTCAAAGTAGGTGATAAAAAAAATTTAAAACCAGTTTTACAACCGTTCAGAAATTTTCTACAGTTGCAAATCTACTAAACCACGTAATAGGTCTTCCTTTTCTTTCACTGACAAATATAATTTTAACATTTCTTTTATTAATGTGATTGAGGTTCAGATTCATTTGAACATTTTCATGGCAAGCCTTTCAAAAGAACGACAAAGGTCTCGTGTGCACATTCAGCGTGAGAACAGACGTCAGTACCTAGCTAGGAGCTGCTGAAATGACACCGTAGCTGCAGACGGATAGAGGTGTGAAGGGTGTGTGAAGAAAATGGTCCCCACCTATACCCTGTTGGTACAGCCATCATGGGAAACAGTACAGATTTGATTTGTGGTTGTTGAAAACAAAATTCCACTGAGTCCATTTTAAGGTTTATTTATTTATTTTGGGGGGGGGGGGGGGACGGAGAGAGAGAGAGAGAGAGAGAGGGAGAAGAGAGAATCCCAAGCAGGTTCCGTGCCATCAGTCTAGAGCTGGGTGCGAGGCTTGATCCCATGAAGTGTGAGATCATGACCTGAGCCTAAATCAAGAGTTGCACGCTTAACCTACTGAGCCACCCAAGCGCCCCTCAACTGAGTAAATTTTATTATTTAAAAAAAAATTTTTTTAACGTTTATTTACTTTTGAGACAGAGAGAGACAGAGCATGAACGGGGGAGGGGCAGAGAGAGAGGGAGACACAGAATTGGAAACAGGCTCCAGGTTCTGAGCTGTCAGCACAGAGCCCGACGCGGGGCTCGAACCCCCGGACCGCGAGATCGAGACCTGAGCCGAAGTCGGACGCCCAACCGACTGAGCCACCCAGGCGCCCCATGAGTAAATTTTAAAGATTAATAAATTTATTAAGCATTACTATGTTCCAGGCATGCTTACTTGTCTGTCATTATTAAATCTTCACCCTTCATGAGGTTAGTCCTTATAGAGCCCATTTTATAGAAAAGGCAAATTGAGGCACAAGATATTAAGTAAACTGGCCCAATGACTAATAAGTGTTTAAGCAGGGATTTCGACCCATGTGGTTGGACTTCTAATCTATGTGGCTAAATCCAATGCCATGTTGACCTTAAGGAAAGAGATCCCTGATGATCTACTTTCTTTTGGGGGCGCCTGGGTGGCTCAGTTGGTTAAGTAGCCGACTATGGCTCAGGTCATGATCTCGCCGTTTGTAAGTTCGAGCCCCACATGGGGCTCTGGCTGACAGCTCAGAGCCTGGAGCCTGCTTTGGAGTCTGTGTCTCCCTCCCTCTGTGCCCCTTCCCTGCTCTCTCTCTCTCAAAAATAAAAGAAACAAACAAACAAAAAATCTGCTTTCTTTTTGCATTTGGTATAATTCCTTTATCCTCTCCAAGTAAATCCAGATGATTTTTCAGTTTTTCCCAGGTCTTACCATTAAGTTCACCTCTCTCTCTCTCTCTCTCTCTCTCTCTTTTTGTCAGCAGCACTTCAGCAGTAAACACATTCAGGAACCTGTTTCTGCCTTGTTTGACTCCTGGATTATTACTTCCATGGCGGCAAATCTCTTATAACTAATTTGAGCATAGATCTCTCCACTAAGTAATACCAGGTCCTGCCTCTTTAAGACCAACAAGAATTTCCCCCCTATCCTTGGCTCCTTTCCCTCCAGGCAACACACTTCTACTCAGATAGTCAAATTACATAAAGACTCAGCCAAACATTATTCTCGAGGCTGCTATCAAATTCCCCAATAGAATGAGAACAAAAGATTTTCTATTATTTTGAATAATTTTCAGGTTATTTTAATGGAGTAATCAAAATAAGATAAGTAAAGGGGCGCCTGGGTGGCTCAGTCGGTTAAGCAGCTGACTTCGGCTCAGGTCATTATCTCACGGGTCGTGGGTTCGAGGCCCGCGTCGGGCTCTGTGCTGACAGCTTGGAACTGGAGCCTGCTTTGGATTCTGTGTGTGTGTGTGTGTGTGTGTGTGTGTGTGTCTGCCCCTCCCCCATTCGCGCTCTGTCTCTTTCACTCTCAAAAATAAATAAATGTTAAAAAAAATAAAAAAAATTAAAACTAAGATAACTAAAGTCAAAACAGTCAACGGAACCTGATTTAAAAGCTTGGAATTCAGGGACAGGGAAATGAACGGGAATAAGCCCAGGCTATAAAGGCTAAGAAAAAAGGCTTTCATCATTATTCCTAAAAATCCAGAGCGGTTCTGGGCACAAAGACTAGAGAACAAGGGATTACCCCTTCCAACACAACAGCTTCTTCCTAATTTGTTCATTGTCGGATGGCCACCTCAGACATCCGCTTCTCCTCACCGGGGAGCCTTCCCTGGGGCCCCAGATTGGTTCGGGGTCCCCCTCATGCCTCTCCCAGTCTCTCTGGCTTGCCCATCCTGCTGAAGGACATGGCCTGCATCCTCCTCCAGGTTGCTGGTCCTTGTGGGCAATGACCTAGCCTTGTCCTTCATCGGATCCTAGTCTTACCTAGTAAAGGGACTCATTCATGGATGTGCAATAAATATTCAGTAAATGAATTGAGTGAGTCCTTATTAGCGAAGACATTTTTTAAATTTACTTTTTCATTTCTGTAAAAGAGACACCCTGACCTTCCTAGGTTGGTTCACATAATTAGAGTGTTTTTTTTTCCCCCGACTTCTGTCCTTTAATTAGGTGGCTCATGAAAAATTACAAAGTACTATTTGAACTGAACTCGTTCAGAATATCTGTCCCAATTATTAGCAGCTCCCAAGGATTCTACGGAGCGTTTTCACGGTGCTCCCCTTTTCTCACTGATGTTTCCAAAGCCTGGGCTGAGAGAGGGAAAAAAAGTGATGGGCTGCTGGGTGGATTTTTCAACCCAGGTTCCCGGCCAGGCCTTTTTCTTCTACACTTTCCCAGAGATCAAGCTGGTGACTGCTTCCTGCCCCCCTGCTAAGCTGGACCGGGGGGTTGATGGTTTTACTATTCTTCAGTAATCATGCAGATTAACAGCTGCGTGTTCAGTAGCTTGAGGCCTCCCTTAAATTGAGAGGGCTGGAGCCACAACATTCCAGGAGCAGTTGGAAACGTCTCTGTCTTTGGTTCCTTATTATGAGAATGTTACTGTGGCTCTGGGCTAGACAGACAAGGAATAAAGCAATGGTTTTGATGTCTTTTGTTTCATGCAGCCCATAAAAAAGCAGCCTTGCATCCTTGTCCACACTTGGTTTGGGCAGATAGACCCTCTACCACAACAGCCCTTGACTTTTGCTCTCACCTGCAGCGGATGTCTTGCATATCGTGTTTCGCTTTATGGTGGCGTTTAGCCCCCTCCCGATGTCCGCCCCCACCCACTCGCTGTGAGACCCCGATTCGGGCAGCTGAAGAGTATTGTCTCCGTTTGGTGTTTTTGGGAACTGTACGTAGTTCGCTGCCCTGCTATGGCTTTTCCTCCACCCCAATAGCTGCAGCTGAATTTGATGATGTCCTTTTCTGCCTCTGAGATGATTTTAGGGAAGATGTGGAAATCTAAATCTCCTGCTGGTCGACGGGCAAGAGCTGGGTAGCAGAGGCCGAGCAGTTGATGGGGGTTTTTGATTCTTTTTCATTCTGATTAAGCCCCTGGAGACTCATAGTCCAAACATGAAGGACAAATGGATTTTAAATTAGTTCTTAGGATCCCCAAACTCGGGCTGCGAGTACAAAGAGTTTAATGGCCTTGTAGGCATTTTTTTTACTTGCATCTCAGTTTTACATCTGTGAGTCCTTATGTGAGGCTATCTGGGCTTCTCTTTGGCCAGAGATGTTAGAGTACTAAAGTCAGGAATAATAGAAATAGTTTAAGGAAAGACTAGAAGGCTGTTTTGACTTCTCTCAACCTGTGCAAGCCTGCCCTCCAGGAGAGCAGCGGAAGGTATGTTCCAGTCCCTATCTCGGTCTGTGTCTGGTTGAGCATAGAATTAGGGGCAGAGTGACAAAGGCCCTCCACCCAGATGGACACATCCGGTGCTCTTTTTTTAAAATTTTCTGAACAGTGGACATTTATTAAGTGAGGGGAAAGTCTAAGGTTTGCAGATCTTTGTGCAGAATGCAATTGGCCACTCAATATCGAGAACGGTGGAAAGTCAGGTTCAAACCAACACATGCTACCAGAAAAGCATCAGATATGTATGATTTCCTCAACTACTACCCAAGAAACTGATAAAATAGCAGATACTCGATTAAGAGAAATTCAGATGAATTTCAACCATACCTGAAGTTGTAACAGGCTTCTACTCTACATGTCATCAGTCCTTCAGCTCAAATGAAGGTGTGAACATGCAACTTTGCGAAGTATCTTCGGATTCCAAAATTGAAAGCAGAATTTTAAGTGCCAGGATGAAATCTGCAACAATATAAAACGTACTAGCTCTGTTTACAGTTACACAGATAATCAAAGGTCTGTTGTTTTCAATCACAATGTGGTTTGTTTGTGTTTTTAAAGTTTATGGATTTATTTTGAAAGTAAGGGAGAGAAAGAGTGAGGGAGGGGCAGAGAGCGAGGGAGAGAGAGAGAATCCCAAGCAGGCTCTGCACTGTCGGCACAAAACCCAACACGGGACTTGAACCCACGAGCCATGAGGTCACGGCCCGAGCTGAAATCAAGAGTCAGATGCTCAACCGACTGAGCCACCCAGGCCCCCCGAATCATGGTATTTTAATGGCAGTGTGTTTTGTTTCTCTGATGGAAAAAAAAGTTGTGATCTAGTAGCCTAAAATAGCCCTACTGAGCACATTTCACACCTCTGCACAAGGCACTCTGAGATCTCTATGGGAAGAGTATGTTTGCTCGGATTGAAAGATGCTTGACGTGGGGGCACCTGGGTGGCTCAGTTGGTTGAGTGTCCGATTTCGGCTCAGGTCACAATCTCCTGGTTTGTGGGCTCGAGCCCCACACTGAGCTCTGCACTGACAGCTCCAGCTCAGATCCTGGAGCCTGCTTCAGATTCCGTGTCTCCCTGTCTCTCTGCCCTTCTGCCGCTCGCACTCTGTCTCTCTTTCTCTCAAAGGTAAATGAACGTTAACAAAAAAATTTAAAAAAGATGCTTGATTTGGTAAGTGAAGGGGCTTGTGAAAGCAGGACATGCTTCATCAACTAAGGCCACAGGTACTATTGTCCCTGTGCCACCTTCCTCTGGGTCACGGACGCAGCAGTGGGCAAAAAGTGTGGTTGGCTTGGCAGAAGTAAAGAGAAAAAAAGAGTCTATGAAGTCAAAAATTGAGTGCTCAGTGGAAAAGTTTTAGAGCTAATCAGGGAATCGGAGCCTCGGCTCTGGGGGATGAGGTGCCGGAGACCGGGAGAAATGGTGTAGGTCCTTCAAAGCAAATCACCGCAAACGTCTCCGTGTTACATTAGAAAGCAAAGTCTCTGCGTGTTGCTGATGGGCCGGCGGTGTGTGAGCCAAAGTTGGTCAGCCGCTTATGTGGGGCCCCTACCTTGGGTTATGGCGGCAGGGGATATGGCGTCCAGCTGTCCCTGCTTTGCACATGACACCAGGTCAGGATGGCGTGGTCCAGTCAGCTCTGTACCAACGCCCTATAGGCTCATGGCCAGCTCCGGATTTATCAGTGGCCCAAGTGGCGGGAGATGAAGACAGAGTCCTTCCCACATGTCCCTTTTGTCTATAGTCACGTAAGAATTAGGAACAAGCTGTTTAATCTGGACAATTTGCTTGGCGTCTCTGAACCTCTGTTTGCTCGCTACTAACGGCCCTCGCACCCCACCTCCTCATCCCCAACCCGCAACCTCACAGTGCGATTTTTTATTCTGGCATCTCTTCCCTTGATCTGCTAACTTCTCCAAACACTGAATCCCTTATTAAACTGGACACATGTATCTCATTTAAAAGGTGATCAATTGAAAAGTTAAGGCTGTGGATTAAGGAGCAAGGCCCACCCAGCAGCCCCCAAAGTTGTTAGTGTTTTCACATCTACCCCCCCAGGTGCCAAACCCACTGAAAACAACATTTAAATTTCACAGCAACACGACATCCAGCCAACGCCAATGGGGAACAAAGCCAAAACACCGCGTTTCATCTTTGAACGGAGATTTTCTTTCTTTTAAATATGGTCTTGATAAATGACTTCCCAAGTACCTTCTTCCTTTCCCTGTTGTCTATAACCTTGAAACCTGATTTGCTCTCCGCTGAGCAGTACTGATTTGCAACTTGGCTAGGTGGGATGGGGGAGGAGGGGTTTGCAGGCTCGGACCTACCCCGTTTTCCTCACGGGGCGGGGGCTGGAGAGTCGGGAGCTCTGAGTGGGGTTTTGCCGGGTGCTACTCAAGGTCACGGCTTTTGCGGTTGGTATTCCCAGTCCCTATCTGGGTGAATTATTCCGGTGTATCTCCGGGGCACATTTCTGATGCAGAAAGGCTGTGTCTGCTCCGCAGAGCTGGGGATTAACACTCGCTGGGCTCTGGGGCAGCAGTGTTGAGTCACTGGGTGAGAAAGCTGGACAGACTGGCCTCCGGTGCTTCCGGGCAGAACACAGACCGTTTCTCTCTGTACCCACCAGTAAGCTAACAGAATGCCTTTAAAGAGGCAAGTCAGAGACTTGTTAACTTTTTCACAGAGGCTGGAATCTTGCCCTAGTGCTAAAAATCACATTGTATTTTTTTTTTTAATGGCCTTCATGTTTGTGTAATAATTATCATTTCCCTTCTCCGGCATTTCTTCTTTCTCGCGTTCCTACCTCTGGTCCCCACATCTGGGCACCCCTAGACGAAACTGTAGTGTAGACAAAATTGGCCCGTGGCAGCTCGGATACCCTCTGGGTGCCACTCTTCTCCCTGCTCCCAACCCCTGGGGCTCAGGAAACACCCTCCCAGCCAAGCGACTTGTTCCCCAGTGGACAGCAGAACATGAACTTCCCAGTCATTTACTGCAAAGCCACACACACACACACACACACACACAAAATAAAAACCACCTCCGTGCCTCAGTTTCCCCATATGTGTAAATGGCTAATAATCATCATTCTATCCATTGGATGTTTCAGAAATAAGTAACGGAAAACCCAAGTCAAATTATCTGCAACAATCAGGATGCTTCCTGACTCCTCCTGGGGCGGGTCCTGCGGTGGTGGGATGGAGCTGCCTCAGTGGCTCTGGTGTCCTTTCCCAGCGCCTCCTGTGTCAACCACAGCCTCGGGTGAATCAGGCGCAGCAGTCCTCAACCCGACACGGGGGCAGAGAGCGCCGAGGAGAGACAGACAGGATTGACTCCGGAAGCTTTCCTAGAAGAGTAAGATGAGGAAGAAATGATCGGAAAACATCCTCTTTAATTTCAGTAGCCCGAATCGAGTTGCGGAGGGGTGGGGTCTCCCTCAGACCAACTGGACTAACCTCTGGAGCTGGGGGAGGCAGCGCAGAGGGGAGGGGCTTTGAGGGGAAGAGGAGGGTGCTGGGACAAAAACCAAACGCCTGTTAGAAAGAGGAGGGGGTAAAAGGACGCTGGAGCGACATCTGACGTTGTCCATTTCATGGGCTTCTTCCTTTGATCTGCTAACTTCTCCAAACACTGAATCCCTTATTAAACTCTGGGGGCCGGGGGCCCAAAATCAAAAGGAGAAAAAGGAGAAAAACATACTTTGGAGCCTGCAAAACATTAAGCTAATATAAGGGACAGTTACAAAGCTAATCCTGCCAGGCTTTGGATGACTTCATTTAAGGCATCATCATTCTGGGAGAAGATTTTGATCTACAAAGTTTCCAGTCTTTAAAGGTGAGATTTAGTGCCCTACAGTCACTGGCATATATTTATTTGGGGTAGGAGGTGGTCTTCCAATATCTGGCTATCATGCTCGCATAAGAACATAGGGCCAGCCTTACCTCCCTTGGCATTCGGGAATGTGTCTATGCACCAAGGCATAGGAGCTGCAAAGTCCAGGCCTTCTGTGGAATAACCAGCATTATCAGATGATGTTCCCCTTAGGGGAGGTCGTACTGGTGTGCAATCAATGCCCAGAGCTGGAGAGGCACTTTGAGGCTGAAATTTGAAAACATGTCCAGAGACATCAGGTTGTGTCACCTTGGGTTCCCTTGGAAGGAAGAATGCAGAGCAAGCCAGTTTTCTCACTACTGCTGGTGGGTGGTCTTCCAGAAGCCTAGGGTGGTTCTCAAACTTCAGCACGTCGGAATCCCTTTGAGTGCTTGTCAAAGTACAAATTGCCTGGTCACACCCTGGGAGGTTCTGGTCCAAGAGGTCTGGGATAATTTGCATCTCAAGCACGCTTCTGGGTGATGTGGACGCTCCTGGTGCGGGGCCCACACTTTGAGAACCACTGACCTAGGAGATAAATGATGGAGCGAAAATGGCAGCTGTCCAAACTCAGCTAGCTTTCTCCCCACTCTGGTTTGGTTCATTCATCCTCAATGTGCTCCCCCATTTATTGAAGCGTCCTGGGTCAGTCATTCATGGAAGGAACCTCATTTTTACCCTACAGGCTAGAGCTCCTTTGTGGGAGAGTGGTAGGGTTTGTGGTTTGTCAACTACGAGGGGCCTCAAGATTTCGCCACCCTGTTTATCACGTATGAGAGAAGAACCAAATTTCCAGAGGTGCTGCCCTCTCTGCACTGGATATTCAACGCTGGGAAGCTCAAGGAAGTCCCAAACAGAAACCTTATACGGTGGCTCTGGAGAAGTTTTAACTAATGGGCACTTGTAAATCTAACAGGATTTCCTACCCGTGTGAATGCCTTGGGTAAAATGCTCATTAAACTGTCAGCTAGCGGAGAGGTGTTGCTCCTGGGAAGAGGGTCATAGCATCCTGGGGTGGAAAGAAGTTCCCCAGCCCACCAGGGTCCTCCCCTTCCCCAGTCGCTCACCACCCACGCCAGGCTCAAACCCTCTTTCCAAAGCCTTTCAGAGGATTGCATAGCTCTCCTCCAACTCCTTCAGGAAATTATTATTTTTCTCCGATCCAAAATATATATTCCTTTTAAATCTGCTCTTTTCTTTTGTTGGCGGTCTCTTCTGTGGAGATGGAGAATGGCTAGCCCACTGTACGCGGCAGAACTGACGCTCATGTCCGGTGCTTCAAGTCTCTTACAAAATCACTCCTGAGTCTCCATAGTGGCTTTTCGTGTCAACGTGAGAAGGGTTACCAATACTTTGAGTCATTACTCCTCAAATAACACTTGCACATGGCACATTTTTTTTTTTTTTATTTAGCACAACATGGCATACAATGGAAAGTGAGTTTCCTTTCCACCCTCGACTCCTGGGCTGATTCCCTAGAATTAGCCTTCAACAACACTGTCGTATGCACCTACTGGAAGTTGTCCGAACATTTATTTGTGTACGTTTGTGTACACACAGACACACACTCACATTTTTTTTTTAACTTAATGACACGTCTTGGGGTCTTTTCACAATAGTACATACATTTCTTTGTGAGAATATACCGTACATTTTAAGATCAGCTCTCTATTTATGATCTTTTGGCTGTTTCCAGTTTGGTACTTCTAGACAATGCTGTAGACATACCTTGGATTACATCGGCAAGTGTAAGATTTCCTAAAACAGAGTTGCTGTGTCAAAAGTTGTGTGTATTTGTAGGGCACCCGGGTGGCTCAGTGGGTTAAGCATCCAACTCTTGATCTCGGCTCAGATTATGATCTCACAGGTCATGTTATAGTCTGTTGACAACTTAAGAATTTTCGACAGGTAGGGGTGCCTGGGTGGCTCAGTCAGTTGTGTGTCCACCTTCCTCTCAGGTCATGATCTCAAGTTCGTGAGTTGAAGCCCCATGTCAGGCTCTGTGCTGACAGCTCAGAGCCTGGAGTCCGTTTAAAAAAACGAAAAAATTTGACAGGTAAGCGAAACGTATGCTATTTTAAACTTATGATTTATACCTCTCTTATTATGAGTATCACTGAACAACTTTTTAAAACATTATTTTATTTTATTTTATTTTATTTTATTTTATTTTATTTTTTAAAGTAATCTTTACACCCAATGTGGGGCTCCAACCCACAACCCTGAAATCAAGAGTTGCATGCTCCTCTGACTGAGCCAGCCAGGGACCCCTCATTGAACCACTTTTCATACGTGTATTTGTATTTTTCTTTGAAGTTTGTTTATAACCTTTTATCTATTTTTTCAGTTGGTTGTTGAACTTTTCTATAGTTTATATGCTTTTTATATATATCACAAATTAGCCTTTGTCTGCTATATATGTTGTAAATTTTAAATATTATTCCCCAATTTGTCATTTCTCTTTTGATTTAGTTTAAGTTTTGATTTTGATTTAGTTTAAGGTACTTTATGTCATGGAGGAATTTTTAATTTTTATGTAGTTAAATGTAATCATGTATTTTATTAATGACTTTTGGGTTTTATGTCGTGCCTAAAAAAGAAAAGGCTTCCTCAATCCAAGATCTTTTTTTTTTTAAGTTCTTCTTTGTTTTCTTCTAGTAATTTTGTGGTTTATGGTTTTGTGGGGTTTTTAAAAATACTTATTTTGGTATAAGGAGAGAGGTACTGATCCAATTTCATTTTGCTTCCCAATGACTCCCCACTTGTTCTGACATTACTTACTGAATAACTCATTTTTCTTCTATACTGATACACAGTGTCACTATAATAATGACCTAAATTCCCATTTGAACTTGAGCAGGTTATTTGTGTGATCTATATTCATCCCGTTGACCAGTATATTCATTTGCCAGAATCTCATTATAAGAAATAGTGCAACTTTATAATGCATTTTAATATCTGGTAAGACTAGTATCCTCCATTACTCTTCTTTTTCAGAACTTTCTAGATATACTTGCATATTAACTTTTCCATAGAAACTTGAAAATTAGTCTGTCTGGAATTGAAAATTATCCTGTTGGTATTTCTACTGAGACTGTGTTAAATTTATAGATTAATTTAAGGAGAATTGAACTTCTTTATGGTTATTGTCTTCCTGGATCCAATAAAAGCATAGCATTTCCATTTATTCAAGTTTCTTTTTGTGTCCCTTAGTAGCATTTTAAAGTTTTCTTCACATATAACTTGAACACATTTTGTTAAGTTCATTCCTAGGTACTTTTTGCTCCTTTATTGTGAATGGATATTTTTCCCATTTTGTTTTCTATCTTGTGTATATTTTTGTATCCTATTTTCATATCCGTCAATTTTCTAAATTCTTTTTGTTTATAATAACTTCAACTGAGTGTCTTTTTGTGTAATCTGCAAATAATAAGTTTATCTACTCTTTTCCTGTATTTTGACTTTTTCTTTCTTTCTCCTGTTCTATTTACGTTGGTAGTAGTACATCTAGAACATTTGTCAAACATCAGTGGGGTTAGTAGACACTTTGGGCTTCTGACTTGACTGGGAAGGCTTCCACAGTTTCCCCATTCAATATGATTCAGGCTTCAGTTAATGATCATGTTATTTTATTGACTTAAGATATTAGGGAAGTATCCACCTTAAATATTTTGTTAAAAGTTGTATAAAAATTAAAAAATGGGTATAAGATGGATTCATGACTTTTCAGCATTAATGGAAGTGATTATGATTTTTCTCTTTTGATCTATTAATACAGTGAATGGTAGCAATGGGTTTTTCCAATATTGAATAAAAAATAGCTAATATTTATTCAGTGTTTACTATATGCCAGGCACTATTCTAAGCACTTTACATGCATTAATTCACTGAATTCTCTCAATACACTATTATTAACTTTATAAATGAGAAAGCTGAGGCATAGAGAAGTTAGATAATTGTGTGTTCAAGGTCCTGTACCTGGTGAGTGACAGTGTTGGGAACGAAACATAGGCAGTTTGGTTCTGGAATCTATGCTTTCAACAGTTATGCTCATAAATTATCTTTGAATATTTTAGGCAGCCCTGGAATTATTTTTTTCTGTAAAGATTTGGTAGAAGACATTCTTCAAACCTGTGAGGGTGTCTGATTCCGGTACTCCAGGAGGGGTGAATTTTTGATAATTTATTCTATTTCTCCATAATAATTAGTCACATAGATTTTCTACAACTTTTAGTCAATTATATTTTTCTAGAAGACCATCCATTTCACCCAGATTTTCAGCTCTATCTTAGTAGAGCTGAGCAAAGAGTTATCTCAGAATTCTTTTAATTTTTATATGTATTTATTAGTTCCCTATGTACTGTTTTCATTTTGTATTGTTTGTTCACTTTTTTGTTATTTGTATTAAGTAGTAAATTTATTGTTTTATTTTCAGAGAACTAGCTCTTGGATTTATTTATTGTTTCCCATTTTATTATACCTTTTCCTGCTTTATGTGTGGTTACTTCTAATTTTGTATATTTTTGTTCCACCTTTTTAATTGATCAGGTTGGCTAACGATCTATTTTTCTGTTTTATTGTTCTCTTTGCTTTACTTTTATTTCTCCCAAGAACCACCACTTAGATCTGTTTATTAGCTCCACTATTTTTTAATTAGTTACTTTTGCCTTATTGGGTATCTTTTATTATTATTTTCTCACTTGCCCACTTTGCCTTTATTTTCATTCTTTCCTTTTCAATAATACTAGGAAGCCAAATTATGCTATGAAAAGCACTATCTCCAAGGTTCTGATACATACTTCTTGCATTATCAATATTTTCTAGATACTATATTGTTGATTTCCTGGGCCAAAAATTAAGAGAAAGCTTTTCAATTTCTAAGTGATGATTTCTTTGTCTTTGATTAAAAAATTAATTTCCGGGGGCGCCTGGGTGGCGCAGTCGGTTAAGCGTCCAACTTCAGCCAGGTCACGATCTCGCGGTCCG
>NW_024412391.1:43801290-43882871 GCF_014898765.1 Herpailurus yagouaroundi | reverse complement strand
AAAAAAAAATTAAGCTTTAAAAAAAAATTAATTTCCGGAAGCGCCTGGGGGGGGTCAGTTGGTTAGGTGTTTGACTCTGGTTTCAGTTCAGATCATGATCTCACGGCTCGTGAGTTCAAGCCCCACATCAGGTTCCATGCTGATAGTGTGGAGCGTGTTTGGGATTCTCCCTCTTTCCCTTTTTCTCTACCCATCCCCCACTCTCTCTCTCTCATAAATAAATAAATAAATAAATAAATAAATAAATAAATTTCCAGTTTAGCTGCACTGAGATGAGAGATTCTAATATGTAATGTTTCCGGTTTTTGAAATATATTGAGAGTTTTCTTCGCGGTTCAAATTTTGTAAATATGGTCATTTTTATCAATATTTCAAGAATTATTGAGCGGTAGGCATAGTCTCTGTATTCAGCATTTAGAGGTATAGATAGATAGATACAAATGTAGATAGATCAGAGACACTCATGCATGTGCACACACATACACGGACTCCACCTTACTGTGGGATTTAGATTTTCAATAGCTTTACTTACTTTTTTGTTTACTTGATCTGCCACATGCTGAGAAGACTGATCTAAATTTTCCCACAATTACCTTTTTGTCTATTTCTCTGTGTATTTACCGCAGTTTTCTTTCATACATTTTGAAGAAGACATTCTATTTGCTGCATGACAATTCACTAAATGATATGTTTATCATTACAGAGTGTCTGTCTTTGTTTTGTATGGTGCTGTCTTGAATTTACCTTTGGCTGATATTATGATCCTTGCTATTTTTCCCTTGCACTTAATTTGCATGTCTTTTCCTCTACTTTTACATTCAACCTTTCCAAGTAATTTTTTACGGCTGCATTTCTTGAATATGTTATGTGGCCGTTCTAATTTCTTATCCAATTTGAGTCTTTTTCTTTTAAATACAAAAGTTTTCCCATTTACATTTACTGATGAGCTCCTTTCTATCTTAGTTCTATCATCTTATTACATGATTTATTATTTTATCCTCTTTTTTTGTCTTTTGCTTTATGGCACAAGTTTTCTTGCTTTGTGCTCTATGCTGAGCAATGTACTTGTCTTCTAGTAATTTCGAAGATTGACATTCTAATGATACCCCGGTAACTTTTAATAATATGTTGAAAACTCTTCTTGAGGGGCGCCTGGGTGGCTCAGTCGGTTGAACGTCCGACTTCGGCTCAGGTCATGATCTTGCGGTTTCTGAGTTCGAGCCCCGTGTTGGGCTCTGTGCTGACAGCTCAGAGCCTGGAGCCTGCTTTGGATTCTGTGTCTCTCCCTCTCTCTGCCCCCCACATGCTCATGCTGTGTCTCTCTCTGTTTCTCAATAATAATAAATCAACGTGAAAAAATTATTAAAAGAAAAATTCTTCTTGATTTGTCAACTTCAAATAATGTATGTTAACACCCTGCTGTAAAAAATGAGGAAATTAAAGCAAGACTTACCCTTACCCTCCATACTTTTCTGCCCTTCAGAATCAGCTTCCCTCCCCCATTGTACTCAATCACTACCATGAGTTTACTTCTCGTTGGCACTTATCACAGTGTGTAATTATCCTCTTTATGTGTTCATTTGCTTGTTTGTTCTGCAGCTCCCTTGGTGGACTACAAGATACTTGCGGCCAAAAGTGTATGCTTTTGGGTTATCCAGAAGACGTGGTACAATTACGGAAAAAGAGCAAGCATTATGAGGTTACCTTATCCAAGTCTCTCTTTACAAGTGAAGAAACCCAGCCCCAGGGGATGGAGACACTTGTCCTACGTCATAGAGTTAGTGGGTGAAGGAGCTGGGCTGGAACTTAGAGATCTGCTCACCTAAGCTTGTTCCAAAACTCCAGGCCCCTTCAAAATGCATCACCACAATGCTTACACCCTACCCCCAAGGGAAGGTTTACACTTACACAGGACCAATATCGAAAATATTTTTTCATTATTTCCATGACTATCACTCAGTGCCTTCTAAAACGGCAAATTTGAAAAGTAGCTTTATTATAATGTGCAATTTAAAGGGATTGTCATTTCAAACATCACAATAACCCCATAACTCTTTACAGATACATTCTGACTCTTGACGTGTCTAGATTGAGGAAGCCCAACAGGGAGAACACTCCCCTTGTAAACTGGGAACCGAGATTTTAAGTGACACACTCAAAGACACTTAGAATGGCAAGAATTGATTCCAGAAAAGAATCTCTGTTTCCTGGCAACCAGCTCAGTACTCCCTAAAGGGCACTTTGAAGGAAAGTTCAATCAATGGAAGGGTCAAATGTTTTCTTTTTCAAACGTCCATTTTGCATGTAATGGCTGCTCTGTTCAGACTTTACGGGGCGTCCTTCTCTTGTTCATGAGATCTGGGGTCCTTCCGCGCAAATGCATGTGTTATGGGTAAGAAATTACTTCAACTGAGTTTATTGACATTTCTTAGAGCATATGAGTTCAAAGAAAATTATTACAGGTAAGAGCTCTGTCCGTTAAAACACCACTGTATAGATTACATAGTGATATATGTGGTCAGAGAGACCTCCAAGAAAAGCTCGGTGCAGATCTCACAATTCTAAAGACCCGCCTTTACAACAGGTCAGTAAATCTTTCTCCTGACCCCAAAGCCACCTGCTTGGCCCTGATTATTTTTTCAATCTGACTCAAATCTCGCTAGTGGAAATGAATGGAGTGTAGAAAGGGCGCTGTAGTCAGTCCTTGGTTTGAGCCTGGGCTTTTGCATGGCCTTTGAGAAAAATTCAGGGGCGCCTGGGTGGCTCAGTCGGCTAAGCGTCCGACTTCGGCTCAGGTCATGATCTCACGGTTTGTAGGTTCGAGCCCTGCATCGGGCTCTGTGCTGATAGCTCGGAGCCTGGAGCCTGCTTAGGATTCTGTGTCTCCCTCTCTCTCTCTCTCTGCCCTTCCCCTGCTCATGCTCTGTCCCTCTCTGTTTCAAAAATAAATTAAAACATTTAAAAAAAGAAAGAAAAATTCAAATCCACCATGATTTGAAACCCCACTTCTTTAATAAGAAAAATCCCAATTTTCTTAGCATAATCGTGTCCTACCGCATTACCACTTTGTTGATTTTTGAAAGTTGAGATTTTTGGTAGGGTGGGGGGCGGAGATAAGGGTGGATGGGCTAGACCTCTCAATGCTGATATCACCTATAAAGAGCTAGAGCCAGAGAAGCAAGAAGGAAGGCAGAGCAGCAGGAGTTACAGGAATTTTGGCCAAACATGTTAGAAGCGTTTGTTCAAGACATTTCAATTTTTTTATTAGCCTTTTTATAACTAAAAGCACAAGCGGGGCGCTTGGGTGGCTCAGTCGGTTAAACATCCTACTCTTGATTTCGGCTCAGGACATTCATGAGATCAAGCCCCGCATCAGGCTCTGAGCTGACAGTGCAGATGCTGCTTGGGATTTTCTCTCTCCTTCTCTCTCTGTCCGTCCCCAACTCGTGCTCTGTCTCTCTCAAAATAAATAAATAAAACTTTAAAAGGCACAAGCTAAATGAAACTAAAGAATAGGATAAGAGAATATTTTTAAACACTCAGCTTAATGTAATTATCGGACATTCCCAGATTTGCTCAGTCATGTCCATCTGTCTATCTTTTCACTCAAGAGCTGGGCACTGGACGGCAGGGGCGTGAAGCATACAGAAAACAAACTGAATGTTGTCCTTTCTGTGGAGCTTTCGTTCTAACAGGTGGAGACCAAAAACGACACAAAAAACAAGCAAACAAATAAATGAACGTAATAAGTTCAAAATGTGGTAAGTTTTATGAAAAATGGCTGAGGGGGAGATAGTGAAGAATGTCTGGGGAACACTTTAGGGTACCAACGTCTGAGGAGATGGCATTGGAGAGGAAGCCCAACGATGAGAAGGAGATAATTATACACATATTTGATCAAAGAGTGTTCGGAGATGGAAATATTAATGTTCTTTACAGGGAAAATGAACTTCCACTCCATAAGCATGTTTTCTGGAAGGGGTTTTCAGCAGATAAGGAGAGAAATGAATAGTCAGGAGATAATTTGTAAACCAAGCTCTAGCTGAGAGAATATAAGTCTTTACCGTGAGGGCTTGTAAAGCCAGAGATGATGAAGTCTGACCCCCACTTAACCTCCCTGTTCTGTCCTGCATGCTTTCACTACTCAGCCACGTTGACCTCTTTACTTTGCCTTGAACATTTCAGGTGTACTCCAACCTCAGGGCCACCTTCCATGCTGTTCCTCTGTCTGGAATGCTCTTCTCCTAAAGAGTCCCATAGCTTGTTCTCTCACTTCCTTTGGGTCTTTGGTCAAATATTGCCTTCTCACTGGGGTCTGCTTTGGCCATCCTATTTAAGTGTGAATGACTTGCTCCCACCCTAACTTTTTTTTTTCTGTAAAATATCATCATATTTCATGACATACATTTTATTAATTGTTTATTGTCCAGCCCTCCTTCCACTAGAATGTAGGTTTAATGAGGGTAGGAAATTTTGTCAGCTTGGTTTAGTGCTGTATCCCCGAGGACTAGAATACTGCCTGGCACATAGTAGGTGCTCTTTCTTTATTTGTTAAATAAATGAAAGAATAAATAGTCACATTTGCATACAAAATCCCTAGTACTATAAAAGGAAATTATTATACCTCAGGCTAAATACGGACATGGAATGCATGTGTTTATCTCTGCGTCCTCTGGAAGCCTCTCTAACAGAACATAAAAGCTAAGAAACAAGAAAAGACAGCAGCAGAAAAGAGATTTCAACCAAATTTTGATGGTTGGCAGTCTTAGCTATTTTGCCAGGTGGGAAAAAGCTGAAATGCAAACCTACGGGGAGAAGCCCATTAGAAACAAGCTCTTTGCGCCATAGATCCTTAGAAAGGCTCAGGATTTGGGGACATCTTGTACCTCCCATGCTTCTTTCTCAGGAAGCTACAAGAGGATGTACCCCAGCAAGACAGAGCAGAAAGGAAGGAATAAAAGGACCTAGGATTGAGGAAATAAGAATCTAACGCAGGAGAGACATAAAGAACGTTTCCAGGATGAGAGCAAAGGGAGGTTCCAGTCCAAAAGACGGTTAGCAGGTGTAGGGAGTAACCAGTCCAGATTGTAGCAGGATAAAAGACTCCAAGGTCGATGTCTTAGAAAAAAACAAGGAGAAACTGATAGACAATGTGATGTCTTTGAACGTACAGAGAGGGAATTTTACAGTTCTACCAGAAGATTTAGAGTTTGATTAGTTATAGAAACATAAAAAGTAAACAAATGAGAAAAGCAATTAGTAACCCCAGGGTAAACAAAGAGTTATAAAAAAAATGGAACTGGAATTAAAACTTAGTACTATGATTCAACTGTGAATAATACTTACTCATCATAATATGACATTGAGAGGCTGAAAGAGAGGGCAAGTTTTTGATGTGTGGGGGAAGGTGAGAGTATTAGAAGAAAAAAACCCAGTATCTTCCATCTTTGGGAGTCGGTAGGTATTAGCTGGAACTGAAAAATAAGAAAATCACAGTAGAAACATATTACTTAGAGCTAGGAAGATAAAAGACCAGAAGAAGTGGCTAAAAATTAAAAGTGGTGACCTCTGAGGAGCTCCTGGGTGGCTCAGTCGGTTAAGCATCCAACTTTAGCTCGGGTCACGATCTCGCAGTTTGTGAGTTCGAGCCCCGCGTTGAGCTCTGTGCTGACAGCTGGAGCCTGCTTCGGATTCTGTGTCTCCCTCTCTCTTTGCCCCTCACCCGCTCATGCTCGGTCTCTCTCTTTCTGTCAAGAATAAATAAACATTAAAAAAAATTATTTTAAATAAAAAAAAAGTGGTGACCTCTGAAAAGCAGGATTATGGGTAGGGAAGAGGTAGGTCAGGAAATGGGAAATGTAGTTTTTCATTATGAGCCCTATCAGCTTTCTAAGCTATGTGCATATGTTATATTTTGATATAAACAAAAATTAAATTAACAAGAGAACATTGCGCTTTCTTATGAATTTCAAGGGAAAGATCTTGAAATAAGATATCTTCATCTTGGAATACGCATACATAGAAACTATTTGTTGAATGATAAATGAACGAACGAGAACTGCCACGAGCTTATTTAGAGTTCAGAACATATCACAGGCAGCAGGTGGAATGATGAGAGGTCCTGCACCGGGAAATGATTTAAGGAAACCCAGAAAAGACGTGTAATTGTGTACCCCACCACAAAGGAGCCCTGGGGTTTCTGCTCAGTTTAACCTATAACACAGTGTAAGACTGGCAAAAATTGCTCATTTCCATAGAGCTGACTCCACAGATTTAAAAAGTCCTGAATGGGAAATAAATACGCTGCTCTTAATAAATGTCTAGTTAAGGTATAGTTAATATAGTTAAATGCGAAAGTGTATAAATGATATATTTTAATAGCATTCAGAGCACATTTCAGCACTGAGATAAATGCAAACTAAAAAAAAAAAATTCTAACGTCCTCTAAACACATTGCCTTATCATAGCAAATGATAAATTACTGAAGAAAAATGTTATTCTGCAATGTTTTGAAGATTAAGTGGAGTCTGAGTGAAATTAACATTGTGTGTAAGTGAAGCTGTGACTATATCATGTCAGGGTGGTAATAAAATTGCAAAGGGGGAGAATTAGAGTTTTATGCCACAGAGATGGAAGTAGTTTTCATTTTAATTGTTTTTCTTTAAATGGATTGTTTCTGTAATATACTATATTCTCTCCAGTTCACAGATGTTCAGGAAGGATAAAAGCGTTATAAAATATTCTAATGTGAGCTTTTAAAATAGCTTTTTTGGAACAGAAAAAGAACAGCCTGAAGAATTCGGAATTTTTAAAGTACAATAAAGCATTCATATTGCAAAGTTAGTGATTTGCATTTTGTGATATGGAAAAACAAATGGCCTTTTAACAATTATGCCATGGCCGGCCTCTCAGTCAAATAAATCCGTTGTGCTTATCACACTCATTCTTAAAGTCAGGTGCCTCTTCAGGTATCTCTATTTTGTTTAACGTTTATTTATTTTTGAGAGAGAGAGAATGGGAGGGGGAGAGGCAAGAGAGAGAGGGAGACAGAGAATCCCAAGCAGGCTCTGTGCTGTCAGCAGTGAGCCTGACGCGGGGCTCCAACTCACGAACCATGAGATCATGACCTGAGCCAAAGTCGGACGCTTCACTGACTGAGCCACCCAGATATCTCTATTCTTTCCTCTTCTTCTCATCTCCTGCAAGCAGTTCTTTATTCCTGGCATTAGGAGTTTCTCTATCATACAAACATGAAGCTCAGGCTTCACCTGAGCTACCCCAGATGGATGAATTTTTTGTGTCAATGGTGGAGGCTCCCAAGCGTCTCTCTGTCACTTCACATCTGCCTTCTCCCTTGGCTTATCCTGCTCAGAAGCAGGGGCTGCTCAGCAGCTCGGTTACGTCAGTGGGACCAGGGTGCTATGCTCCTTACAAATGCCACATTTAGTATTTCTCTTCTCCTCAAGGAGCGACGTGTCTAGTGAGGAGGAAAGACACAGACCACAGAAGGAATGTGTGGCACTGAATAAAGAAGGTACTCTAACAGAGGGACATTGGCAGGGGAGTAGAGAGAAAGGAAGAATTCATTCTGGTTGAGTTTAAGGTTCAAATATGGGAACAAAATGCTTGGCCACGAGACAAGGTCATGAAATATGAAACTGCAATGTGTGTGATGTGTCTTAACTCTTCACGTCAAAGAAGCCTCACGTACGAGAATCTAATCTTAGAAAAATCAGGTGAGACGGTTACATTATAAACAGGTGCTTTGCTTTCCAAAAAAAAAGATTCTTTAAATAACAAGTGTATCTTATGTTTTACTAGGAACTAACAAAGAGGGCATAGATTTAGATAAAAGACTTTTGAAATGTTAATGTATCTGCGTGAAAATATGGTTCAAGCTATAAACATGTTATTGCACGTGACTTTTCAGAATATTTCTGTTGCATAAACCAAATTATACCTTTAATTGTGTTAGCAAATCACAACCAATATTTGGTAAGCGCAAACATGTTGATATGAATATACTCAACAAACTCCATTGGCTGACAGGCTCCCACTATGGGTTACTTGGCAAAAAGCCATTGGGATGGATTCTGAAAAGGGTCTTCCTTTAGTTCTCCTTCCTGGCTGCACATTAAAATCATATAGGGGGCTTTTAAAAAAAATTTTTTTTAACGTTTATTTTTGAGACAGAGAGAGACAGAGCATGAACGGGGGAGGGTCAGAGAGAGGGAGACACAGCATCTGAAACAGGCTCCAGGCTCTGAGCTGTCAGCACAGAACCCGACGCGGGGCTCGAACTCACGGACCGCGAGATCATGACCTGAGCCGAAGTCGGCCGCTTAACCGACCGAGCCACCCAGGCGCCCCTAGGGGGCTTTTTAAAAAGTCCCAGTGCCCGGGCCCCACCATCAGAATCTCTAGGAATAGGACCCAGGCATCAATAGTTTTTAAAGTCCCCTAGATGATTCTGGTATGTGGCCCAAAGTAAGGACCACTGCTCTGCCGAAGTCCTTCTCCAATGGAGTCTTGTGAAGGGCAGGTTCTGATTCGGTAGGTCTAGAGGGGAGCCTGAGATTCTGCACTTCTCACAAGTTTCCAGGCGGTCTTGATGGCTGCCAGCCCAAAGGCCTCATGGTGGCAATGACATTGGATTTAAACCACGTGCCCTGGTGCATCCAGGGAAGCACCTGATTTGATTTCTCCGGATCTCATCCTGAAGGACACACAGGAGGACATAACAACAATAACTCAAGTTCTCCTAGCTCTTGGCCCTTGTTTAAATGAGTTCTCACAGGTGTTTAGCACCCCTTAGACGTGCCCAATGGTGCCGTGATCGTTCTTATGCGGGGTCTGAGAGAGGGTCTCCAGTGGGGCCACAAACATTTCCCGGCTTAATTGCCTCTGTTTTTACTGAAATCCCACCCCCTGCTTCCAACCACAAGACACACAGTGATTTCAACGGGACAATTCTGGGTAAGAGACACCATTCTGTCTTCGGAATCACTGGTCCCAAACCACTCTATACGGCTCCGGGTGTCAGAGTTGGACCTCCCTTAGAGAGACTTCTCTCTCAGAAGGGTCCCTCTTACCTATGACAATAAGGCATCCAGAGGCCCACCCACCACGGCAACTGCCCTGTCTGAAGCCCTGCTCATTTTCACATAAGAACCATGGTCACACCAAGCTTTGCTTTGTTGCTGGAAAGAACAGAACAGGTCCAACAGAAAAAGGAGTGTGGGACAGGAGGAAAGGGCTCTTGGAAGGAGTTAATGCTAAGGAGCACTACAATCCCCGTCTCCACAGCAATGGGGCACTTCCTGTGATCCCAGGCCTGTAGGCTATGCTGTGAGGGGAGGGCTGGACTCCTTGGCAATGTGTTAGCGCTGGGACTTCTGACATTCCACAGACTGGCTGTCTCATCCCAGAGTGGACCTGATGTGACCGGGCTTGGGTGGGTGGCTTCCTCGTCAGTGAAGTGTTATGTGCCCCACTGTCGTACCAACCTCTCTGTGATCCCTTCTCACCATTTTTCCAAGTCCTATTTTTTCTCTCCATTTGCACCATTCCTATCTTGTATGTGTGGGATATCATATATGTCTACGTCTTATGTTACTGTTAAACACAAAATTATCTTTTCCTTTGCCAAAATGTGCTTTTTTTTTTTTTTTTTTTTTTTGTTTTTTGAAGGGCTACTAGCCAGTTGAGGAGGCTCTCATAATGATTTTAAATGTCCTTTTGCGGGGCGCCTGGGTGGCGCAGTCGGTTAAGCGTCCGACTTCAGCCAGGTCACGATCTCGCGGTCTGTGAGTTCGAGCCCCGCGTCAGGCTCTGGGCTGATGGCTCAGAGCCTGGAGCCTGTTTCCGATTCTGTGTTTCCCTCTCTCTCTGCCCCTCCCCCGTTCATGCTCTGTCTCTCTCTGTCCCAAAAATAAATAAACGTTGAAAAAAAAAATTAAAAAAAAAAAAAATAAATGTCCTTTTGCAGCAATTTATAGCCTTTGGGAAATACTGGCACAGTGTTATTTAACACTGCAGTAGGAAATTGTGAATTCTTGGAAAATTAAATGAGGCATGGATATCCGAACCATTCTGCCGACATTTTATGCCAAATGGGCCAATAACATTATACACTTCACTCTTATGCAATGTCTATTGTTTCACAATTAAATCTCTCTTGAACGAGCATCGTCCACTTTCTTTAAAAAAATTTTTTTTATGTTGTATTTAATTTTGAGAGCGAGAGAGGCAGAGCATGCGTGGGGGAGGGGCAGAGAGAGAGGGAGACATGGAATCCGAAACAGGCTCCAGGCTCCGAGCTGTCAGCACCGAGCCCGACGCGGGGCTCGAACTCACGGACCGTGAGGTCATGACCTGAGCTGAAGTCGGACGCTTCACCGACTGAGCCAGCCAGGCGCCCCTACATCATCCACTTTCTAAGTGGACTGGAGATGCCGAGATGGTCACATCCTCCAAAGTTTTGTCTTACGGGGGCAAGTAGCTTGAGTGGCACAATGTTCGATTATGGGATTTAGATGTAGGAAAGCAGAAATGTACATTTTACTGCAAATCACCACCTCTACCACCACTCATGTGCAAGAGCCCACACATTCAACGAGCAGACAAATGAAATTAATACTCAGCCCTTCAGTTTACAAAATGTTCCTTGAGTAGTGGGTTCCTAGAATGCATTCACATCAAGGCAGTGGTTCAGACGTTAACCTCCTGCACAATATAGGGCACGCATTCCTTCCGTTCTAATTCCAATCATGTAGCCTGAATGCAAATGCTTTTCAGGGAGGAAAGGACCCCCCTATGTCTTTACATTTGTGATCAGAGGATAGAACAAGATCAAATCTCATCTTCGAAGGCAAGCATATCTAGTCCGGGACAGCAGAGGAAAACATGCAATGATTGCCAGTGTTCCAGAAGCCCCGGCCAGAGCTGCAAAGGCAAGGAGCCCTTGCTGCAGGCTTACGGCGGGGGGCGTGTTCGAGCACGCTGGGGCTTCCTGTAAGATGGCAAGGGGATGTGCGGGCTCTGGCACACAGTCACGTCCACTGTGTGGGCAGACATCACTAGGCAAGGGCTCACTGCTAGCTAGGATTTTCCCAGACCTGGTGGACTCGTCCAATCAGGCCTCGCCGGGTGATGGTCAAAGCATTTCTGGAACGGAAGGGTCTTAGGAAGCCACGTAGTTCCGTCCTTTCACTTATGAGAAGAAGAGACAAATAACTTGCTCAGCATCATAACACAAATGAAGGCTGGTGTTGAAACTATCATTTAGTGCTCTTGGCTTCTAGTCTGAGGCTCTACCTCTACCTGTTACCCTAACTCTTCATCTCTTTAATGGGGGTATTCGATGTAGTTAACCTGCCAGTTAACCTGTTCGCTAATAAAGAGTGACCATGGAAAACTCTGGGGCCTAAGCTCCTACAGCCATAGCTTAAGTTCAACAGGTTGAACTAATAAACCCCGGGCTTCCCACCTACTCACCTGCTCCCAAGCCCAGATCCTGGTGCTCTTAACAAGGATCTCAGCTTTCTCTGCATCCCCCGCCCCCCCACCCCGGTACAAACCTTAGGATCTGACACCTTCCACTCCCGTATACACAGCCACAATGGGGCATGAAGTCTGCCTTGATGTCCTCCAGGAATGAGCAATTGTTCACGGAGTGTTTTCTATCAGCTCCGCAGGGCTCCAAATCACAGCCAGTGGCCCGGAGAACTGCCAGCTCCCTCAACAAAATTGGGAACTTTGTGGACCCCTTGAGAGGCCTTATTTATTACATCTCCCAGAGAAAGCAGACCGGGGCAATAATCGTCAAAGTAATATTTACCCCTTAATAACTGCCTATTTTTATACTGGTGTTAGAGGTTAATAGCAGTGTTATTTACTCCTCTGCCAAAAAGAACTGAAGGATGTGAAATGTAGCAGTCAATAAAGCCGAACAGTCAGATAAATAACATTCATATTATTTCCTGACAAATCCTTCTGCAACCCAGGGATATAAATAACTCTAAGAAAGCAGTTCCTGCATTACAAGTTTACTGATGTGTAAAATGTAATTTTAAAAGGAGCTTCAAACCCTAGAAGCATTGGACTCTATAACTATATACACCGGCAGACAGCCCTGGTATTTCTGCACGTGTGTGTGTGTGTGTGTGTGTGTGTGTGTGTGCATCCTCTGATAGCACACATGCATTTTGAGACGCGCTTAGTATCTCGTACACGGGAATGTGGTGTCAATGTGCCTGTAGCTGTCACCTCTCATTTCCTCTCCGCTTGTGTGCTACGCCCTTCTCGGCTTTTCTTCCGACCCCATTGCCTAGATGCCTCTTTCTTAGTCCCCTTCTCTTAACGCTTTTAACGTTGGCGCACATGAGGGCCCTGTCCTGGTCCCAGGCTTCCTGCCCTGGCAGCTTCCTGGGCGATCCCTGCTGACTCACAAACGTGTGTCTCTGGTCCTCAATCTCCCTGAGCTCTAGTTCTGATACGGTATTAACAGGCTCCTTGATTTCCACTTGGATGTATAATTGGCATGCCAGTCGCGGTCTGGCCAGGGGGTTGTTCTAAATTCCACCCCGAGCCCCCCTGTCTTCCACAAATCAGCAAATGGTACCACTTTCCACGCAGCTGTTGAATTAAAAACCTAGTACCTTTTTCGTCCCTCTCTAATATTCGCCTGTGCACCGCCTCCCCCCCTCCCCACCACCTTGTATCCAGTCCGTGAGCAAGTCCTATAAACTTTTCCTTCAAAATATGTCTGGAATCCAGCCAGCCAGCCATATCCATCTTCCTTTTCTGTCTCCACCTCCCTCCCTGAGTTCAAGTGCATCACCTTTCTGACTGCTTTCTAAGCTTCCACTCTAGCCTCCTCGTTCATTCTCCTCCCAACAGAGCAAGCTTTAAAAATACATGAACTCGGGGCGCCTGGGTGGCTTGGTCGGTTAAGCGTCTGACTCCGGCTCAGGTCATGATCTCACGGTCCGTGAGTTCGAGCCCCGCGTCGGGTTCTGTGCTGACAGCTCAGAGCCTGGAGCCTGTTTCCGATTCTGTGTCTCCCTCTCTCTCTGCCCCTCCCCTGTTCATGCTCTGTCTCTCTCTGTATCAAAAATAAATAAACGTTAAAAAAAAATTAAAAAAATAAAAAATAAAATAAAATAAAAATACATGAACTCAAATGTCTTTCTCTGGCCTGCAGGCCCTGTGACCTGGCCCTGTTCCTCCCTGACCTCCTCTCCTGTCTGCCTCCCGTCCTTCATTGTCCTCCAGTTTCCACCTCTTTGATCCCCAAACAGATCAAACGCATTCCTTCTGCCCAGAACGCTCCGGAGCTGGTGTTCCCGTGCCGGCTCCTCCTTGTCCGTCCACACACGAGCAGGCTCTCCCTGGCTGTTCAACGGTCTGTTCCAAGTAGATGCACCACGACCACTCCGTGTCACGCCCTCACCATTTTCTTCAAAGAACCTACCACCGCTTAAAACGATGTTGTTCGTAGATTTGCTTCCATGTTTATTATCTCTACTAGGCTGTAACCTCCCTGAATTCAGGGCCTTTGTAATCTGTCCCACCGTATATCCCGGGTCGAGGAAACAACCAGGCACGCAGTGGGCCCCTGTATATGGGTCCTAGGACTGCCACCACAAAGTACCACAGCTCTGCTGACTTAAACAACAAAAACTTATCTGTCAAGGTTCTAGAGGTCTTGAGATGAAGGTGTGAGCAGGGTCTGTTCCTTCTAAGGCCCCTTCCTTGGCTTGTAGATGGCCACCTTCTCTCTCTGTTGTCACATGGTCTTCCTTCCACACATGTTGATGCCCAGACTTCCTTCTCTGCTAAGGACACTGCTCATATTGGATTTGAAGCCACCGTAAAGACTTCATTTTAATTTAGTTACCATCTTTTTTTTTTTTAACGTTTATTTATTTTTGGGACAGAGAGAGACAGAGCATGAACGGGGGAGGGGCAGAGAGAGAGGGAGACACAGAATCGGAAACAGGCTCCAGGCTCTGAGCCATCAGCCCAGAGCCCGACGCGGGGCTCGAACTCACGGACCGCGAGATCGGGACCCGGCTGAAGTCGGACGCTTAACCGACTGCGCCACCCAGGCGCCCCAATTTAGTTACCATCTTAAAGGCCCTATATCCCCGACCACAGTCACACTCTGAGGTATTGAGGGTTAAAGCTTCGACACCAAAGTTTTGGGGAGAGACACAATTCAGTCCATGACAGCATCTAATAAAAACTAATGGTGGTGATCAGGAAAGCTGATATTTTTGAGCTACTACGTGCTGCACATTGTTTCCGGGGCTTTTCCTGTGTTACTTCAATCTTCACTATCAAGATTAAGAATGCCACCATTTTCCAGATGTGGAAACTGAGACACAGAGAGGGTCAGTGACTTGTTGGAGGTCACAGGTTGTGAGCAGTGGAGCCTGTTTGATTCTGGGACCTGTGTGCTTTCCTACCACCCCACCCTGCTCCCCTTGTGTTTATAAACCTCGGCTGAATGAACGGACAAAGGGGAAGCATGCATGTGATTCAGCTTGCCTTAAGTGCATGGACACCAAAACCAGCCCACGGGGGCCAAGAATACCTCATTCATATCTTAGGCTCCCTTCTAAAAATGATGTCAAGCAAAGTATATTAAAGGGCATCTACACAATATCGTCAGCAACCTAGGAATTAAAAGAGAGAATCGAGAGGAAGAAAATGAAGAAGGAAGGCACTTACAAATGACGAACATTAACAGAGCTGCTGAGATTAGACACCAGTTTTGGCTCTGAACTTCCTAGTTCTTCTGTCCCGAAAGAAAGCATACCAGTTCCTTAGACAAAAATTATTCCAGGGGCGCCTGGGTGGCGCAGTCGGTTAAGCGTCCGACTTCAGCCGGGTCACGATCTCGCGGTCCGTGAGTTCGAGCCCCGCGTCGGGCTCTGGGCTGATGGCTCAGAGCCTGGAGCCTGTTTCCGATTCTGTGTCTCCCTCTCTCTCTGCCCCTCCCCCGTTCATGCTCTGTCTCTCTCTGTCCCAAAAAATAAATAAATGTTGAAAAAAAAAATTAAAAAAAAAAATTATTCCCGAGCTGAATTCGAGATACATGCCTCGTGCGCTTGCATCATCCTGAAGGGGGCCCCATCCTTTTTTTCTGCCCGTTAGTGACACTCTGAGATTTCACTCTTTGTCAACTTGCTAAGCCGCTTGGAGTTAGGCCCTCGCTGACTTCCCTCCTTCGTAGGTGGAAAGTTAGGTGGGACAACGGTGGCTCCTCCAGCAGAAAGCCTCCGAAGTGCTGAAATTTTAACCACAGGGGAGGAAGCGCCCCTTTCCAAGAGGGGGGGTTAGGTGTATGCAAAGGAATGAACTCACCTTTTTCTTTTCTTTTTGAAATGAGAGTGGGAGCAGCCAATTGGAAGGGCCAGAGAGATTAGCTTCCCCTTTAAGAATCAGTCCCCCATTCCCACCAATTGGCCCCCAGCCCCCCAGCCCCCCACCTCACCCCCAGCCTCCAAAGAAATAACTCAGGCATAACCTCCAGCAGAGTCAGAATTTGGCAGTGGACATTGCCTGTAAAACACCCAAGACAGGCCCGGGCATATAGTAGCACTCAGTAAGTATTATTATACTAGTGGCTTAAGAAAAGTGTTCAGAACTCCTTAGGAATTCTGATAAGGTGTTCTCTCTAGTATTTTCTTTTCTTTTTTTTTTTTTTTTTAATTTTTTTTTTAATTTTTTTTTTTTTTAACATTTATTTATTTTTGAGACAGAGAGAGACTGAGCATGAACGGGGGAGGGTCAGAGAGAGGGAGACACAGACTCTGAAACAGGCTCCGGGCTCTGAGCTGTCAGCACAGGGGCCCGATGCGGGGCTCGAACTCACGGACCGCGAGATCGTGACCTGAGCCGAAGTCGGCGCTCAACCGACGGAGCCACCCAGGCGCCCCTCTAGTATTTTCAATGATATGGACACAGAATAGGTGTTTATTAAATTGTGGAATTCCCGGTAAAAAACAAATTTGAAGAACACTTCCAGAAGCCTTTAAAAAATATGTTATCGGGGTGCCTGGGTGGCTCAGTCGGTTAAGCATCCAACTTTGGCTCAGGTCATGATCTCGCGGGTCCGTGAGTTCGAGCCCCGCGTGGGGCTCTGTGCTGACAGCTCAGAGCCTGGAGCCTGTTTCAGATTTTGTGTCTCCCTCTCTCTGACCCTCCCCCATTCATGCTGTCTCTCCCTGTCTGAAAAATAAATAAATGTTAAAAAAAAATAAAAAAAATATGTTATCTATAGCCTTGTATCTATAGCCCTAGTTCTAAATATCTATGAGTTTACTCTAAAATAAGAAAGTTGTGCAAAAATATTATGAACAAAGATGTTCATTATTGAATTATCTGTGATAATGAAAACAAGAAATTAGGGGATTTAATTTGGGTAAATCCATACATGATATATCAAAGACAGGGAAAATCTGAATAATACTATATACATTGTTCTGCAATTTATTTTTTGGCACTTAATGTATCTTGGTTTCCATGACAGAATCTGTAAGTCTACTATATTTTTACCCAACTACCCAACCTTTTATTGTGAACGTTTTCTAATAAACAGTGAAGTTTAAAGAATCATATGATGAGGGGCTCCTGGCTGGCTCAGTCAGTCAAGCATGTGACTCTTGAACATGGGGTTGTGAGCTCAAGCCCCATGATTACTTAAAAAACTTTTGGGGGGGCGTCTGGGTGGTTCAGTCGGTTAAGCGGCCGACTTTGGCTCAGGTCATGATCTCACGATTTGTGAGTTTGAGCCCCGCGTCAGGCTCTCTGCTGACAGCTCGGAGCCTGGCACCTGCTTCAGATTCTGTGTCTCCCTCTCTTTCTGTCCCTCCCCTGCTCGTGCTCTGTCTCTCTCTGTCTCTCAATAATAAATAAACGTTAAAAATTTTTAAAAAAATTTTAAAGAACCATATGATAAACATCTGTGTGTTCACCTTTTCAATTCTATAATTACATTCTTTTTAAAAGACTGTAGAGTAGCCCATCCAAGGACAGACTATTTAACTTATTCCTTAATGATGTATATTTATGTTTCCTCCAGTTTTTGGAGTCACACAGCACATCTATAATCATCGTTGCATGTATATTGTTCTGTATATATACAAGTAGATCTACAGTATAAATTCTTGGCGATGGGGACTACTGAACCAAAAGACCTATGGATTCTAGAAGTTGATATATATTGCCATGTGTCTTACCCAATGGGTTGTAAAAAGAGGGTAGGAGAATGCTTACTTCACTTCACATTTGCCACCGTTGGGTATCATCAAACGTTTAAAATGGCTTCTAATTTCACGGGTGAAAATGGCGTCTCTGTCAGTCTGTTCGGGTTGCTGTAACAACCACCACAACAAGCCACATTGGGTGGCTTAAACAACAGACATTTATTTCTCCTAGTCCTGGAGGGTGGAAGACTAGACCAGGGTGCTGGCGTGGTCGAATTCTGGTGAGGGACCTCTTTCTGACTTGAAGACAGCCACATTCTCCCTGCATCCTCATGTGGCAAAGAGAAAGAGAAAGCTTTGTGGTGTCTCTTCTTGTAAGGGCATGCGTCCCATGATGAAGGCTCCACACTCTTATGAGTTCACCTAAACCTAATCACCTCCCCTGACCCCTCTCCAAATACCATCACACTGGGGCTTAGGGTTTCAACATAGGAATTTTGGGAAGATACAAACATTCTGTCCGTAACAGTATCTCATTGTGGTTTTGTTTGTTTGTATTTGTGAATCTTTTATGTGTTTATTTGCCATTTGTTCTTATTTTTCCATTAACTGCACGATCACCTTCCTTATCCATTTTCTTACCCTATTGATTAATAAGAACTTTTGAATTTTAGAGAAAATAAGCCTTTGCCATATATAGTGCAGATATTTTTTTAGAGTTAGTCACTTGTCTGCTGATTTAGTTTATATGGCTTTTTGTGCAGAAATTCTAAATTTTTACATCTTTAGGTTTATCAGTCTTTTTCTTTATGGCTTCTTGTCTCCTTTAGAAAAGTCTTTCCTTCTTCAAGATTTACAAATTAAGGGACAGCTCTTTCCTCTAAGCTTGAGGCATGAATTGTTACTTAAGTAGGTCACGAGAGTCATCATTTCGGTATGAATTAAGCAATGTTTTTCTTAATTCACAACGACCGGAAGTTTTCAGCTTTGACTATAATATCAGTGGTGGAGACCTGAAAACTTTGTTGTTTCCAAACCTTCACCAGGACTTCTTCCCACGAACCCTTCTCATGTTGTGTTAGACACTTGGTAAGTATCATGACAGTTCTATTCTTCTAAGCCAGAGGTCCCCAAATCTTTTCCTGATGGTAGCTACTTTTGATACCTCTGAAATCTTCAGAGAAGGCAGGGAAGAAGGCAGGGAAGGCAGGAAGTGTCTGTGTGTGTGTGTGTGTGTGTGTGTGTAAGAGACAGACAGACAGAGACAGAGACAGACAGTACAGGAGTGGGGGCAGGGTAGTTATGGAGATTTGATGACTACACCCCCCCCCCTTCTTGAAGTCCCTAAAAATCATGGCAGATAGAATGATCGAGCAGGTAAGGGAGAGAACAGAGGAAACTACAAAAAGGTTATAAGGAATTGGCATGCGCGGGCTGGCTTGGACGTTGACCCAGGAAGGCTTGGAACCCTATTAGCTGCAAACACCAGAGCTTTAAAAACAAATGCTGCTGAAGTATTCTTGGTATAGCATGTCCCATTCCGGAGATTTCAGGCAGGTACAATCAGTCATCTTGTAGCACTTCATCACTGTCTCTTCTGCAAATTTCTGAGAATAAAAAGAATTGGGCTGAAAAAAAACTCCTAACATCCCCATCGGTTTGTAATCAGTGAATACAGTAAGTGCAGGGGGTTGATGACTGTTTGCAGAGTATGTTATTTTATATATCTTGTGGGAGAGGTTGAGAGGATTCTGTTTAAAAAGGCTGCCCTAATAAATGATTTACCAGGGCAGCTAGAGATCAAAGAAATCGCTCAGAAATTGCATCTCAGGGCACCTAAAATGGTAAGTTTATGGAAGTCCCCAGAACCCCAAACCTTTTATGACTTTTATATTAGCTAACCACTAAATTTTCAAAGCAGTGTGACTGCTGTGGGTTTTAATAAGAGCTGCATGTTTGACCCCTCCTCCCTTTAATAAACGTAATGGTGATACTGCTGAGACATTTTGAAAATACGGCAAATGTCACGGAAGATATAGCACGATCAAGGCTCAGGCTGGATGGTGGAAATTCTAAATTCTGATGAGAAAAAAATTGACCGAAGACAAATCCTACGTACCTTTTAGCAAGATGATAGGCATACTGCCGTGGACGTAGGGTGTTAGCCAGAGTCTATGTGTAAGAGCATTGTGAGGAGCCTAAGAAACTCCGGAGTTTGGAAACTGAATTTAGAGTTGTCAGACAGTCTGGGCATGGATTACTCTTGCTTACCATTCAACAATTGGACACATTTCCCATCACCCTCAGGACTTGGGAGAGTTTCTCTGGAGTTTACTGGTGTGTGTTGTCCCACACGAGCCAGGTCCAGTCTGAAATGGAGACCGAAAATGGAGAACCAAAAACAGGTAGGATAGCAAGTTTTCAGAGTGTATCCCAAGGACCCAGAGATCCCTCCAGATGGCATGTAAGGCCAAAACTATTGTAATAATAATACCAAGGTCTCATTCTCAAATGAGTGACCGCTAACAGGACTGAGGGAAGAATCACCTTGCTGAACGCTCTTTGCATTGCAGAAGCATGAGCAAATATGGCTGTTGTTTTAAGCCATTGAGTTTCAGGGTGGTTTGTTCAGCCATGGATAATTGGGGGACACACGTCAGGGATGTATGTTGATGCTGCTGGTATTGGTGATCTGGGATTTTCAACCATCTGGGGACCTAGTCCAGGCAGCACTGTGGAGAGCACAGAAAGAGATTACTCCCAGGGACAGAGATCAGAACGACCGGTTTCCTGACATGTTGATGGCTTAAATCAGGAAGTGAGGCTACAAGCCCAGTCATGGTTCCTCCATCATAAACCGAGCCAAAGATAATTCCTGACACTTGAAGGAAATTTCTTCTGATGAATAACTTGGAGGAAACCCATAGCAGTGATGACGACGATGATGATAGGGATAAAGACGATGATGGTGACAATGGCACTGATGATTGCATAGCAAGGATGAAGCTTGGGCCAGGGACTCTTGAGTCTTGAACCAGGAGGAATGACTACTGGGGATAACATATTGTAATAGAGAGAGGACGGGCTTTAGTATCAGAAAACCTGGTCAAGTCCTTGCTTCGTAATCTTAGACAAGTCAAGCCTCTCACCTGAAGTTCAGTTTCCTAATTGCCAACATAACTGTACTCCCGGCCCTTCCTCCTGACAGAATTTTCATGAGGGTCAAGTGAGAGTATGTGAAAGTGCTCTATAAACTGTAAAGTACTAAGCAAAAGGAAAGGATTTGAAGATAAGAGATAGGAGATTGTTGCTAAAAGGAATCTTTCTTCTACTTAAGCAGTTCTGAGAAAACACAGAGAAGATGATTAAAGACCTCTGTTGCAAGAAGTTTTTGAGTTTGCTTGTGGAAGTTACTTAGCTTGCTGCCCCAGACAGCTGCCAGCCAGGCTCAGCAAATAAATACAGGTTCCTGCAGTCTGCAGCGTGTGGCGTTTTCTGTTCTGTCTACCAGCATCATGTGTGAGCCAGTCAATATTTGCTAGACATTCAATTCTGTGCGAGGAATTGGGGATGGGGGCAAAGAGGAAAAAGTCGCTCCTTCCTTTCTAGCCTGTCAGTGGTAGGCAGAATAATGGTGTCCCAAAGATGTCCATGTCCGAATCCCTGGAACCTATGACTATGTTAGGCTATATGGCAGAGGGGAATTAAGGTTGTCAATGGAATATGGTTGCTAGTCAGCTGCCCTTGTGGTGGGGAGATCACCCTGGGTTATCCAGGTAGGGTTAGTGTAATTACGAAGTTCTTGAAAGTGGAAGAGGAAGGCAGAAGAGGGAGAAGCAGAGAGATGGCAGTGTGAGAAGCCCAGTGTTGCTGGCATGGCAGATGGAGGAAAGGGCCATGAGGCAAGGAATGTGACCAGCCTCTAGAAGCTAGACAAGACACGGGAATGGATTCTCCCCTCGAGCTTCTAGAGGGAATGCCATCATACCAACATCTTGCTTTTAGTCCAGTGAAACCCATTTCATATTCCTGACGTCCAAAACCATAAGATAATACATTTATATTGTTTAAGCCACTACCTTTGTGGTAATTTGTTATGGCAGCAAAGGAAAACTAATGTATTGCCCGAGAGCCTCCTAAGCAAGCTACCTTTGTGGGAGGACTGAGCAAAAGCATGGGAGGTCTGACCGAATGCCACACATGATGTCAATGGAATTTTAGTTCCATTTGTCATGATAAATTCAAAGACCTAAACCGGCAGGCAACAAGTAAGGTCTGCAAATTTTCCCATTTGGGAAGCTATCATGGCCTGCGCAGGAAGTATATCGGTACCATTGGCCAAGCTGCATACAACTTATCGTCTGACATTGATATAGTGGCTCATCTAGTTTATGTCTGTCTTCCCCTCACTAGAATAGAAGCTTTGTCAGGGTCACTGCTATAGCTTCTGTGCTTAAAATAATGCCTGGGTCCTAGTAAGTGCTCAATAATTTTTTTATGAACAAATTCACTCGTTTAACAAATTTCAAGACTATGCATCAAGATTAGAAAAACAGGGGAGCCTGGGTGGCGCAGTTGGTTAAGCGTCCGACTTCAGCCAGGTCACGATCTCGCGGTCCGTGAGTTCGAGCCCCGCGTCAGGTCCTGGGCTGATGGCTCAGAGCCTGGAGCCTGTTTCCGATTCTGTGTCTCCCTCTCTCTCTGCCCCTCCCCCGTTCATGCTCTGTCTCTCTCCCAAAAATAAATAAACGTTGAAAAAAAATTAAAAAAAAAAAAGATTAGAAAAACAGTTAACTGTAGGCAGAGAAATGTATCTGTTTTGTTAGCTGCTGGATTTCTGTGCCTAGAACACAGTGTACCTAGCACTCAAGAAGCATTGGTTAAGTGGATGAATGAGTGACTTAAATGAATGAATGATTTAAAGAACGAAACACAAACGCCCCCTTGCTCTTGGAGAGTCTGTGGTCTATGAACTTTGGTTTCAGATTTGTCAATATGGCCACTTACAACAAAATTGAATTTGCTTTCTTCCTCAAAATTTCTCAAGTGCTCTCAAGGCTGTCCTTGAACTTCTCCATCACGTATATTCCCTCCTACCCCTGTTTTGTCCTGACATTTAAAGAATAGGTTTATAGAGTAAAAATAATTAGCACTTGCGTATCACTCCGTTTACAAAATGATTTCCTACCTAGTTTCTTATTTGATCCTTGAACTTCCCAAGAGATACGTGTTATTGTTCTTGTGGCGACTATTAACGTTCATTTCTCAGATGAAGAAGCCGAATGAAGCTCACTGAGCTTAAATGTGACTTGCCTGAGGTCATATGATCAGTTAGCAGCAGGACTTCTGCCTCCAAATCTCTTACCTTTTCCCCAAAGCAGTGTTGACTCCAGATAAGAAACCCCAGGCCCTAACCTCTTGACATTGTCATTAAAACCCTCAACAACTTGTAAGGAAAAAGTAGACAAGGTGATTTGTAATTTTCTCATGCAGCCAATGCAAAGCGTCCAATGCCTCTAAGGTGTCTTCAGAGGTGCGGAATGGACTTGCCTGAGGGAAAATAACCAGCTTGTGCATGTGACCTACCGCTGACTCTCCACTGTGCTCATGGCCTCGGTCTGCTCCTTGTCTATACCTTGTCTATACCACCCTTGCAGCCAGCCAGAAAGGCAGGTGAGGGCGATGACACTCTAGGAACTTTCCAAGGCTTTGTTGAATTTAATGGGGGTCTGGATAGAGGGTAGGCCCTCTATCCAGTTAAGTGAAGACTGCCCCCCACCCCCACCCTGGCCATCCTGAAAGTTAAGTCAGGCTTTAGGCTTCAAGTGGTCTGGCTCATTAGCTCTATTTGTGCACATGGCTGGGAGCAAAGCATTATGGGAAAGACAGCAAACAAATACGAGACTGGGTCCGAGAGGGCTGAGTTTGAGTCCTGCGTTTGCCACCAAATAGCTAGAAACCTCCGAAGCTTTGAGACTCCCTTTTATCCTGAAATGGAAGCAGTAGTATCTGCCATTCCTGATGTGCAAGGTTATAATGACCCAATGAAAACAGGTGTGTGAAAACACCTTAAAAACTCTCAAGCGCTTGGGGCGCCTGGGTGGCTCAGTCGGTTAAGCGTCCGACTTCGGCTCAGGTCACGATCTCACGGTCCGTGAGTTCGAGCCCCACATCGGGCTCTGGGCTGATGGCTCAGAGCCTGGAGCCTGCTTCCGATTCTGTGTCTCCCTCTCTCTCTGCCCCTCCCCCGTTCATGCTCTGTCTCTCTCTGTCTCAAAAATAAATAAAAACATTAAAAAAAAAAAACTCTCAAGTGCCCAAATTACATCTGTTGGAGTTTTCGGTGTTGGGGGTGGTTTGTCTCAGCTAGAAATCTCGGCTCATAAAAGTCTTCCATGGCACAGAGACACGGATACAAACACACGGCTCTTCTCCATTACCTCATCTTCTGTGGGCTCCTTTAGACAGCTCACCAGGCAATTCCTTTCTCCTATACCTACTTGAGTCCTTTCCCTGATGACTTATCTTAGCACCAAGCTTTACTCCTCCTTCCCACGTGGTCTCAAGAGACCTTGACGGAGACCCACTTAAACGCTGGGAAAGTAACTATAGGGGGAAAAGGAGTCTTCCTTCTGTTCCTCCTCATTTTAGCAACACTGTTCAGACGGCCAATCTGACAGTGACTACAGTTGAGGTCCGTGTCAGGGCCTGGATTTTTGCCTCCCGGTAAGTATTTTCTCCTCTTCTGTAATGATAGAGCGTTTAGCTGGGAACATGGCAGCTGAATTAAAGGGCACATTTCCCAGCCTCCTTGAGGGGCGGCCACGTGACTAAGTTCTGGCCAGTGGGTGGTAAGCAAAAGTGGCGCGTGCAGATTCTGGGACATAGGCTTAAAGGCAAGGAGCACCAGCTCTCCTCCCCTTTGCCCCTTCCTGCCGGGTGGAATGCTCACGTGGCAGTGGTTGCTGGAACGGTCATCTCATACCACAAGATGGAAGCCATGTGTTAAGGATGGTCAATAAGGCGTTGGAAGCAGCCTGGGTCTCTGACCCTGCTAAGCCACCCGACTTTTGGCACCACAGAGAGACATGCATTTGTCTCTGGCTTAAGCCACTGTATTTGTGGGTGTCTTGTGACAACAGCCTGACATATATCACGACAGAGATTATCAGAGAAATAGTGTGAGGTCTATAGCTTCATGTGGAGCTTGGGAGGTTCCATGTCTGCTCTAGATCTTGCCGTAAAATAGGAAGAACTCACAGGGGTTCTCCTCTGGCTCCCTCCATCTGGGTCAGTGTTCGCTATTATTACTGCTGCTGTTTCTGTTGTTATCACCATTAACATTGCTTTTAATGTGCCAGGGGATACATGCACGAGCAGCAACAAATAAGTTGGACCTCATCAAAATTTAAACCTTTTGATCATCAAAGGACATTATCATGAAAGCGTAAAGACAACCAACAGAAAGGGGGAGAAAATATTTGTAAATCATGTATCCGGTAAGAGTCTAGCGTCCAGAATATGTGTAAGGAATTCTTACAGCACAACAACAGAAAGATAAACAACCCAATTCAAAAGTGGGTAGAGAACTTGAATAAACACTTATTCCTCCAAAGAAGATATACCAATCAATGGCCACCAAGCCCACCATCGTTAGTCATTAGGGAAGTGCAAATCAAAATCACAGTGAGATCCCACTTTGCACCCACTAAAATGGCTCTAATTCTTTTTAAAAAAGGTAAAAGAGCAAATGTTGGCCGGGAGGTGAAGAACTTGGGAATCCTTGTATGCCGATGATGGGAATGAAAGGGATTTAGCTGCTGTGGGAAACGATTGGGGGGTTCCTGAAAAAGTTAAGCGTAGAGTTACTGGCTCTCGTACTCCTAGACCTGAAAACAGGTACTCAAACAAGTACATGCACACGCATGTGCATACCAGCATCATTCACAACAGCCAAAAGGTGGAAACAATGCCAATGTCCATCAGTGGATGAGTGGATAAACGCACGGTGGCATACACATTCAATAGAATATCATTCAGCTGTAATAAGGAACGAAGTGCCGATACATGGATGAACTTCGAAAGCATTATGCTAAACGAAAGCAGACACAAGAAGGTCTCATATTGTGTCATTCCATTAAAAAAAATTTTTTTTAACGTTTATTTATTTTTGAGACAGAGAGAGACAGAGCATGAGCAGGGGAGGGTCAGAGAGAGAGGGAGACACAGAATCTGAAACGGGCTCCAGGCTCTGAGCTGTCAGCACAGAGCCCGATGCGGGGCTTGAACTCACGGACTGTGAGATCATGACCTGAGCTGAAGTCGGCCGCTTAACCGACTGAGCCACCCAGGCGCCCCTTGTGTCATTCCATTTAGAGAAAATATCTAGAATGGGTAAATTCCTGGAGACAGAAAGTAGACTGGTGATTGCCAGGGGACTAGGGAGAGTAACTGCACGATGGGATCTCATTTTGGGGTGATGGAAATGTTTCGGAACTCGATAGACAGGATAGCTGCACGCCATTCGGAATGCACCAAATGCCACTGAATGGTTCACTTGAAAATTTTTTTTTAATGTTTGTACTTATTTTTGAAGGAGAGAGAGAGAGAGACAGAGCATGAGCGGGGAAAGAACAGAGAGAGAGGGAGACACAGAATCCAAAGCAGGCTCCAGGCTCTGAGTGGTCAGCACAGAGCCCGACGCGGGGCTCGAACCCACGAACCATGAGATCATGACCTGAGCCGAAGTCGGACGCCCAACCGACTGAGCCACCCAGGCGTCCCTGGATGGTTCACTTTAAAATTAAAACAGCTGATTTTGTTACATGAATCTCACTTCAGTTAAAAAAAAAAAAAAAAAACCATAGGGCCCAGAACAATAGTATTGTTTATTTCTAGAAAGGCCCCTGACAGTGCAGGGAACCATCTAAGCAACTGGACCTCTAAGGAGCACCTCTCATCCCCCAGAAGCAAATGCTCCTCTTCCTTCTGCCGGCCAATCATTAGGCTCTAACCTGCTTCTTGTCAGGTAGCATTAGTGATACATGTATCCAGGGAGTGGGGGGGGGGGGGGATGCCCTTGTTCTGCCTGATTCCTTGTTTATTATGTTAATGAGAACATGACCACAGCTCTGGGGCAGAAACTCCAAGAGGGTATTCGGGCTGTATTCAGTGGTGGGCGGTCTGCACAGGGTGCCATGGAGGGACTCACACCCACAGGTCTGGTTTCAAATCCAACTGTCACACACTTGATCCATATTCTTGGGAAAGTCGGTTATTCTGAGGCTGAGTTTTCTCACGTTACAATGGGATTAGGGGCACCTGGGTGGCTCAGTCGGTTAAGCGGCCGACTTCGGCTCAGGTCATGATCTCGCGGTCCGTGAGTTCGAGCCCCGCGTCGGGCTCTGTGCTGACGGCTCGGAGCCTGGAGCCTGTTTCAGATTCTGTGTCTCCCTTTCTCTCTGAGCCTCCCCCATTCATGCTCTGTCTCTCTCTGTCTCAAAAATAAATAAACATTAAAAAAAAATTAAAAAAATATTCCCCTTACTTCATTTCAATATCTAGAAACTGATTGTTCTCAACACCTTCCCTGCCACCATCTTGGTTCAACCCACTGTTCTCCTTTCCTTGGTGAATGCGTTGGTCTCCTAACTAGTCTCCCTCCTGACTTTGCCTTCTCTCCAACCTACTGTGATCCTGCCATGAGACTGGTCCTTTCAAGCATAAGTCAGACTATGTCACTCCCCTGCTCAAAACCCTCCAGAGCCCTCATCCCATCCGAGGAAAAGCCAAGTCTTCACATTGGCCTTCAGGGTCCATGATGGGATTCTCGCTACCACTCTGACCTTATTTCTTGCCATCAGCTCCCTGGCTCACTGCTCTGCACCGCGTGCTCCTTTCTGTTCTTGATTCGGGGCCTTTCTACTTGCTGTTCTCTCTGCCTGCAGGGTTGTTCCTGCCCTTAGCAACCCCAGATCTCTGTCAAATGTCATCTTACCAGTGAGGTCTTCCCTCTCCACCATTCCCTATTCCCCTACCCTGCTTAGTTTCTATTTAACATTATGATTACAATTAGCACCATCCAACATTTAACACCAAACAGATTTTTGTTCATTCTTTTGCTCTTTTTTACATTTTTTTAATGCTTATATATTTTTGAGAGAGAAAGACAGAGTGCAAGCAGGGGAGGGGCAAAGAGAAAGGGAGACACAGAATCCGAAGCAGACTCCAGGCTCTGAGCTGTTAGCACGGAGCCCAACGTGAGGTTTGAACTCATAAACCGCGAGATCATGATGTGGGCCCAGTCAGATGCTTAATCGATTGAGCCATCCAGGTGCCCCATCATTCGTTTGCTTTTTACTTGTCTCTTCCTAAAACAGAAGTTCTATGAGCTGTTGTTTTTGTTCACTGCTGTATCTAGAGTGCCTAGAATAGTGCCTGGAACATAGTAAATGGTCTATAAATGTTTACGGAATGAATGAATGAATGAATGAATGAACGAGTTCTTTGAAGATAAAATGGTCTACAAATGTTTACTGAATGAATGAATGAATGAGTTCTTTGAAGATAAAATGGTCTACAAATGTTTACTGAATGAATGAATGAATGAACGAGTTCTTTGAAGACAAAATAAAACAATAAATGTGAAAGTATCATACAAATGTACAGGATTTTCTTGTTTGTATCAAAATGAAACGCATCTCAACAAGGTCTACATCAGTAGGACTTGTGATAGTCGGGGAAAATAAATAGCAAAAATGAAAATTTTCACCATTCAGAAAACTTTCATGAACCCCAAAGGATATTTTAAGATCCGATACAGCCTCCGTTTTTAGCCCCTCATCATTAGTAATATTCCCAGAACTCATTTTATCAACCTTAGCGGAATGAACTTCAGAGGAACAGCTTCCTCATATGAGTGAGTCGAAGGAGACTGCTTATTTCATAGCCTGTGTGGGATTTTACAGACGTATCAAATTGGCTTTTTATTTGCTACTGCAAAATTAAATTAGGAATGAGAGTAATTTGGTTCGATGAAAATAAAAAACTAAACTCAAAGTAGGGGAAAAAAGGCCAAATCACACAGAGGTCGGGACTGCCAGGAAGGTTCCTCTTAAAGTCTTATAAATAGAAGGTAATTTCTAAAATGTCAAGGGTTTCTCGGCTCAATTAAAATTATTTGTAGCACAAATGGTTGAGACCAGGGAGTGCTTTACACCGTGGAAATGCAGTAACAAGAATAATAAGCAACTAGGCTATTGTTGTTCGGGAGAAGTCTTATTTAAATGTTGAAAAATTTCAATCATGTCGGATGCCAGAAAGGGCCGGTTATAAACGGAAGTGGAGCTGTTTGCCCTCGGATTCCTTTCCTCCCGCTCCTACTTAGGAAACAGCCAAGAGCCATTTTGCAATCGAAACAACTTCATTTCCCATGTCCATTCGGAAGAAAGAGCCATAACTCAACGCATACACATTTAGGACAGGTTGGGGACGGCCGTGATGCCGCAGCCCTGAGCTAAGAGCATATAACTTCTTTCTAAATGTGTTTTGGACTCGGTGGCTGTCATCTACTAAAGGATGAATTTTGCAAATATTATGAACTTATCCATTTGGGAAGCAAAAACAAATATCGGATAGACCCAGCTTTTGTCATAGATAAATAGTTCTTTACATAGCAAGCCCAGGAGTGTTCAGAGCAACCTTGCAAAGTCCAATGAAGTGTCAGTTCAAGCCAGAGGCGTTATCATTTATTGTCAGCATGGTCTGTCACCACTTACAGCCATAATCGGAAAAATTACTGATGATTGATACCGACGGCAATGATGATTACTCTTGCAATAGGCTTAATTAAAATAATGAAGCGTTATTGCATGCGACTGAGTTGTGGCACGGGTGAGATAATGTGTACGTGCCACAAAGAAGTCACCAGCCAGTGTGGCGTTCGCATTTCAATCCTGACACAACGGGGAAGAATTTGTATGTGAGTGACTCCTGTGGTCCCCTCCCTTCTTACTTAGGCCCAAAGTTGCTCATCCCTCCCGTGCACACAATTGCTGGAAAGAATGTGGTGATAAAGAGATCATTTCAGCAGACGGTTGGGACTGTCTCCTCCTGGTTGGCCTTCCCACGGGCCCGCTTCCCAAAGTCATGGAGGTGGCAAGGGAAGTCACGTGCTTTCCAACCCCTGGCCACCTACCCACTCAAAGGTGAGAGAAACGCTGTTGACCTCCTGGCCCAGGTGCTCACAAAGTTCATTTTTCTTCCAGAGCTTCTTCTTGCTTCCTTTTCCTCGGAAAAGCTTCCTCCAGCACTGGGGATGTAGGGGAGACGGGAGGAGAAAGAATAAAACCCATTGAGGGACTTTGGAGCCTCTCAGAAGGCCGGCCTCAGACCCAGTTCTGTGTCCATTTCATATAATTGGTGAGGGCCTTAAAAACCCAAACAGCTCTCATCCAGTGTGGGAAGATCAAAGGGACATTTACGTACTCACTTAGCTCAGAAAAAATAAAACACCCAGCGCAAATTGTGGGCCTTTAACTATCTCGTGAGACCAAAAACCTAATCAGAGTGCCGAGGACTATAAACATGTAGGAAGGGAAGCAGACAGTCATTAAAATCTGATTATGAGCCCAGCAGCGCTGATAGGGCCTGATGGCCCACCTTCCTGCAGAGGAATCCGGTGAGAGGGCAGGGTGAGTGAGCAAAATTGGCCTTGAATAACTTTCCTTCACATACAGAAGAATCTGGAGCCGTGCAGGCCATGACAACTTGCCTGCTTTCAAGAGAAAAATTGGCCTCTGTTCTGCATGGGATTTTTTTCCTTCTCACTCACAAAACACTCATTGTATATCAATCACAGAAAAAAGCAAACCCTCACGTAGCATGTCAGAGCAACTCGCTCTGGCTGTTGGGAACTGGGATACGTTTCATTTATCCAGCAGGTATTTGTTGAGCATTTGCCATACACCAGGATCTGTGCTGGGCGCTGAGACACGACAATAACAAGACAGACCGAGACCCTTGCCCTATTAGAGCTTACGTTCTAGTAGAGAGAGCCACACCACAAACACATAGGCAACGTATGTGTGTCTCAGACAGGGAAACATATTGTAGAGAATGAGGATAGAAAATGCGTGTGGGGTGGGCTTCAGTTTTAGACAGCACAGCCAGAAAAGACTACCTGTGTAGAAGGGGGCACTTGAGTAGACACGTGGGGAAGTGCTTCTCGGAACAACTAGGATTGGAATCAGGAAGAAATATCAAGGCAAGTTATCAAAAGCAGGGGCAGGACTGGCCTTCCTGGGGTGCCACCCTGTGACAGGCATGCCGTTAGCCGGCCTCTTACGTTATCTCTTTAATGTGCCTTCTGCTGGCACCCGTCGAATTGCAGTCAGTAACGTGTTCAAGGTCAAATGTACACGGGCCAGTGCCTCTGGGTGTCTGTCACCCCAGCTCTGAAGTTCTCCGGGCATCTAAATGAATCAAAGGAGTCATTCTTGGATTAAGCGCTTGCCTGCCTGCAGCAGAGGCAAAACACACATTTCCTGGACCCACGACCTCCAATCTATTAATTTTTTCATCAATTGTATGATCTTTGTCACTGTGAACATTGCAGGTGGGATAAGTCTTTGTTGTGGGGCAGTTGTTTGGCACACCCCGGCCTCTACTCAGTAGATGCCAGCAGTAACCACCCCCCCCGCCCCGCCCCCCCCCCCCCCCCCCACCGAGCTGCCAGCATCCGAGATATCCCCATACTTTGCCTGGCAGACGAAATCACTCGGTTAAGAAATGGTGACCTGAGGTAAACTGAGTTAACTTTGAAAATACACGCATTTAAGATAAACTCAAGAAACCTGAGCACTGATTCAGCGGCCCTCCTTCAGCCACTGTCTGGCAAGCCCCTCCAGTGACCCAGGTGTAACTGATGGGTCTCATCTCCTGCCCCCTGCCCACGCATGGCAGGTCCCCCTTCTTTGGCCTGCCTGCCACCAGTCTGTCCCCGCCGCACCCTGGCCATCCTCTACACGGTTTCTATAATGAGACCTGAATGCTATGACTCTTCTTTTGAAAGGTCTTCCACAGTCTTACAGAACAAGATCCTGATGCCTATCACGATATTCCAGACCTCTCCCAGTCTGGCCTCAACCTCCTGGCTGGTCTCATCTCCACGGCTCACCGCCTCAAACTCAGATTCCAGCTTCCCCGTTGGGTCTGTGTGTCCTGAAGGAAGTCACGTCTTCCTGCCCTGACCGCACCCTTCTCTCTGCCTCTGCTCCATCTCCTCGCTTTTAAGTAGCAAACACTTACTTATCCTTCAGAGTCCGGCTCCAACAGCGTCTTTTCAGCTAAGTCTTTCCCACCATTCTTCTCAACCCTTACAGGACATTGTTTTGAGACATACATTCCCATAGCACCTTGATCACACTTTTGCTACTGTGTTATCTCAGCTCCTCTGTCCATCCGTCCATCCGTCCATCCACCGTCCATCCATCCATCCATCCATCCACCCAACAAATGTTTCCTGAGTACCTATTACGTGCCAGGAACTCTTCTGCACCCAGATGTAAACAAATCCGGCACAAAGCTCTGCATTCGCTGAGCTTACGTTCTAGATGGGGAGCTCGATAATAAAATAACTAAGTATACGTCAGATGGTCATGGTACCGGGCGCTATACCGGGTTCTGGGAATAGGAAGGAACTAGGCCCCATCCCCGCTTTCAAGAGGTTTATGGCCATGGGGCCTGGTTGGGGGACAGGCGGGGTAAGAGTTGGGACAGGAGCAGTGGGGGTTTGGGGCAAAGCAGGAAAGAGCACTCTTACTATGCCCAAGTATGAGTCCCCAGGGTCACAGAGAAGTCAGTGGGACATGCCTCAAATCTTGGAGAACACTTTGAGAGGTTTAGATTAAGCCATTTACAGGGCGGAATGTATCTCAGGGAGGCCCAGCCTCCAACGTAAGAAAAAGAGTTGCTAGAAACAGTTAAATGGAAACCCCATGCAAATTTACCGCAGGCTAGAATTTTTTCCTTTGCTTCAAGGTCACTTGAAGACAGGACTGGAAACCCCCAAGGTCACACCCCTGGTTCACACCTTGCTCTTGAAACCCCGTGCTCCTCAGGCGGGACAAACTGACAGACACTTCAGTCCTTCCTAGGATAGACCTCACGTGCACATGAGGTCAGACAAATTTTCATAATGCCACCCTCACGGGGATATCCAGGGATAATAAAGGCTGTCTCCCAGGCCCCCTGCAAAGCCAGAGGTAAACCAGAATACCTAAAATAAAAAGCCCAGAGTCGTTTCAAGAAGTTGACGTTAAAGCAACAAAAAGATCTGGTGGGTTTTACTTGCCCTGTTTTACGTGGTTTGTCTGCCAGGGCTTCAGGGATACGTTGACTTTGATTTCCTTGCAATAGTTAATCTTTGCAACCGACGTTCCAATTGGGAGGCTTAAACTGGGGATCAGCTCACTCTGTGTGTAGGTCATTTAAGAGCTCAGTCTCATCTTTGAAATATAGATTAGCCAGGAGAGTATGAGTTCAGCATTTCTATGTAATGTTGTTTCATTGATCCTACAGGCCAACTGGACATGGCTTCAGATGGATACCTAAAAATTAGTTTTAAAACTTTCCCATCTTTTAATATTTTATAACCTGTCAGAAAATCAATTATGGACGCTGCCCCCTTTCAATGCTCGGTTTCATAGGAGCCGATGTTTAACCAAAGTGAGTTTCTTTCCTTTCCTTCACAAAAAGCAATGGACACGTTCAGAGTGAATGATGACTTCAGGGAAATTCTTGGATTTGTAAAGATTTAGAGATGAACTGAATAGCTTTGACCTGCTAACTCCAGAGCTTGAGTTTCTCTCCCAGGCAATAGCCAGAGATGTGCTCCCCTGAACACCGGGAAAGATCAGGGATCCAGAGGTTATTGCTGGATCCAGTCATAATTTGAACTTGTCAAGTATCTTCAAGCCTAGGGAATCACCAAAGGCTTTCTCTAAAACCCATCCCTCCTCCTATGCACATGCATTCACATGGAGCATCATCTTTCAGGTTTAAAAATATTTTTCCACTGTTTTTTTTTGTAGTAGAGGAGGATTTTAAGGAAACAAAAAACATTAGGAGACACGCCAGAGCGATTTTTCTCTTTTTTCTTTGTCTTTTTGGTATTCTATAAAATTTCTAATGTCAAAATGTATTTAATGTTGTAAGAAAAAACTTAAAAAAAATAACAAGTGAAGTCACACCAACCTAACACGAAGAACCAATATGGTGAAAGAAAGTGAATTAATTCCGGCATCGGGTCAACAATAAACATTGCAACTTCCACACCGTGGGAGTTCTTGAAGAAGGCATACATGCACCAATCACTAGTGAATGGCCATATTCATCACAATGAACTACAGCTTGTCCCATGAAAATAGGTGTGGAAGTATCTGTGTTCAAGAATTGGGGCAAAGAATTGGGGGGAAAGGAGCGAGGAAGAGAGAGGAGACAAGAATAAAGGGCTAGGGGATGCCTGGGTGGCTCTGTTGGTTGGGTGTCCGACTTTGGCTCAGGTCATGATCTCACCGTTCGTGGGGTCGAGCCCCGCGTCGGGCTCTGTGCTGACCGCTCGGAGCCTGGAGCCTGCTTCGGATTCTGTGTCTCCCTCTCTCTCTGCCCTCCCCCGCTCGTGCTCTGTCTTTCTGAAAAATAAATAAGCATTTACGAAAAAGAATAAAGGGCTAGGAAGAATGGGGACAAAAAAGGGAGAGGAAGAGTCAAAAGAAGAAAGCGAATTGAGTCAGATGGCTGTAGAACTGGTAACGCGTGGGGTTCCTTGAGGAGATTCCAGCTCACCTCAAGCCCAGCCCATGTTCATGGCAGTAACTAGCAAGAGCAGTACAATACCCTTCGTCCCTAATAGTATCTATGGCACAACTGAATGTTATTCTTTAAACGGAAGTAAAACACTTGTTACCTTTGTTATGCTTGACATTAATAACCAGAAGAGGTCTGGGAGAAAAACACCCACAAGAGGCTGCCTTTGGAACGTTGGCCGCAGCTCACGGAACAGGGACACCAATTACTCGCCTACTCTTTTCCACTTTCTAGTAAATTGTAGTCTGAAAACCAACAGCCGGCATGCCAGACACCAGCGGAGCCTTCCAGATCCCCCAGTGGCTAAAAGCCTGGGCAGTCTTGGGAGGAAGGGGGCGTGTTTGGCTGGGTCACAGGGAGAGTCAAGTGGTTGCTGGAGGAAGGCACCTGGGGTGGCGTTTGCGGTGGGGGAATAGCACAGTGAACCTGAGTTTACCTAGCTGACCAACAAAAGGGTATGCTCGGTTTCTGCTTTGTATCCTACCCCTGGTTGGCTCTGAGACCTCGTTCTTTCTTGCTCGCCGCATTTACCAAATTCGTCAAGTCTCCAAAACGTGTCACCAGGCAAATGAACCCCGGTTGTCTCTTTCCGCTGAGTGGAAGGAACCGTATTATTTTCTTGTTTCCCGTTTGGCAATGACATTCTTACCTTGGCGGGGGCGGGGGGGGGGGGGACATCTGACCAACCTCCTACTTGTTAGTTACAGAGGCACCTTAACACCAGAACCACCTCTCACCAGCAGAGGACCTTGAGCCCGTTAATTTACCTCTCTCTACTTGAGTTTCCTCACCTCCAAAATATGGAAGAGGATAGTGGCACCTGCTGCAGGGAGCGGTTGCAAGGACAACCCACGCTCATGAACGTGAAGCATTTAGGAAAGTACCCAGCGCGAGCTTAGGGGGTCTGCGTTCACTATTATTATTTCAATCGTCAAACATATTCGTAGCACCTGTTGTGTGCCAGGTACCATGCTGAACACCAGATACAGAAAAATGAGGGTGTCTTCGGAGCTTATGCCCCAGAGGAGTCATAATAAAATCCTAACAAAAATAACAATAACAGCTAAGATTTATTGAGAGTATAATATGCATCGTCTGACTTGATCTTCATAATAGCCCTAAAAGGCCGGTGCCATATGATTTATGGCAGAGGAATCCATAGGGTTAAAAAGGTGAACTGCCTTGGTGCCACCGCACAGCTGGTTAAGTGGCAGAGTGAGGCCTGGAACCAGCTGACCTGGCTCCCGAGTCCTGAGTTTTAACCCCGTCTTTCTGTCATTTTAGTGGAATGTGGACCACTTTTCAGTCATGGTCCTGGGGAGCAATACATTCACCTTGGCCCTTCAAAGAATCGTTGCCCTGCCTCCCGCTTCTTTTATGCCAGGCACCGAGTGTTTCGGTAGCCACGCATTTAGCATGATAAAATTCAACTACCCGGGGTAAAACATTCTCCCCCCGCTGGTCAGGGGAATAAGTCAGCATCTGAAAGAACATTTAACACTGTTCAGCTTGGCCTTCACGCTGAGAGAGGCGCGCACATCTCGAGGCCTACCCTGAGCCAATCACTGGAGAATGGTTTAATTGGTTAATCATATAAATTACAATCACTTAATCATTTTAATCACCATCAGCCAATTAGCTCAGAGTTATGGGCTCTGAGGTAACAGTTATGCAAATGTTTGTTCCACTGTAGGCTATTAACAGCCATATTTTCCCCGATCAAGCTGACAGAGACTGATAGGTGGGGGAAGAAAAGGAAAGTGAACATTTGTTTAGTTTAAACTTCTTTCCTGTTGGGTCGTAAGGAAGCGTTCAGTGAGGAGAAGCACCACGCATGCGCGGTGATTTCTTTCTCTCGTTCAACGTGAGTGCGTGTGCCCGGTGGATGTGAGGGCCCCCCGACCCCCCCCAGGGAAGTGGAAAGGGGAGGAAGGATCCACTGAGAAACTGTTGAATCTGGACTGAGTTTAGCATGCTTCTGCCGAAAGTGGTGGCTTAACTCATCGCCCCGTGTACTGTCGTGTCGCAGTGAGGAAATTTAGAACCAACGTGGGGACATACTTTGCGGCTGCCTTTCCTCCACTAGGCAACAGGGAATGTCCACTAATAATGCAAGAGGACTAGGTCAAGTTCGAACGGAGCATCTGTCTGTACTTAGTCATTATCATCCATAATAAAACTACGTAATAACCATCAAGAATACATAACAGCCCTGGAAGGAGAAGTCATTAGGGGTGGACCAGACACCGTGAAAAATACCTGAAACACTGGTGATGTGGAAGGAAACGTGCTGTGTATACCCACTTCCTGGTTTCGGGCCTGGCACGTGACAGCTGTTCAAGGAATGCTTGTGAACGAACGAGGTACTAGTGGCCAAATGTGAACCTGAGAGTCAAGGAAATCAAGGAGTTCTAATCTGTTTACTGGGACTGAGCTGTGCAAACATGTATGTGCAGGCACATAGGACAGTTGGCTTAGGACAGAAGCCATTGGACAGGTGGCTTCTGTAGCGCAGCATTCTGCTTGCTTTGACCTCCCGTAGCCCCTAGTGTAACAGAGCTTTCCACTGGATGGTCAAAAGAGTGGACCGGCTCATTTGCCAGCCTTCAGTCGTAATATTTTCAAGCGCTAGGACAGCGAGGAACCATCAGAATCTCAAAGCTAGAACTAAGCTTGTCAGAAATGCACAGGAATTTACATGTTTTTGTGGTCCCCAGAAGGTATTTTGTGATGACAGCAGCCTAGCCTTTCTTCAAGGAAAATCTTAAGTGTCCCTGAGACTTCGTCTGCCTTTGCTGGTTAGTTAAGCCTAGGGTTGGGGGTCGGACCCTCCCCACCATTTCTCAGACACACACGCATACATTTGTCACAAAAATTGATTTATTCACTTAATGATACATCTTGAGCTTCTACTGTGTGCCAGAGATCATGCAGGGAACTAGGTAAACAGCACTGCATGGCAAAACTCTTGTGTGATGGCCAAGTGTTGTCAGATGCAGACAGGAAAGGCCGACTATTGAAGGCTGACACTGTCCTAGAGAACTTCCTGAAGGAGGTGGGGCTTGATCTCAGGAGAAATTGGATGGACGGAGAGATGAAGGTTGGGAATTTCAAGGAGGAAATTAATTTGGCATCCCTAATGTCTAAGTAATATTCCTGTGACTAATGTAGTGATAGTTGTTTTTTTTGTGTTTGTTTGTTTGTTTGTTTGTTTTTAAGGCTTTCTATTTTCCAATTGCGCCGTTTTTAATTGCCTGAAAGTAGTGACTGGCCTTGTTTGGACTTGTTTACAGAGGGAGGGCCCAGAGGTTCCTTACCTGCCGGCTGATGGGTCAGTAAGTGTTTCTTGGCGGTCGCTGCCTGTTTGACCTGAGCCAATGCCATTTCCTCTCTTGCTTGCCTCCCTTTTCTCTTCCTCAAACAGGAAAAATGGTATTGACCTAACCTACCACTGTTGTGAGGGAAAAGTGATTAAAAAAAAAAAAAAAAACCAAAAAAACATGGAAACACACTTCAGAGAGTGGAGAACTCTGTAAAAAAATGCCTAACAATGAGTATGCTTAGCCTAGTGCAACACAGAAAACAATGAGGAGAAATGGAAAATTGGACAAAAATCATATAAAGAGGTTTTAAAGATTTTCTTCCTTCTGCATTTACAACATTCTGTTATTGACTTTAGATTTTTTCTTGGGCTTAATTAGTCAAAATCCAGGGGAACGCTGTCTATAATCTTTCTCTAGGTCAGACACAAGCCAGAGTCCATGTTCCTAGAGCGAGAGTTGTGGAACCACTCCCATCTTTGATTTCTTCGGTTTTCAGTTTTCATACATACTAAGCTTGCGCTACGTTTATTTGCCCTTGTAAACACAAGGTCATTTTATTTGTCTCTGGGGACCCCCCCCCACCTTTACCTCAAAATAAAATATAGGCCCCTGACTTCCTGGTGGGCTTGTTGAGGGACACTCCGGTAGGACAACCCTCTTAAAAGAGATCTTATAAAGTTAGAACAGTAGATTCAAAACTAATTCTGACTCCGGCACCTATGAGATGTGGTCAGGCCATATGCCCAGTTTGGTTCAAATTCCCCTTACCTTTCATGGTTCAGGACGGAGTTGAAACTTAACTAGGCATTTCCTAGACTCTAAGCCCAACTTGATTTATGTCCTACAGGCTAGTTTGTGTCTTAGTTTGAGTTTTCCCAGAAGTAGACGCAGAGATAAGGGTTCAAATGCAAGTAATTTCTTTGGGAGGGGCAGGGAACACTAGCAGGGGAGACGGGAAGCAGTACAGGGAAGGGGGCCAATAAAGGGTGAGTAATTAAGCCAACTGTCACAATGTGTGACTGGAGCTGAATCTAGGACACATGCCTCAGAACTCGTCCACCAGATGGCCATTGAGACACCAACTCCAGTCGGTCATTGGTTGAAGGCGGCTGGAGGAAGCGTTGTTAACCCGGGGCAGAGAGCTTTGCTTAGTTCCAGAAAGAGCTCTCGGCTTGGAGACACAGGACACAGTAGGACTTCATCCTTGTTCTTGGAGTACACCAACAGAGTGAGGTTGGAGGAATGTGGATGGGGCAGGGAGAGTAGCTGCTGTGGTTTGAACTATAACATTTGTGCTTTCTTGCTCAAGGGTGCAAGTTGGAGGCTGAAGACGCTTCAGGGACAGAATAGTGGGCCCTGACCAGGAGACTGCCTCCTTCCTCTAGCAGCTATAAAAAGGGCAAGGTCCTGGGGACTCACTGTTGGCAATGTGCCTTGAGTAACACTGTAGTCATTGCTCAAGCATCTGAAAGGGTCCGAAGTGCGGACTTATTATAACACAATTATACGTTTATTATAGCACGATCAAAAATGTACACCAGAATCCAGGGGAAGCTACAAAACAGCTCTTTATTTTTTTCCTTTGGATCATCCACCAGAGAGGTTGGGACCCATCTAGACCCTGACAGGGGAGTCGTGTTTGGTGGTTTCAGTCCCCTGCCAATGACTGGCACAGTCCTGGCCTATGAAACCTGAGTAGAAGTTGGGATTGTGGGTGTGGGGTATATGGAAAAGGTTTTTCTTGCTCGTAGAAGAGATGTCTGGATAAGAACATCTTTTTTTTTTTTTTGCTAGAGATCTTAGAGCCTGCTTCTGATACCTGGTACTTCCAACACCCACTTTGCCGCCATATGGAGTAATCACTGACGTGATGAGGCAGGGTCGTGCAAAGATGGGAAATCCTTGGGTCCATGAGCCTCTGAATTATCAATCCAGGAGACACCCCACCTTCAGACTTCTTGGTTTTTTTTGGCTAAAGATACTTTTGGTTGGGATTCCTTTGGTGTGAGACACTTTTCTGTTACTTACGACTAAAAGAATCCTTGGTGATATAGTGTCAGTTCACCCAGCAGATTCGTTAGGAGAAGCTCTACTACGTATTATTATGTGGATCTGTATGGATAGCCTGTTCCACGATGACTACCAGTTATCTTGTGTTTAACTGTCTTAGCTCAGGCTGCCATAACAGAATATCGCAAACTGAGTAGCTGAAACAACAGAAACGAATTTTCTCAAGTTCTGGATCCTGGAAGTCCAAGATCAAGGTGCTGGCAGGGCTGGTTTCTCACGGAAACTTTCTTTCTGGCTCACAGACAGCTGCTTTCTCACCATGTCCTCACATGACCTTTCTTCAGTGCACGTGCGTGCGCTCCTGGTGTCCCTCCCTCCACTGATAAGGACATCAGTCTTATTAGATTAGGGCCCCATTCTTCTGACGTCATTAACCTTAATTGCCTTTCTTTAAAGGATCCCTCTCCAAATAGTCACATGAAGGACTAGGAACTCAACATATGAATTTGGGGGGGATACCATTGAGTCTCTAACACCGATCGTTTATATGTAGGGATAGGGAGAAAAACATTCTCCTCAAGTGTTCTTGGCTTTTTTGTGTTCATTCTCCATTTACAAGCTAATAATAGTTATTTATGAAGTCATTTATTAAGCCCCTACTCCCTCACAACTTTGTGTTAAGCATTTTGTATAGAGCAGCAGTTTTCGAAATGGAACGCCTGGGGGTCCCCCAAGCCCCCAGCCTTTTCCAAGGCATCTGCAAGGTCAAAATTATTCCCTTAATAATACTAAGACCTCATTTGCCTTTTGCCTTGTGTTGACATCTACACTGATGGCATAAAAGCAACATTAGGTATCCAGGGAGTTATATGAATATATAGACACCACGTTATATGAATAGTCATTATATTTTTTACCACCATGCATTGCAGAAAGAAAACTGGGTTTTCTTAAGAATGTCGCTGATGATGCAGTGAAAATGATCAGTTTTATTAAATCTCAACTCTTGAGTACACATCCTTTGACTAGCCTGTGTGATGAAATAGAAAGTTCACATAAAGCGCTTCTATGTAACAAAGTAGGGCGATCATCTGGAGGAAAATCACTTGTACACTTGAGTTGTAAGTTGAACTGGCTGCTTTTTTTTTCATGGAATACCATGTTTGACTTGAAATAATAACAAACAAGCTGTAATTAATCGGACTTGGGAATTTTGCAAACTTTGTGAAAGTGAACAAAGAGAGGCTGTTACTCCAAGGAAAACAAGTAACAGTATCTGTTGCCAGAGATACAAGGTGGTCTTTCAAGTGAAAATCAGAATTTTAGAAAAACCTGCATTGGCTCCTAAAGTGTGACAGCTTCACAGTATTTAAAAAGTTTACTGATAAGATTAGAAATAATGATAATGGATATGATTTTTTTTAATATTACATAATAAAACATTGAATGCATATCTTCCAAATGACCAATGTGTGATGTTTCAAAAGCATGCATGGGTGAAAGATCTAATCCATCGGAAAGAGACATCAGTGAACTTTAATGTAACAGCATATGCATATCACTGATAATGGTTTTATTTATTTTTTTAATTTTTTTTTCAACGTTTTTTTATTTATTTTTTGGACAGAGCATGAACGGGGGAGGGGCAGAGAGAGAGGGAGACACAGAATCGGAAACAGGCTCCAGGCTCCGAGCCATCAGCCCAGAGCCTGACGCGGGGCTCGAACTCCCGGACCGCGAGATCGTGACCTGGCTGAAGTCGGACGCTTAACCGACTGCGCCACCCAGGTGCCCCTGATAATGGTTTTAGATTCCACATTGCAAACATTTAAGGAACTGTTACTTGTCAAATTTTGGTGTAGGAGCAAAGAAGAATGTCCACAGTTACCTGAAAGGCTATTAATATCTGTACAAATGTAGTGTTGTTGTTTTTTTAAATCTACATCAACCAAAACAAGGTACTGCAACAGATTAAATGAAAAAGAAGATATGAAATTGGGCTGACTTCTATTTATCCAGATATCCAAGAGGCTTACATAAATAAAAACAATAATGTTATTCTTCTTGTTAATATTTCATTTTGGAAATTGTGGTAATTTGTTATACAAATATGTTATTAATGTTGACATGAAATGAGTTTATTGTTATTTTTAAAGGAATTAATAGATATATTTGTAAACTCTTTTAAGATATCATATTGATAAATATAATGTCCATAAACAAAAATTCTTTGGAAGACTCTATTTTTAAGTAAGTAAAGGGATCTCAAAATCAGAAAGTTTGAGAATTACTAATATAAAATAATAAAAACCAACTGGGTCAGTGTTCTCGTTGCAGACAAGAGAAACCCCTCTCAGCAGCCAGTTTACATAGAAAAAGAATTCATGTAAGGATATTAGGAGCTCCCTCAAAGCTAGATGAGTCATCTCCCAGCTTTGTAAAAAGCTAGATTCCATGCCTTCTCACCAAGGTAAAGGTGATATACTTTCAGCACTAAAAATGTGTTGGCTCAATTCAGGCATCATGTTTCAGGGTCCCCAAATTTGAAAGGTAATGTGAAAAAAAGAAAAGACATTTTATTTTGTTTTTTTAAGTTTATTTATTTAGAGAGAGAGAGAGGGAGAGAGCACACACACCAGCAGGGGAGAGGCAGAGAGAGAGAGAGGGAGAGAGAGAATCCCAAGCAGGCTCTGACATGAGGCTTGATCTCACGAACCATGAGATTATAACCTGAACCGAAATCAAGAGTTGGACGCTTAATCCTCTGAGCCAGCCAGGCGCCCCAAGGAAAGGACATTTTAAATTATTTCTTGTGATTGTCAGACATCCAACTGTTACAGACGAACATTTTGAGATGGTACAAGTGATAGTGATCCTCTGCTCATATTCTGCAGGATATGAAACTGGGGCAAGTGATGGCCCTTAAACGGAGCCCTAAAACTGAGAAGCGTTGAGAGTAGGAAAGAACTATTATAAACTGATTTAGACTTTTAATACGCCTGAAAAGTAGCATTGCAGGAACAAAGCGTTCTGGCACAGTGGATTGTGTCATTGCGTCTCGGAAGATGGCTCTGTCAGCAGACTGAGCCATACGTAGCCTGATTCCCTTAGCATGTATCAACTTAGCTCTGGTCTTGTTATTCCCAGTTGTGTTTGAGTCCCAGAATGCACGCCTAACAGGATCACCTAACAGTTCTGCTGAGGTGTGGAAGAGACAAAAGGGTGGGTGCAGTCTGGGTGACGACGGGAGGTAAGGCATTTACATACCTTGCACCAGTAATAGAAGCCAGGGTCTCAGAGGACATCATTTTCTCTCCACTGCTGGAGACCGCTGAGCACATTGTCATTGTCCCATCTCGTGGCGGTATTTCGTAAATCTGCAGGGTAATCACGTAGAATTTAAGGCATTCGGAATTTAAGTTCTTTCTCACTAAAAAGTGCTCACAGAGGATGTGAAACTTAGCAAAATGCAAAGGCTTTTTTTTTTTTTCCCCACATCACAAATGTGCTTCCTCAGCAGCTAACAACTTTCAAATGATCTGTCACATTTTGCATAATTAAATCACCGTCTCAGTGGCAGCGAATCATTGCAGGAACAGTTGGACAGCACAAATAGAACCTGAAGCATGGAGGGAAGAATTTCTTGGTTAGTAAATATCTCTTCCATCGGGCTAACTAGTCCACACCAGTGAAAGGAAATGGAAGGAAATATACTCTCAATTCAGAGCTCCCAAAACAATGTCTCTGGAGCATCAACTGGGGTGATCCCTGCCCTCCAGGAACCTGCAATCTTACAAAGCACAAAATTGTCAACAACAAAATACAGTTCACCCATGGTATGTCAAGAGCACCACCCAGATGATGATATGATAATTACAGGATGGCTCTAAGAAGGGTCATTTGATAGAGTCATTTTATTTTGTTTATTTTTTGATAGAGTCACTTTAAATAAAAATTTTCATTAAAAAGTTTTTTTTTTAAGTTTACTTATTTATTTTGAGAGAGACAGAGACAGCGTGAGTGGGGGAGGGGCAGAGAGCTCAGAGGAGAGAGAGAATCCCAAGCGGGCTCCATGCTGCCAGCGCCGAGCCCGACACGGAACTCGAACCCATGAACTTCGAGATCCCGACCTGAGCCGAAACCAAGAGTAGGACGTTTAACCAGCTGAGCCACCCAGGCGCCCCTCGTGTTCACTTTCTTAACACCTTGGCCACTCAACAACATGGATTCTTCATCCCTCAGAACTGTTCTACTAAGACTGTCTTCTAAGACACCCCCACTTCTAAGACTTTGAATTCGGATTCAGTTCCCTGTCATATCGTTATCACTCTGCGTTTCCTGTGCTGCACTCTCAGTAATCGTCACCAGGATTTCCTCACTTTTCAGACAAGTGTGGTGATTCATAACACGTAAGAACATGAGATCCTGACTTTCCGGGTTTGTGTGACCTTGGGTAAGCTACCTAATTACAGTGAGCCTCAGTTTCCTCATCTGAAGAGTGGGGATGATAATGGCGCCATTTAAGAGGGTTGTTGTGAGAATGAAATGAATTTAGGTGTGTAGAGCAGTACTGGCTTATAAGCATTACATGGGTGTTTACTCCGTTTGCAATCACCGCTCCTTATTCTCACAGTGCATCTCTGATTATACGGCTTCCCTTGCTCCTGACTGATGCCAGTCGGTCTTTCCTGCCTGCCATCCCGAGGCACAGCCCTGAAGACCCCTGGAGTTGGTCTCCTCCATTCCCACTGTGAGGGACCCCTCTTGGAGTGTCTGTCAGGCTCACTATGATCCCCATCCTTGGGCCAGTTATACAAATAACTGGCCCATAATGGTCCTTTTCTCTCAAGTTGAAAGGGAGCCCTTGATTGGAGCCTTTAACGGCAGGACTTTGGAGAGAGCACCCCTGACTCTTGCTGCTGAGGCTCCTAGCATTTGCCTCGGCTTCCTCACTTCTCTTGGCCCCTGTTGAGACACCCCCCACTTCTTTCCAATAAATTCTGGCTTTTTCACACTCTTGCCAGGGTGTGTTTCTACCTTTCACAAACCAAAGGAAACTCTACTGAGGCAGCCAAGAAACAATGACAACAAAGTCTTCTCCAGAGTCCTGCTATCTAATCTCAGACAGCCCATCATTATGGCTCAGCACTTACCTACTCATGTCTTTACTGACTCCCTGGGGAATCCCCCGCAGGAGCAGGAGCAGTTTGACTCACATGCTGCCTCTTCCTTTCCTTCATTCTTCAGTGCAGTGGGTTCTCAACCCTGGCTGCCCACTGGGGCCTCCTGGGGATGGCTGGGTACCAGCCCCAGCGATTTAGATGTGATGGGTTGGAGAGCCCGCTGGGTTATTCCGACGGGCACCCATGGTTGAGAACCGCTCTGAGGCAGATCAAGAATGTTCCACACGAGCGCCTTCAGCATACCTCTGCCTACTCATGTTTTCACTTTCTCTAGTCCTTTTCTCCTTCTGTTGGGCTTATGTGACCCTGTCCTAGACTGAGGCCCCCCAGTGGTGAAGGTGGCAGGTCCCCACACCACCTTAGTTACCCCACGCCTCTTCCTTCCTGTTCCTCTGCCCAAGCTCCTCCGAGGAACAGTCTGCAGTCTACTGGCTCCATTGCGCGCTAACCCAAATTAGGGAGACTGAAGAGTACATTTATGGGGCACCTGGGTGGCTCAGTCGGTTGGGCGTCAGACTTCGGCTCAGGTCATGATCTCACGGTCCGTGAGTTCGAGCCCCGCGTCGGGCTCTGTGCTGACAGCTCGGAACCTGGAGCCCGCTTCGGATTCTGTGTCTCCCTCTCTCTCTCTGCCCCTCCCCACTCATGTGCTTGCTCTCTCTCTCTCTCTCTCAAAAATAAATAAAACATTCAAAAAAAAAAAAAAAGAATCCATTTATCCTCCTGGGCATCACATGACTCAATGATTGCAATGAAGACTTTTTGATGAGTAGAAATGTGCGATTATAATAATAGCAAACAGGGGCTGGAGTACGGACTACAGTAATCCCAGGCATTGTACTATGCACCCTCCCTACGGAGAAAGATTGTCTAATTCCTACAGCCACCCCGTGAGGCAGGAACTAGTAGCCACTTTACAAGTGAAGAGACAGCTATGGTGAGGCTAAGGAGCTTGGCCAAGGGCACAGAGCTGGGAAACGGTGCGGCCGGGATTCCAGGCGATTAGTAATAAACATTTAGTAACGGCTCACCGTTTGTTATTTAAGAAACATATACGCGCCCGTTTTGTTCTAACTCAAATAGTTCTCCGCGTATCGTTCATTCCGGGTCTGAGTTTTGAAACGGCAGTCTGACCAGAATTTTAAGATTAAGACAAAAATTACACAGCTGCTGTCCCTTCGCCTAGAATCACTTATTCTGTAGTAATAGCTCTTTTTTTTTTTTTTTTAATGAGAAAGAGAGCGTAGGAGGGTAATTGACAGCATTTTATAGTCTGTGTGAAGGCCAACAATTGTCTAATCTAGCCATGTCATATGCTAATATCGATTAAATTTAATGCTGCGATTTTTCAGCAAGTGACGAAAAAAAATCAATCTATTCGCATCAGCCAAAGAGGGACCATTTATGGAATTCTTGCTGTTTGTAATCGACTGCTGTTAGAACAGACACTGGGTAATGCAGTTGCTCTCGGTGATTTTTTTTTGGCTTTCCTCAAGAAATTACAAGTTACAGGAGCGCTCGCTCTAGGAGCACTGTTTGCCGAGTCAGCCTGTACAGCAAGGGCGGAATTAACAGACGAGCACCAGCGGGTCGAGGGAAGCTACAGCCGCTTCTGCCCTCGTAAGCGGTTCACCCAAGTGACAAACAAGCCCTCGCCACCACCTCGGTTACAAAAAGCAATTGACAGCTGCTCAATTAGGCAGAAATGAGACTGTCACTCACTGAGGGGGAGACGTGAGAATTGCCTTATCTGGTTCTCAATAGCAATTTGGGTTTTTGGAAGTTATTTTACAGTTGTAATTACAAAGGGAAATTAAGTCTGCTTTTGCGATGTTACCAGGTGCTTTTCCTTCCATTAAAACCTTGATGAATAGCCCCCCAGAGCAAACTCCCTGGCTGTTCTACTAACTGGCTTTATTACGCAAATACAGGATTGAAAAAAACATCATTCGATTGAGGCAGTACCTTAAAACCTAGGGAGGTAGCTGACTGTCCTCATTCAAATCTTTAGGCAAATGATACAAACTATATTTCAAGTCAACAAAATCCTTTTAGGCCAAGAAAACCATTCTAATCTAGACTTTTTATTTATAAAGTAGATTTCATGAAATAGGATAAACATAGTGCCACGAGCTGAACTCCTCTATGGACTTGTTTCTGGTCCCAGAGAGTCACCGGAGACGAATGCCATCACATGACCAACTCCAGGTCCTGAGCTGGCACCAGAGAGAGCAGAACTCTCCAGGGCTCTGCTACGGGTTTCTTATAATCTGACCTCAGAGTCAGTCCCCTCACTTTCCTGGGCCCCACTTTTCACTTAATGGAGTTTTCTAAAATGGAATAACTTCTAAGGAGGGCTATTGAGAAAATGCTTATAGAAACCCACCAGAGCAGAGTTAGGGGTTCCTAGAATGTTGGAGGGACCTTGAGCAACCATGCTGTCCAGTCCTCTTTTTTATTTTTATTTTATGTTTATTTTTGAGAGAGAGAGAGAGAGAGAGAGAGACAGAGGTGAGTGGGAGAGGGGCAGAGAGAGAGGGAGACATAGAATCCAAAGCAGGCTCCAGTCTCCACGCTGTCAGCACAGAGCCTAACGCAGGGCTCGAACCCACGAATTGTGAGATCGTGACGAGCCAAAGTTGGACGCTTAACTGACTGAGCCACCCAGGAGCCCCTGTCCAGTCCTCTTTTTGACAGTGGAAGGGACTGAAGGCCAGGGAGGCAGAGGGATCACTCTAGGCCACTGGATCAGTTAGTTGCAAAGCCAGAAAGAGTTTCTGAGTCCCAGGCCAAGGGCCCCTCCAGGAAATCTTTAAGAGCGGTATGGAATCCGATGCAAAAACCAAAATTTACTCCTAAACTTCAACACACAATGGGTTGCACAGCATTAACTGCCTCTTTTTCAGAAAAGCATTAGCTGACAGTCAAGTGGTCAGGCCATTCCCTCTTGAAGTGAGCATTATTGCCATATCTATATTAAAGAGGACACCAATGATATGATATTCATGAAACATATGCCATCTGTCAGGTCCTGTCCTGATCAGTAAGCTTTCTGGTGGGGTTCCCAGCCCTTCTCCCCAGTAGATGAGAAGAGTGGGATCCTTTCATATCCTTCTGCCTAAAACGCTTCCTCTAAAGCTCAGACATAACAATGGAACTAACCAACGAATCTTTATCTCCCAAGTATTTTGGAAATTCTACACCTCTGGTGGCCTTCGCAAGAAACCACTTGCCAAGAGTTGGGTTGGTGTGCTAAGAGCTACCCTTCTGACCCTGGCAGTAAACAAATAGTAAAGTTGTCTTTTGCCAGTCAGTACGAAACTCCCTCTCGCTGCTCTAAAAACCATTTGGAATTGGTCCAGCCTATATATCTGTTGGATGTTTAAGAAATAGATTAAGAGGTCAGCAGGGAAAATGAGACATCTCCAGATGGTTGTCTAAACGGACGATGGTAGGAAGAAAGGGGTGGGGAGAGGGTACAGGGGGAGTTCGTTGTAGTGAAACAAACAGGGGCTAATCAAGACCACAGAACTAGAGAAGCTCAGATTCACCAGGTGAGGGAGCCTGTGACAGAATTTGTTCAACTGAGAGGAGCAGAAACCCAAGTCAATGGAATTAAAGTATATCCGGCAGTAATTTTTTTTTCACGTTTATATATTTATTCTAAGAGAGGGTGTGTGCACACACGCATACATGGTGGAGGCACAGAGAGAGAGGGAGAGGAGAGAATCCCAGGCAGGTTCCACACTGTCAGTGCAGAGCCCGCCGGGGGCTCGAGGCCAGGAATTGTGAGATCACGACCTGCGCTGCAACCAAGAGCCGGAGGCTTAATAGACTAAGTCATTCAAGTGCCCCTTGGACAGTGCTTCTTAAACCTTAAAGTGCACATTAACTACCTGGAAATCCAATACAAATGCAAATTCTGACTCAGTAAGTCTGCGGGGGAATTTGAGGCTCTGAATTTCTAGCAAGGTGCCAGGCAAGGCTGACGCTTGCTCGTCTTCAGACCGCACTTGTTAGGGTGTTTAACAGGCCATGTCCCTGATAAGACAACTATGATAATAAGGGCAACCTTCAGGATTCCTTATCCAGAGGCTCTACCTTGTGCTTAAGAATCCGTTTCTATTTGCTTCTATGCGCACTGCTGGCTACAGCTTTCTTTGAAGTCAAAGGATACTTCTTCTGGTTCTCATAGAATGGCTCCCAAAGCTTGCCTCTTTATTCTCGCCCAGTGAGTGATTGCCTGGCAAAGCTCTGGGAATTCACCCTGACTGGACCAGCTCAGGTCACAGGCCCACCCATAAGTCAGTGGCCTGTCGGAGGAAAAGGCTGTGTGACATTTGCTAAAGCCCGTCAGGCCCCACCTCTCCAGTTGGGTGAGAGAGGACATTCCCCTAAAGGACAAGGGTTTCACGGGCGAGAAGTGGCTAACAGATTTTGAAAAAATGGGTATTGTAGGACAAGGTATGGAAGAATAGACGCTGGGTAGCCAATTAACAGAACCTCTGTCACCAGAGTCGTTGAAGAAGGTGCTGAGCCACATTCTTTGCCAGTCTTGGATCCTTTGACGCCCTGAAGCTTTCACTCTGTGTTTGCAGGGTCACATTGACAACCCCACGCTCACCAAGGGTTCTGCCGATATCAACCCCTCCCCCTGCCACACATACACTCATACTCCCCTCAGTAAAGTAGGTAAGACGGACCTAGGGACATTCATGTTTCATGCATGAATGGAAGTCTGTTTTCCAGTCTCTGCCTTTTATATTATGGATTTCCTTCCTTGCCCCTATGGTATGCACTACGCCGTTACTAGATCCAAATGTTTTCTTGGGAGAACCCAGTGAGACGTATCTCCTCTGTGATTCACTTACCAAGGTGACAACCAACTGACCAGATAAACTACTTGGCATCATGTGCGTCTGTCAGTGAAACGCATTACCTCTCCCGGAGGGACCTTGCTTACATTTTTGACTGGTGTCCTCTGGACCCTCAGTATCTTTTTTTTTTTTTTTTCAACGTTTATTTATTTTTGGGACAGAGAGAGACAGAGCATGAACGGGGGAGGGGCAGAGAGAGAGAGGGAGACACAGAATCGGAAACAGGCTCCAGGCTCTGAGCCATCAGCCCAGAGCCCGACGCGGGGCTCGAACTCCCGGACCGCGAGATCGTGACCTGGCTGAAGTCGGACGCTTAACCGACTGCGCCACCCAGGCGCCCCTGGACCCTCGGTATCTTGAGTTAAATGACTGAGCCCAAGAATGGGATTTCGGGCAACAGGACCGGCCTCTGGGAGAAGGCATTTTTTGGGAAAAGGAGCTTTTCGTGCTTAACGTGCCACGTTATGGCACGTGGGCCATAACATGTTGGTAGCCATGTATTCTTACCCGGAGGGAACGCGAGCCCAAGACGGATGGGAAAATGAACTCTCAGTTTCCATGTTACTTCCCACGTGGGAGCTGTCTTTAATTGCAGTCCCCACCCCATAATATAAGAAAGCATGCTGTTTACACCTCTGTTTAGAACTTATTTCACTCTGACTTGCTGCCATTCTTGTTTCTCTCCACCATGTTGTAAGTTCCTTGCAAGTGGAGCACCAAGAGTCTTGTGAAGGCTACTCTCGCCTTCACAGAGGTGCCCCTACAACAAGCGCTAACTAGTAATACCACCAACAATTCACTTCAATCGTTCTTGAAATTGAAAGACACCATTAGAGAGTGATCATTCCCAGCCATCAAGAAATACACTCCAAAGGGGGAAGCAATAATAGAATCAGGGATTGAGAGCCAATAAAATCTAAATATGGCTTGCCACCACATGGATGGTAAGAAGAAGGAAGAGAGAGTGAGCGCAAGCAAAAGAGGAAAGGAAAGAGGGGGTAAAGTGAGGATGGAGGGGGGGGGAAGAAATTTCCTGGCAAGGTGAATACTTTGACTAATGAGCAACAGGGCTGAGTGCTGAGTGTAGAGGCCACTTGTAGGCAACAGGCTTGAGCAATAGAAACTTAAGTAAAGCAAAAGGGTTCACAGTAACCAGCACGCTGATACAAACAAGCTCATTAAGCAACCCACCTTGAAATAGCCGGAGGCCCTAACTGACCAAAGGGCTACTTACAACCAGGCATTGTTCCTAAGATCACCAAAAAGGGGGAAATTGCATGCGTTCCCATACCTCTTCACTCCATCCTGTGACTAAAGCCCCTCACCACCGCCTCATGGCAGTCTCTCCTCCTCTGTCCTGCCTGCGGCTCCCTTGAAGTGTAAACAATCAACTTCTATCTCTTTGTTCTGCCTTGGGTGGATTCTTTCACCACCCACCGCGGGCCCAATCGAAATGTGCCACACTAAGTTATTTTCTCCTTCTGCAGAGATCCTCGTAAGATAATGTCAAAATTAAAAATTTAAAGAAGAGTCTTTTGAGGATATGCAATATTGTCTGTACATTCTATTAAATCTATTGAATTCGGAAAATAGCCAAGGCAACCAGCCACATGAGGAGCAGGACACTGCCAGGCCTCCTTACAGAGGCCAGAAACGCCATCGCTGAGGATTTCCTGTGTATTCACGACCACCACCTTGGATATAGGATTACTACGCTCTTGTACCCAGAGGAACGCTGTACCAAGGAGGAGCTAGAATGGTCTTTGCTCCCCTAGTTATCTTGCGCTTTTCATTTTCCTCTCCAGACCGGCAGGAAAATGAATTCGATTTCCATTTTTTAAATGTGCCAAGTTATGGGGCGCCTGGGTGGCTCAGTTGGTTGAGCACCGGCTTCAGCTCAGGTCACGATCTCACGGTCAGTGAGTTCGAGCCCCGCGTCGGGCTCTGTGCTGACAGCTCAGAGCCTAGAGCCTGTTTCGGATTCTGTGTCTCCCTGTCTCTCTGACCCTCCCCCATTCATGCTCTGTCTCTCTCTGTCTCAAAAATAAATAAACGTTAAAAAAAATTTTTTTTAAATAAATGTGCCAAGTTAGGCTTGACACTCGTTGAAATTATTGGATGTTGGACTATTAAGGTATAAGCTGAGAATGTAAAATTTTTCTAGAATCTGCTTCTACAGTAAGTTATAAAGGCTTTTGTGTTGCTCAGAGAGCCATTGGAGGTAGTTTTCAGTTCCTAAGATCTGGCTGAGGAAGTAAAAAGAGTGGAGGAAGATATTTTTAGCTCTTCAAAATGGGCAGTATTATATCGGGAAAAAAAAAAAAAACAACCCATAAGAGATCACATGGTTCTGTAGGGATCCATTGTGAGTATACGTTCTCTTCTGGCGTCCACCCTGGAAAACAGAGGAAGGTTTGGAGAAGTGAGACAAAAGGGACATTTCTTTTCTGACTGAGAAGAAGCTCAATCTCACCTGCGTTTGCGAAGGAAACTGTGAGGATGAGGGCTTTATCTTCAAGGAATGCTTAGACCTTTCTAGCTACGGATACAACTGTACCCAAGAGAAAAGAGTCAAGGGCAGCTCTCTCTGGAAACCTAAAAGGCTTGGGTTTGAAACCTACAAGAGAAAGAAAAAAAAAAATCTTAAACATAAGAACTAGGAAAGGAACACCAAATTATTCCTAGATGCATATTTTTAACTCTTGCTTTCATAAAACTGCATTCTAAAGTGACATTTAAATAAGGCAAGAGTGTTGCATTGCAGGGCTGGTGCAGTTACTGTCATTTACCGCTGCATAACTTTAGGAAAATCCCTTAACCCAGTAGGGTGACCAGCTAATCCCGATTTTGGCCCTGAAAGTCCCTTGTCCCTGGAAATTTCTCAGTCCCAGGCAAATTAGGATGGTTGTTCACCCTCCTTAACAATGCAGAGTCTCCCTTTACTCATTTGTAAAATAAGGGAGCTGGATTAGATCCGCTCTTAAATCCCATTTAGCTCCAGATAAAGCTGGTTACCTTAAATTGGTAGACTATTTTATTTGTTCATTTACATATACTTGGACTACTTTTACCAAGGATTTGAGGAAGCTTGTAAGGATCAGCAGTTTAAAATTAAAAAACATTGGGGCGCCTGGGTGGCTCGGTCGGTTGAGGGGCCGACTTCAGCTCAGGGCATGATCTCGCGGTCTGTGAGTTTGAGCCCTGCATCGGGCTTTGTGCTGACAGCTCGGAGCCTGGAGCCCGCTTCTGATTCTGTGTCTTCCTCTCTGCCCCTCCCCCGTTCATGCTCCGTCTCTCTCTCTCTGTCAAAAAGAAACATTTAAAAATAATTAAATTAAATTTAAAAACATAAATAGGTTTTAAAACAAAACAAAAACATCTAGAATAAAAGAACAAGACGGAGATTAAGTTGGAACAGAGATATGCTGGTCATTTGACCCAATAATAATTATTAAAACTGAGTAGCAAATTTGGCTTTGAACTTCCTGGCAGTCCAAACAAAAAGGAAAATATGATCTATAATGTGATTCACGTTGTCCACTACGGAAAGTATCAGTCTTTCAGGGGGATAAAAGATTTTCCTGGGATTTGATCTGAAAGAAGTTTTCCACATCCATCTTTACATAGAGGACATTGAATCATGTCAGAAACACTGCACTTAACAATATCCTGAGAGTAAACGCATTAATGACTCCATGGCTGTTTATTAAGTGTCCTTCAATGTAAGCAGACAGTATCATACCCAGGCAGATTCAGTAGAAATAATCCTAGGGTCTGCCAAAACCATATGGTACAAGCTGATATTTAGAGGTTGGCTTAAAGAAGAGAAAATCTACATCACCTAGAACAGTTGGTATACTACAGGCCTTCAAACAATCCTCTTTAAATTAGTATTTTTCAGCCAGACTTCTTCTCGGTGTTCAAGAAAACTTGGATTGTAAAAGTTTTAGAAATCATGGAAGAAAAACTTAAAACTGGATCTGAGATAGAACCACCCTAAGGGTTCATTGGCCGTGGCCCTTGTGGGAAGCCCCCCCCGGATCTCTTTCCTTATGCCTTCCCCTCCCTCCACCCAATCCCTACCCTGCAGAATCTCTTACTTCTTCCGGAATGAGTTCCCAGGACTAGGTTTCATCCTTCTTTCAACATATCAAGTAAAATGTCAGCCCCTAACGTGTAGACACCTATTGTATTACTTTCCATGGCAACCTATCGTTGAATCTCTAATTCAGAGTTTGATGTGGGTTTTATTTTTCAATAATCAAATGTCTGTTGGAGCGTTTTGTCCTCAGTGAGAGCTCAAACTCCCAATTCAAGTCTCCACCTTGAACTACACAGGGCATTTTAAGGCCTTAGATCAAAGTGTAGTAGTCTTTGCAAACGAATAGGCTTTCCCCCAAGTACTTCTGGCATCACAGTTGCCTGGAGCATGTGAGTGGGGATTTAGGAAGAGAACTTCCTGCCTACACTATGGTAAATGCCATGGATCGTGAGCTTTTCTTTGTTATACTTGTAGCACAGATGTAAAGACAAAGGGAAATTAAGAAATTCTGTCCAGATGAAGGCGAATGAACATCTCGCAGAAGCAGTGACCTTTTTAAAAGTTAACTTCTAGGGGCGCCTGGGTGGCGCAGTCGGTTAAGCGTCCGACTTCAGCCAGGTCACGATCTCGCGGTCCGGGAGTTCGAGCCCCGCGTCGGGCTCTGGGCTGATGGCTCGGAGCCTGGAGCCTGTTTCCGATTCTGTGTCTCCCTCTCTCTCTGCTCCTCCCCCGTTCATTCTCTGTCTCTCTCTGTCCCAAAAATAAATAAACGTTGAAAAAAAATTAAAAAAAAAAAAGTTAACTTCTTTTTGGTTTGTTTTTATTGTTGTTATACACTAATAAAAAAGTAACACATGCTTATAAAAATTTCAAACAATAAAAATGAGTAAAAAGTGAAATATAACATTTCTTTGCCCTCTAGACCGACGCCCCAAACGAAGATACGCTTCTTGCAGATCTTTCTAGAAATGTTCTATTGATCTATTTCTGATCAAAGGTGGTCTGTCAAGGATCTGGAAGCTGACTTAACAAATGCGTTACAAAATATACATGCAAGCTACCGACTAGCATAAAAGTCATGGCTCTCCATTGGATCTCAAGTCAAAGCACCTTATCATTTGGTCACCTTATCATTTTATAACCAAGACCCTTACTCACTTACCATAGGCTACCTAACACAGGTGGCATAGCACGACAGCAGGCAAAACATGCCAGAAGAAAGAAATGCGTTTTGAGTAGTCCTGTAGGGTTCTGTAGGGAATCCTGTGGAATCCAGAAGTCTATATTTCCACGATATATAGAAATTTAGATGTTCTAAGATTCCACTTGAGATGTCTTGACATGAGATGGTAGATGTATTAGATTCAGAGTTTTAAGATGGTGGGATTCTTCAGGTGGTTATGTAGCTCAGGTGGTTATGCGGTTCTGATTCACCATTAAGGTTACTGGGTGTTAGAAACTGGAAAATAAATGACACCAAATTCAGGAAGGAGAAAGAGAATAATTGGTCTAATGTCCTTGACACTTGCCTCGCTTTTTAACTTCGTGGGTCCTTTTGCAGAATCAAGGCAGGCAGAGCAGGGATGTCTTTTTCTCTTCCTCAGTGTCGGTGGCTTCAGTTGGAAGTCTGGAAGCCCGAGAGATGGAATCATCTAAAGACTCTTCACTCATATGTCTGGCTTCTCCACGTGGCCTGGGTTTCTTCCAAACATGGCAGGTGGGTTCCAAGGGCCAGTGTTTTGAGAGAAGGAACCAGCTGGAAGCCATATCCTTTCTCTGACCTGGTCTCAGAAGTCATATAGCATTATTATATGCTATATGGTTAGGGCATTGGTTAGGGCAATCCCTCCAAGATTCTAGGGAGACAGTAGATCTCCATCTCTTGGTAGAGACATGTCAGGTACACGGTCAAAAGAGTGAATGGAATACATCTCTGGAAAATATAATCTGCCATACTATCCAAAAGGCAGGGTTTATTGTTAGCAATAACATAAATGCCAGGAAGGTCTATTAGACATGGTTATTGGCATGGTTCTTTTGTCAGATCCTGGACTAGCCCTATGCAAAATCACAGAAACAGGTAGGGCTCATCTTCAAAGTCGTGTCCTTGCCCTTAGCCTTCTACTTCAGTCTTCTATTTTTGTTTCCTTCTTTCCCAAGCCCATGACGCCTTCTAGGTGCCTAGACTTTTCTATTCCTCTCCCTCGCATGAAAACTTATCCTTGGGTGTTTCACTCCACCAGGGCCCCAAGAGATTTCACTTTCAAACTCACTTGCTAAAGTGAAAACGGCCTCACGTATTAGCCACCTCAGAGAATGAACATATTTCTATACTCTCAGGGATTTGTGAAAACAAGGTCATATGCCAAGGCATGATTTGGGGGAACTGGTAAAGCCAGTAACGTTCTTGATAGTTTGTACCATTCAGGAATTTGTTCCTTTCTTTACAAGAGCAAAAGAATGTCCTTGATATACACCAGAAAGTTAACTCTTGTTATCTGTGGGATTATGGTTGGCTTTTATTTTATCCTTTTGTATTTTCAATCTTTTATAAGTTTTCCACAAAGAATGCGTATTGATTTTGTAATTTGGAAACAAAGCTATTTTTTAACAGCTTTATTGAGATATAATTCACATACTATACAACTCACCCATTTAAAGTGTACAATTCAATGACTTTAGTATATTCACAGAATTGGGCATCCATCATCACGATCAACTTTAGAACATTTTTATTACCTCCCCAAAAGCTCCATACTCCTTACCTGTCACTCCCCCACACCACCCCCTCCCCCATCCCCTATTTTCTGTCACTACAAATGTACTTATCCTGGATCTTTCACAGAAATGAAATCATATACCATGTGATCTTTTGCGACTGGTTTCTTTTATGTAGCATAATGTTTTTCAAGATTTATACAAGTTATAGCATGTATCAGTAATTCTTTTTATTGCTGAATAATGCTCCATAGGATACAATGGCACATTTTACTTGTCCATTCATCAATCAAGGCACATTTGCATCGTTTCTACTTTTTGGCTAGTATGAATAATGTTACTATGAACATTCATTTACAAACCTGTGAGTGAACATGTGTTTTCATTTCTCTTGGTAATATATTTATGAGTGGAATTGCTAGATCATATGGTAACTCTGTTTAACCATGTGATGACAGTTTTCCAAAGCCGGGTAAACCATTTCACATTCCCACCAGCAACGTGTAAGCGTTCTAAGGTTTCTGCATCCTCGCCAACACACGGTCTTTTTTTTTTTTTTACTCTAGTCATCCTATTTGAGGTAAAGTGGTATTTCATTGTGGTTTTGATTTGTTATTTCCTGAGTAGTTAATGATGTTAAGCATTTTTTTAATGCACTTGTTGGCACTTGGACCGCTTTGGAGGAATGTTTATTCAAATTCCTTGCCTATTTGTCCATTGGGTCGTCTTTTTTGAAAAAAATGGAATTGTAACGGATCTTTATATTTGCTAGATACAAGTGCCTTATCGGGTATATGATGCGCCAAATTTTTATCTCATTCTGTGGGTTGTCTTTTCACTTTCCTGATGGTGTCTTTTGACACAAATGTTTTTCATTTTGATAAGGCCCAGTTGATCCGTTTTTTCCTTTGTTGCTTGTGCTTCAAAGAAATATATGTAAGAAACTACTGCTTCATACAGGGTCGCAAAGATTTACTCCCATGTTTTCTTCTAAGAGTATTATAGTTTTAACTGTTACACTTAGGTCTGATCCATTTTGAGTTAATTTTTGTATATGATGTGAAGTAGGGGTCCAACTTCATTCTTTTGCATATGGATATCTGATTGCCCAACTACCATTTGCCGAAGAAACTATTATTTTTTCCCATTTAATTGTTGTGGCACCTTTGTCAAGACTCAGTTGAAATCAATTCTTATTCATGTTATTTTGCTTCCATAAAGCTTTATTTCCGGTTTATCTCTCTTATTCACGAATCTGTGTCTCTACCCTTATACCAATACCACGCTTTCTTGATTACTACAGCTTTGTAGGAAGTTTTGAAACTGGGATCTGTGAGTACTCCAACTTTGTTCTTCATTTTCAAGATTGTTTTGACTACTCTGGGTCCCTTGAATTTTCATATGAATTTTAGAAACAAGTTTGTTAACCTCTGCCAAGAAGTCAGCTGAGATTTTGAAAAGGACTCTACTGAATCTGTAAGACAATTTTGAGAATATTGGCATCTTAATATTATGTTTGTTGATCCATGAATATGTGATGTTTTTCATTTATTTAGGTATTCTTTAGTTTTCTACAGCAATGTTTTGTAGTTTCCAGAATATGGACTTTGCACTCATACTATCATTAAATTTACTAAACAATAAGTTTTGTTAAATTTATTCTTAAGTAGTTCGTTCTTTTTGATGCTACTGTAAATACAATTGCTTCTCAATATCATTTTGGTTGCTTCATTGCTACCATACAGCAATACAATTGAGTTTTGCATATTGATCTTGTATTCTGCAACTTTGCTAAACTTATTAGTTCTGATAGGTTTTTTAGTGAAGTGCTTAGGATTTTCTATAGAGAAAATCGTGTTATCTGCAGATAGAGATAATTTTACTTCTTTCTCTCCAGACTGGATACCTTTTATTTCATTGTCTCATTTCTTCCCTAACTGCCCTATCTACATCCTCCAATACAAGGCCGAATAGAAATGATGAGAGTGGACATCTTGTCTTGTTCTTGATCTTAGGGGGAAGTCATTCAGTCATACAGCATCAAGTATGATGTTGGCTGTGAGGTTTTCATAGATGCCCTTTTATCGGATTGAGGAAGTTCCCTTTTATTTCTAGTTTGTTAAGTGTTTTTATAAGGAAAGGATGTTGAATTTTGTCAAATGCTTTTTTTGTGTCTATTGAGATGGTTACACGTTTTTTTTTTTTTGTCCTTATTCTATTGATGTATGGTTTTCACCCGTTTTCCATTGATGTGTTGTATTACATGAATTGGTTTTCAGATGTTAAACCAACCTTGCCTTCCTGAGATAAATCACATGTGAGCATAGCGTATGATCTTTTTATATATTGTTAGTATTTTTGTAAAGGATTTTTGGGTCTATCTTCATAAGAGATGTTACTCTGTAGTTTTCTTGTGATGTCTTTATCTGATTTTGGTATCAGAGTAATACTGGCCACACACACATGACTTGAAAAGTCTTCTCTTTTCTCCTATTTAGAAAAGTTTGTGAAGAATTGGTATTAATTGTTCTTTAAATGTTGAATAGAACTTATCAGTGCAGCCATCTGGTCCTGGGCTTTTCTTTGTGGGAGGCTTTTTGATACTAATTCAATCTCTTTACTTCTTTTAGGTTTATTCAGGTTTTCTATTTCTTCTTGAGTAAATTTGGTCGTTTTTTTTCTCTCCAACAATTTGTCTATTTCATCTAAGTTAGTTAATTTGTGAATCTTTTGAAGAATCAACTTTTGACTTCATTGATTTTCTCTATTGTTTTTCTATCTCTATTTCATTGATTTCTGCTCTAATCCTTGTTATTGCCTCCCTGCTGTTTGCTTATTTTTGACTTATTGGAAGGAAGAAAAAATTATGTATCTAATATACTATTGATGGTCATTTGGATTGTTTCCATGTTGGAGCTATTTATGTATAAAGTTGTATAAACATTTTTGCATGTATTTATAAAAACGTATATTTTCATTTCTCTTGGGTAAATATGTAGAAATGGAATAGGAATGAGATATGTGTATGTTGACTTTGTAAGTGCTATAAGATAAACTGAGGCATATGAAATATGCTAAGAATTTATTTGAGCAAAAATTAATTCAAATCAGGCAGCATCCAGTCTGGCAGGTGGAAAGAAGCTCCAAAGAACTGTACAAAATGAATGACTTTTATAGGTGAAGGGAGCAGGAACAAGGAAGCAACTCACTAAGCAAAACGTGAGTTGGTTATTGCAAAGCTACTCTCTCTTAGAGGATGGCAGGGGTCTTTCAGGCAGCTTACATCACTAGTGCGGATTAGGCGATTCCTACTGACTGGTTAGGATTCCATTTCTGGGAGAGTTAAAACCGTATTAAGTCAAGTCTCAGTTTGGTCATGTGGGGCTTAGCATGAGTGACTGACTCCACTTGGGGCCTGTTGTCTTGTTTTTGAATATAAAAAACTGCCAAACAGTCTTGCAATGAAGTTGTACCATTTTACACTCCAACCAGAAATCTATGAAACTCCCCCCCATACACCCCACCCCACATTTGGTATTGTCAGCCTTATTCCACTTAGCCCTTTTGCTAAGGAGAATATTGGTATTTTGTGGTTTTAGTTTGCATTTCCCTGATAATTAACGAGATTGATCACTTTTTGCTTCTGGCCAAGGGACTATTCAAATTTTTGTCCCCTTTCATATTGGTCATCTGCTTTTTCCTTTTATAATCTATGTATATGTTTTCATCAAATAAATTATAGTATGGATGGGGTTTAGGACACACTATGCCCAAAAAGGAGCACCTTGGCCTACTGAATGTTCCAAGCTGAATAAATTAGAGAAATGGCATGTGCAGGAAGGACTTTTTGACCTTCCCCTGAAGCAGTTCAGAGAACCCTCATGAGAAAAGTGCCCTCCCTACATCCAAGGAAAGGAGCATCCTTATTTCAAAAATAGGGAGACACCGAGAGAAATCTGAATGAACAGTCCTTTCTAAGTTTCCCCCAGCTTACCACACGTACTTCTACCCTTTGTCCTATCATATTTCCCCACAACTTTCCACTCTCCATCAAACCTACCATAAGAAGACTCAGATTTAACTGGTTTTTGGATCTTCATTTCCTAATGGAGGCCTCTGTGTCACATAAAACTTGTATTATATAAATGTGTATGCTTTCCTCTGGTTGATTTTTCTTTTCTTACAGGGGTTCCGGCAGAGAACTTAAAGGGGTAGGGGAAAAACATATTTTCCGTCCCCTACAGTACATTCATATGTGGACTATGATACAACAATCAAAGTGTATTTATTACTGCTACATACAGCGATGTGGATAAAGGCACAAAAATGAACAAAAGAAGCCACCATAAAAGAGTATATACTTGTAATTTCATCTGCGTAAGGTTTACAAATTGGCAAAACTAACCTACTGTGTTAAAAGTCAGGGGAGTAGTTCCCTTTAGGATATTGGGTAATAACTAAGAGGGAGCGTATGGGGATCTCTTGGGTCCTGGCAACATTCGGTTTCTCCAACAAGACACTGGTTATACAGGGGAGCTTACTTTTAGAAAATCCATTGAGTTGTCACTTTGTGGTCTGTGCACTTTTCTGAATATCATACTTCAACAAACTATCCATGAGAAGGAAAATTGTGTTCTTGAGCAAATGTGTTAATTATCGGATATTTGGTATTTATGAGCAGGTTCTCAGCATATGATGTATTGCTCACTTATTGTGTTAAGGTGTTTTTTTTTTCCTTTGCATTAACTATGTTCCTTGTGCATACTTTATATGGTAAGGCTAAAATTTTGTCTGATAATAGGTCAATAGCAGAGTTCAATTTTTCCTTTGCTCTGGACTGTAGACACCTTGGCAGATAACACAATCTGAGTTCCCAAGGGCTACAAGATTTTAAAATCTACCCCTTCCCCATCAATACCATAATGCTGAATTCAATGCTCATACAATGAAATGCCGCAGCTAACACTGCTCTAGCTGTCCCCTTAGGAATTCATTGTAAAAGGTTTCACTGTACTTTGTAAAGCAATTTGGAATCCTTCATGATGAAAGGTTCTATATAAAGAAGGTAATATAATGGACTTGGCTTTCAACTTCTTTCATTTAAGCTTTAACAGAAACATGAATCTAGTATATTAGCATCATAAACCAATAGGTGCTATATAAATGCTGAATAGAAATATTCTGGATGAATAAATTGCAAATATAGCTATGTATTAGCTAAGTGCTTTACCAAGTATTACGCAAATGAGGATTAATAAGGCAATTACACTTAATTAAAAGAATAATAATAATGCTACATTCTTCTACATTCTTCCAATCCTCTCAGCACCCATTGACTTAGTTATTTGGTGGGCGTCTGCCACTTACATCCCAAGCCTAAATGCAAACTCGCATGAGATGCCTCTTTGGAAGGAAACAGTCTTCCTCTGACGTGGGACCAAACAAAAGATACAGCAAGCGAGGGAGGAGAGGAGCAAAGGAAGCGCCTCTCATGCATGACATTGACTTGATGCTTTTAAAGAGCCCATGATACTTAAAACAGTGTTCCCAGGCCCTAGAAAATGTGTAACACTGCCAGACTTACTTCATGCTTCTCAGCATTTCTTTTGGAGATTAGATTCCCGACGCCATGATCACCAGGCATTAATCATTGAATGGTTGTTGCATTCACCCCAAGACAGCGACGACTGGAAACACCCCATGTTATCCCTACATGGAATCTAAAAAGTTATTAAAATGTTTTTCATAAAAGGTGTGTTGACGTGAATCGTTATCATCATTATTGTTCTTTTTTTTTTTTTTAATTTTTTTCAACGTTTATTTATTTATTTTTGGGACAGAGAGACACAGAGCATGAACGGGGGAGGGGCAGCGAGAGAGGGAGACACAGAATCAGAAACAGGCTCCAGGCTCTGAGCCATCAGCCCAGAGCCTGACGCGGGGCTCGAACTCACGGACCGCGAGATCGTGACCTGGCTGAAGTCGGACGCTTAACCGACTGCGCCACCCAGACGCCCCTTGTTCTTTTTTTTAAATAACATCTTTGGGTACTGAGAAGTGATTCCCACTGCTATAGGAGTTGCAGTCCAAAAAACACTTTTTTTTTTTTTGGTAATTTCAAGTCCAGGTTTACAGAGAAATGCATTCATGAAGAAATGTATTAAATTGACCACTATTAGTTTTGTGTGTAGGTCAAATGAACCAATCCACTTTTTTGGGTGAGAAATGGCATTTCTATTTTGACCTCTCATTTCTGAGCCTTACTTACCATGACAGGGTAGAGTAGAGTAAGGCTCTCGCTAGAAGCCAATTTTCTTGCTTGAGCTCTCTGTACAAAGTGATATAAACCACCAATCCTTTTGCAGAAAGTTTCAAATTTCACTTTGGAGGGGCACAAATTTGCAAATGTGGGGAGGAGGGACCGCACACACCAGAGAGAGTGCCAGTCAGGGGATCGTGAACAGCTGTTCTCTCTCTCACTGAAGAGGAGACCGGGTTTCCCTGAAATGGGAGGGTGGAGTTTCAGGTCTCCGAAAGGAGCCTCAGGGAAAATGTGCCAGTCCTCACCTCAAGGAAAGCATAGAATGAACCCCATTCTTTGTTTCTGCTCCTTTCGGTTGCAACATCCAGGTATTTTATAAGAAATAGCATATTCTATGCAAGAAGATTCTTGTCTTAAGGGTCCAGTGGGTCCAAGCTGGTTTTGATACGGAACACTTTGTTAAGGGTATCTTCCCATGAAACCCTAACGAGAAAACAAATGAAAGCCCTCCAAGGCGTCCCTCAGCAGTCTGCTAGCACTGGTCTAATCTAGTGGAATCCAGGATGCGAGGTCATTGTTAGTTAGATCCACACAACGTTCAGTGAAGCCTTCGCAACAAAGATGGGACCTGAACTAGGCTTTGCAAGTGTGGTAGACTTTGCCTGAGTGATGGGTCTGTCGGGGTTCAGTGCAGGAAAAACAAAACACTCCAGGCATGTCAAGCAGAAAGGGATGAAATACAGGGAATTAGGTGCCTACAAAACCACGTAAGGGGCTGGAGGAGTAAGTGAGGTGGTCTTTAGGCTGGACATTGGGCTTCAAGACCACCCACAGCAGCTGTGACATAGAGGGGAGGACACTGCCAGGGACTGTGCTGCCCCCCTTTGGCTGCCCCACAGCTACCTCACACGCCCGAGCTGGAGGAGCCGGGCTGCTACAACTACATTTGCTAGCATCTGCTTGTCAAGCAGCACCCCTGCAGCAAGATAGCTTCTGCCTCCGTCTGTCTTCTGATCGTCATGCAAGAACGTCTCACTGCAGAACCTAAGTCACTTCTAGAACCACAAGCTCAAAGGAGCCCAGGAGTAGAGCATTTGGCCTTCTAGCTCTGTGACACGAGAGGACACCTAGAAGGTGCTGACTGGAGAGGCAACAGATGAAATACTTAAAGTCCCTCTTTGCTGGACATTCTGATATTTTAGATTAATAGTGATGGAATGAATACAGAATGCAATATTTCAGGAAGGATCAAATTGGGAGATGCTAAGCTCAAAAACGTAATGAGATGGAAGGATGTAGCAGAGCTCCTAACGTGTTTACGCTGAAGAAACTTCGAGGTCATCCTCGTCCATCTTCCTCGTTTAACAGGTGGGGGCAATCGAGACTACATTTCACTGTCTTTATCCCAAGCTCTCTGGTCCTCACTCTCCATCTTTCTTTAATCTGTACACACACTTTCTGAGGTCTCAGCTGATGTATGTGAAGCTATGTGGGGATAATGCATTCTAAGCATGGTTTAAGATCTGGTCATTTCGCCCTGTTCTTGTATTCCCTCTGTTTGACAATTTGTAGCTTTCCTTGCCTTCTCTCTTTTTGGTCACAGGAATAGCTCTTTAGCAGATGGTTGTAATCAGTCCCCAGGGGTGAGTCATGGAGGAAAGTTGGACGGGTGACCCAGCAAGGATCGAGGATTCTGTAACTCACTTGGCTTGAACCCAGGCCAGAAGTGAGGGTGCTGATTGCTTCCAACCTGTTCTTTGGTGAGTAATAAATATCAACTGATCTTTCTTCATATGGTAGAGATAATCAACCCAGATCTAAATAGCAACTAACAAAAAATATGACTTACAGAACAATGTCAACAAAAACCCAAGCTATTACAATTCAGTTCAATTCAATTCAATTCAATTCACCTAGTATTTACTGAGAGGCTTTTTGTATGTGTGGCTAACACAGTGTTTGGGGGGAGGAGCAGCGTTAAAAAAAAAAAAAAATCAGATACAGACCCTACCCTCAAAGCAACTACTGTCTTACAAAGGAGATGAGAAAAACTTTCAGTCATGTTGAGGCATCTGCTTATGTTTTATGTGGGAGTGGCCCTGAGCCCCAGACAATGTCTTCCACAATTTCCTTGCCTCTTGGGTTTGGGTCGTGAAAAAGCAGGAGCGTGAGAAAGAACTGTATATGGTTTGATATTTTTCAGTACAAGAACATTTAACACATGATCTCTAATAATTTTTTTGTCGAGACACCCTTATCTCTTTACTTTTTAATAAAGCAATAGGCTTTATTAAATCACTAGTGGTTTGTAGCTACAGTTCATTATCAGAGGAACGCTTGCCTTTTAAGTGGTGTTAACACTGAAGTCCTCTTCTCTTGTCTCTTTCTAGTTAAGATTTCCTCGTCTTGATCCTCTCGCTCCACATATTGATCACACATTGCATGCTTCAAAGTGTTCACTTAATCATTCCACTTTTTCCAAGAGAGTGGCTAACTCTTAATATGCTGCATGTTTCTTATTACACTTCCTCTGCCTTAAACATATCTTGAACGAGGGGCACCTGGGTGGCTCAGTCGGTTAAGTGTCTGACTTCGGCTCAGGTCGTGATCTCGCGGTCCTTGGGTTCGAGCCCCGCGTCGGGCTCTGTGCTGACAGCTCAGAACCTGGAGCCTGCTTCTGATTCTGTCTCCCTCTTTCTCTGACCCTCCCCCCATTCATGCTCTGTCTCTCTTTGTCTCAAAAATAAATAAATGTTAAAAAATTTTTAAAAAAATATCTTGAACGAGCAAATCTGCCAATAAAGAAACTACCCACACCAACAAGCCTTTCCACATATTTTCCCCAATGGAGCTGGACCATAAGCAGAGAAAATGTAGTAATAACATTCATACACCGTCTCAGAGCTCCTGGACCCCTATATCGACTGGTCCAACCCCAGTGGAAACAAAGCCTCAGCTTGTCACTCCCTCGACACTTGACCCACACCTTCTGAGGTCTCAGCTGGATGCATCTGAAGCCGTGTGGAGATTATGCATTCCAAGCATGGCTTACGATCTGGTCACTTGGCCCTGCTCTTATATTCCCTCTGTTTGACAACTTGTAGCTTTTCATTTTTTTGATCAGAGTAATAGCTCTTAAGCAGATGGTTGTAATCAGTCCCCAGGGGTGAGCCATGGAGGGAAGCTGAACAAGACACTCAGCAAGGATTGAGGGTTCTGTGACTCACTCGGCTCAACCCCAGGCCAAGAGTGAGGGTGCTGACTGCTTCCAACCTGTTCTTCAGTGAGTAATAAATGTCAATTGAGCTTTCCTCATATGGTCGGAATGATATCCGTAGAAGAGAGCTTAAAAAATAGTATGTGGCAAGAATGTTTCACAGAAGCCAAACTCATGGGTGCTTAGAATTAAGTTGTTGAGTCCAGTCCGTTTGTCATTCTTTTCATGTCCAAGTTTTAGTAACAGGATGTTTTCAAATAGTTTACGTTTCTCTCGGGACATCTTCCCTAACCGAATGTCATACTAGCGTTAGCCAGGAGTTATTTGGATTTGCTCAATTCTTGTTGTTTCCAGATGCATGATTTAGGCCATTCTTGCAAGCAGAAACCTGCGCTGAAGACAATGGGCTATTCTTGCCTGTCCATAAAGAGAAAAATTATTAGATCAGTGGGAATTTTACAGAGCACATTACTAAATCCTTGGACATTAAAAATTTCAGTTACTTGGAATGCTCACGATAGAAGCAAACTCCAGATGATATTCAAGAGCATATTTGATGAAAATGTTAACGCTAATATTTATTTTTATTAATGTTATTTTATGTAATGCTATCCTCTAAGGAAATTATATTTATTAGGTCTTTCTTTTTTCCTCTGACCCTTTGTGTTGTACTCCAAAAATATCTTTTTTTTTTTCCTGGTTACAGAGTAGTAGATCTTCGTTGTAGAATATTTGGAAAACACAGAAAAGTACTCAAAAATTTAAAGTACCGGGGCGCCTGGGTGGCGCAGTCGGTTAAGCGTCCGACTTCAGCCAGGTCACGATCTCGCGGTCCGTGAGTTCGAGCCCCGCGTCAGGCTCTGGGCTGATGGCTCAGAGCCTGGAGCCTGTTTCCGATTCTGTGTCTCCCTCTCTCTCTGCCCCTCCCCCGTTCATGCTCTGTCTCTCTCTGTCCCAAAAATAAATAAATGTTGAAAAAAAAATTAAAAAAAAAAATTTAAAGTACTATGATTCTGGAATCCTGGGGTCTTCATTTTTTAAAAGACGGTCAACAGTGAACATCATTTGAGATTTTGTAAAGCTTTAAAAACTTTTCTGAATTGAGTATTTTCCAATGTAAACCCTGATTCATTCTTCCAACAGAAATCTTACCCTGGCATTAAGGTTGCACGATGCCACGTATCAAAGAAGCTTAGGTCTGGAACAGCTCCTTTTCAGATACGTGGACAAGGGGGTATGGGCAGAGGTAGGTCAGCCTGGTTCATTTCGCTGGGGTCTTGGTAAAACCACGATTTGCTTTTTAATAGACTAGTGAATGAAATCTAGAACCATGCATGCAATTAAGGGGCTCACTCAGTAGTAACCGGAGAATATATTCAATAAATTAGAAAATGAAGTATCAGCCCTGACCGCAAGGGCATCATGAGAAGTCAATATTTTGAGTTGGATATATTGCTGCTCTGGGCAAAATGAGGTCCAAAGTGAGGGGCAAGGAGAGAGTGAACATCTGGTAGGCAGCTAACCATGTCTGCTAAGGAGATGTTACCCCCCGCCCCAGAGCTAGTTGGGGCAAACCTGGGACACGAACCAAGGCCCCTAAACCTACCTCCCATGAGGTGTGAGCTAATGATGCCCATTTTTCCATATAAACCTAAAGCCAGAGCAACAAGACGGTTATGTGTTAGAATTATTCAACATGAGTAGTGAAAGATAAAGCACCAGTCTTTTAACAGGGCACATGGAGTTTTTACTGAGCCAAATCATGTAAGATCCATTTATGACTAAATTTACCTCCTATCTCCAGCAGGCTTTTAAAAGCTTGGTCTCTGGAAGCAAATTCTTTCCAGATACAGCTATCCTAAGATTAATGTCAAGAAACATTTATTCTAGAATCAGTAGTTTTCACCCTAGCAATTTCTTTTATTTTATTTATTTATTTATTTTTTTTTTTAAATTTTTTTTTTTCAACGTTTATTTATTTTTGGGACAGAGAGAGACAGAGCATGAACGGGGGAGGGTCAGAGAGAGAGGGAGACACAGAATCGGAAACAGGCTCCAGGCTCCGAGCCATCAGCCCAGAGCCTGACGCGGGGCTCAAACTCACGGACCGCGAGATCGTGACCTGGCTGAAGTCAGACGCTCAACCGACTGCGCCACCCAGGCGCCCCCAATTTCTTTTATTTTTATTATTATTTACTTTAGAGAGAGAGAACACGTGACTAGGGGAGAGGGGCAGAGGTAGGGAAAGAAAGAAACCCAATCAGGCTCCAACTCAGCATGGAGCCTGATGTGGGGTTCAATCCCACGACCCTCGGATCACGACCTGAGCCGAAATCAAGAGTCAGACACTCAACCAAATGAGCCACCCGGGGGCCCTGACCCTAGCAATTTCTAAACTGACAAATATACCCTAGCTCATAAACACGGATAGAAAAAAAAAAAAAAAAAAGCCCGACTCATTTAATTCAACAGATTTTAATATTGGTACAACTTAATTCTACAGGCTTGTGTATACATAGGACTTTAATCTGGTGGGACATCATTTATTTAATGCGCTTCAGATAAACCTTGACTGTAAAATTCTCTCTAAAGCAACATTTCCAGGACTTTTTCTTAGGCTTACGTCTCCTGATCCCCGTTTGAAAATAAAGGCATTCTCCTCCAATTAATACCCGCCGCCTTGAAACCACCTCTGACCCGAGAACTTGCTAATTATTCTTCACCTCTCTTTCCTCCTACTTATCACCTGAGTTGACTCACGCTAGCCTGTAGCTTGGGAGAAGTGACTAGAACTATAAAAGAGATATTATTTAGAACAACAGCTGTCACAACAAGGTTTTGTTTTCCTGCAGCTTTGCCCTTCTTTGCTCTTTTCTGCAAGTGAGTGGCTAATTGCCCAGAATTTCTAAGATCGGGGCTTCAAACTCCAACCGTCTCTGGGCTGTTCCTATTATTGGATGAGATAACTGCATTTGGCAGAGGTGCGTAGAGCTGTTTTGATGGCAGAGAACATTAATTTGCAACCACGGCTGCACAGAAAGAAGGAAATGCAACTGCTTGTCCTCCTGGGAGAAGCCACTTAGGCAAGAAAATAAATAAGAGGATTTTGATTATATTAGGAACTCTTATGCTTGTACCCAGGGAGACTCCATCTTTAAACTCTTGTCATCTCGTGTTTACACAAAAATTGTAATGGAAGAAAAAAGGCTCATAGCTCTCTGTGCAAGCATTTCATGTTTAAAAACTCTATCCACGGCCTGTTGGGGTAGTGCACGCCACAGTTTGCATCTGTTTCCTATTTCACCGCATTAAATGAGATAGCGAATGCAAAGGGCCCAGCACGGTCGATGGCACACAGTAATGCGTGGAGATGTCTTTTTTCTTACCGTCTTCCTCTTTCGCTTCTATCGTGTCGCCCCGGTTCCTTGTCAGAAATGGTATCTGAAGAGAACCCGGAATCCCACATATCTGCGCTAGCATCGGTCAGGACCAGTCAGGACCAGTGAATAGAACACTCTACTTTTGGGCGTCAAGCTTTCCCAGCCCCGCTACTTCCTGTGTGCATCATGGCTTTTCGTTGTTGGCGGCGAGAAATCCGTGTTCGTGCAGTTTGCTCTTCCCCCACCTACTACAATTTATTCAGCAAATGGAGTGTTGGCCCCGTTGAAAGAGAGAGAGGCTCGGAATAACTTTAAAAAAAAATTTTTTTTAACATTTATTTATTTTTGAGAGACAGAGACAGAGCATGAGCAGGAGAGGAGTAGAGAGAGGGAGACACAGGATCTGAAGCAGGCTCCAGGCTCCGAGCTGTCAGCACAGAGCCCAACGCGGGGTTCGGACTCAAGAACCATGAGATCATGACCTGAGCCCAAGTCGGATGCTTAACCGACTGAGCCACCCAGGCGCCCCATAATAACTTTGTTTCAGAGAATTTTTTTAAATGTTTATTTACTTTTTGAGACAGTGGGGGGGGGGGATGTGGGAGGGGCTGAGAGAAAGGGAGACAGAGGATCCAAAGCAGGGGCTCAATGAGGATCAGTGTGGGGCTCGAGCCCATGAACTGTAAGATCCTGACCTGAGCCAAATTCAGATACTTAACTGACTGAGCCACCCAGGCACCCCTGCACAGGATAACTTTAATAATAATACTGTGTGCCAGGCACCAGGTGATAATATTAGGATAATAATACCCATTTTTAGTATAGCTGATGTTTATTGGGCACTTACTATATGCCAAACTTATGTGCTAAATGTTTTTACATTATTGGCTATACTTTTTTACTGCATCGACCCAGTGAAGTAGGTTTTAATCTAGAAACGTCTTGGGGCACCTGGGTGGCTCCGTCGGTTAAGTGTCCGACTTCGGCTCAGGCCGTGATCTCATGGCTTGCGAGTTCGAGCCCTGCATCGGGCTCTGTGCTGACAGCTCAGAACCTGGAGTCTCCTTCAGATTGTATGTGTGTGTGTGTGTGTGTGTGTGTGTGTGTCTGCCCCTCCCCACTCATGTTTCCTCTCTCATAAACAAATAAACTTAAAAAAAATTAGAAATGTCTCTCTCTCCTTCAAAGGCAGTCTGTCAGACATCGGACAGTGTCAGAACTCTCTGTCTCCTGGTCAGTTTTCATTAAGCAAACAGGCCCAATTTCAGGTACGACAGAGTCCGGTCTAGACAAAAGCAACACTTCAGACTCAGATAAGGTTAAACCTGCCTGGGTCCCTAATGGCTTCCTCGTTCCCATCTGCAATCCCCATGAAGACCAGCTGTGCCTGACTTCATGAGCTGCCCCTGTAATTGTTCAATATCCTCCCCTCTTTATTCGAGTAAGCTGGCAAACTTACAGCCAGCCTTCCCCGACTAGAAGAAGATGGGCAATAAATTCTCAGCCGAGCTTTTGAGTAACAAGACACTTTGGCTGCAACAACATTGGCCTCCACCCAACTGCTCTGGCAGTAATTGGCCACCTTTCGCTACCTTTCTTCCTCAGAGAGCTCGCGTGTTGTGCTGTCGTGATATTTTAACTAACATCTTTGCTTTGTGGAAAGGGATGTTGAGGCTGAATTTTCAACGAGACACTGAGAAAGAGGGCAAGGGAGATTTTTTCTTTTTCCAGGAGAGTATTTTGGGGGGGAAGCCTCCCCCTCGGTCCTGAGAGAGGTTCTGCCCTCTCACCTCCAGTGAGACAGGCTACGGGGCAAATTCAGTATGTAAGCCCCATGAAGTTCGGTCAGCCTCTGGCCTTCTCTTGCATAGTCTGTTGGGGCCATGATTGCTGGAACTCCTAGGCCCCTCTTTGTAAGTCCTTGGGAATGCATCCTGTTCCAGTCTTCTAATGTGGGGTTCCTTATCACCTAAGGTCTCCACCTTGGAGAGCTGACATGACGGGGTAAGTCCCCTCCCACATTCTGTTGTACAGACACTCTCTGACTTAATCCTCACCAGAGCCCTCTGAGGGAGAGAGTAAGATTCCTGCGTTACAAACAAGGAACTGCAGGGAGATTGAATATCTTACCCTAGATCACATACTCCGTAATGCCATTACAGGATTAAAACCCACACTGGTCTAATCCCCCAACCCATTCTTCCCACGACAGCCTAGCAGAGAAGGCAAAAAAAAAAAAAAAAAAAAAAAATCACCACCTAAACCAGGCTGTGAGGGGTGATCCTGCGACGTCTGTGCCTCTGACTCTGATGGCAAAGTGCTCTCAAAGAGCTCCGGGGGGCGGGGGGGGGGGGGGGGGAAGCACGTGGGAGGGGGTGGGATCTGGTTCACAGAGGCCAGATTGTGTGACGTGCATGGAAAAATGGCAGGAAGTTTGGATTCTGCCAGAGAGCCTCGGAGTCATTCACGTTTTGAGCAGGCCAAGTGACTCCCTCATATCTTTGCTCTGGAGACGGCCCAGGTGGCAGGGTGGAGAACAGGTGGAGGGGAGCAGGGCCGCGGTCAGAAGCATGTTGCAACCATCTGAGGGAGGGGGGGGTAAGGGTCCAGGAGGCAGTAGTGGTGGGGAAGGAGGAGGAGGAGGAGGGACGGGCACGGGAGAAAACGTAGTGACCGGCAGGGACACAGAACGGAGACGGCCCCAGAAAAAAAAGTAGCACGGGGGCAATCCAAGGCGCCCTGGAGAAAAGCAGATCTTCAGGCTCCCCCTGCAAGCCCAGCCCGACTGGCGCACAAGACAGAGAGATGCTGAGCGCTGCAAAGGGAAGGTAAGTGCTCAGCAAAACGCGTTCCCGCAGCCTTGGACAGCGCAGCCCCGGACACGTGTTTGTCATGGATGCCCAGGCTGCTACCAGTTAACGCTGCGAAGTGACCTGTGGCGAGTTCAGATCTGTGGTTAGGGCTGCCTACCCGTCTTGGTCATTTGCTTGCAAAGCACGAAAAGTGAGCCTGGGCTGGCCCTTCGCTCTTCTTCTTCTTCTTTCGAAGATGCAGATCCTGGAGCCTTACGGGCGTGCGCGCGCGTGCGCGTGTGCGCAGGGTCACGTCCGATTCGCCTTCCCTCTGCGTTCAGCAGACCACCTCCCCTGCCGGAAGCAGGTCGCCTTGCTGTGGCCAGGAAACTCCATAGCAGGCCTGAAGCCTTTCATTCGCCATCAGCTGCTGCTTCTACCTTAGTTGCGCACAACCGGGAATCAACCTCTTGCTCGACAGCGAGGCTCCTCTCAGGCTCAGGTAAGGTGGCGTGTGAGTGTCTGACTCGGGCTTCTAGATGGAGTCCACGTCCCGGACGCCCCCAGCTCTTCATCATCTGCCCCCTTCCAGCGCTTCCAGCCTCATCTGTCACCGCTCAAGGGCTCCCTGCTTCCAGCCTTTCTGAACTTCGCCCAACATGCTTCTTTGCGCCCAGGGGCAGGGGCAAAGTTTGTTCTTTCTGCTTGAGATGCCGGCACCAGGCACACCCCTCCCGTCCTCATCCCGCACCGACTCCCTTCACTGCTCCGTGTAAGTGAATGAATCCTTTTCCCAGGAGCCCTGCCCCCCCCCCGCCCCCGGTCCCCTCGCTGCTCTGAGGTTCCTTCTTCTGTGTTCACATGGCTTTGTCACAACACGTCCATCCTGAATTTTAGACTATTTCCCCCTCGTCATAAAGGTCACTCAGACTTAATTGTAGACAACTTGGGCAATAAAAGATTTGGGGCAAAAAGGCTTACAGGAGAAAAAAATAATTACACGTAAGGCAACCCCTTGGAGTTATAAGCACTGTTAACATTTTGATGAATTTCTTTCCAGTATTTTTTTTTTCTCTGCATATACTCATATACTTTTGCCTACTCAGGAAAGGAAGAAAATCAAATGCTGCAAAAAGAGAGCATATTGACTGACAGCAGTTCAGTGAAGGCAGTGTTTCTAGGTGCCTGTAACTTTAAAAAATTTTTTTTCAACGTTTATTATTTATTTTTGGGACAGAGAGAGACAGAGCATGAACGGGGGAGGGGCAGAGAGAGAGGGAGACACAGAATCGGAAACAGGCTCCAGGCTCTGAGCCATCAGCCCAGAGCCTGACGCCGGGGCTCGAACTCACGGACCGCGAGATCGTGACCTGAGCTGAAGTTGGACGCTTAACCGACTGCGCCACCCAGGCGCCCCTCTAGGTGCCTGTAACTTTAATAAGTCATTCAGAGAGTTTAAAAATCAGATTGCAAGGGATTTTTTTTTTTTTTGCATTAGTTTAACAAAAATATGTGCTGGAAAATGAGTGCTTAAGCAAATCTCTGTAAACAGTTTGTATGCTCTTTTTTTTACTTGGCATTTTCTCATGTCCTAAAACTTCCTTGAAAATGCATTGTTAGTCTATAATCCTCTGTTTTATTATTCTCACTGTATTATAGCGTTTGCTTACTTCCTGGTACCCCCTATCGGACTGCAAGCTTATTTCAGGCAGGGCCTCTGAATTTTATCATTTTTTATCCAATGCCTAACAGTCTGACTGTTCCGTTGGCATGTAATAAAATGGAGGAGTGAATTCTTTACTCGGTCAACCAACCCCTATTTGTTATCTGTCGCTGAGGTGTTCAAGACTATGCTTGAGTCCATGGATCTGGTGGGTGCCGGGAGTCTCCTCTAGCCGCAGGCCCCTTCAAGGACGAAGGCCTGACCCTTCCAAATGCTGGGAGTGCCACTGGCAGGAAGCCTTCGGGATTGCCTCTCTGAAAGGGAGCTGCTTTGTCCAAGGTCACCCCCTTTCCTAAGGTGGCCTGCGTCCAATGACTGGCCTGTGAAGGTATGAAGTCCTGGTCCCCCAAGCTCCAACTCAAGGACGACTCTGAAGAGTTGTCATCCCAGCTTCAGAATGGCCCTTAGTGTCTGATGAGGCTGCCACAAAGACCGTGTCATGGGTCACCTTCTCCCTTTGCCCAATCCTGCTTCCTTTTCCTTTCCTCGGGTGTTGATTGCAAAAGCACCCCCATCACCACCAATAAACTTCCTGTGCATTAATCTCCACCTCAGAGTCTGCTTCCTGGAGAACCCAACCTGTGAGCTGGGATCTAGAAGATGCATAGACGTACCTCTAACTTGGGTTTTATACACCTCCAGATTACAGATTATAAACTCCTTGAACAGAGACCACATCTTATACCTGTCATGGCACAGGACCTCACCACGGTCTCTAGTACATAGAACACTCTCAGCTACACGTCCCCTCCTGTGAAGGGATGATAATGAACGGAGAGGGATGTGTGAATATGAGGAATTCTGAGTAAGCATCAGCTGAGTGTTGAGGGCTATTGGGACTAACGGCGAGAATGGCCAATAGGTGGTTCCCGAGTTTCAAGTCTGAGAAGCCGAGAGAAGGCAATGCTGCTGGGGACAGAGTTAATTCTGTGGGAAATTGGTTTGAAATTAGTTTGGGGTAAACATGTCGAACTTGACGCGTGTCAGAATCTTTAAGAGGAAATGTCTGGTAGGTGGTAGTGGCCATAGAACCTGGTCTTGTTCGGGAGACAATTTGGAAACATAGACTGAAGCACCGGAGTGGAAGCTGTGAGAATAACGAAAGTCTTAGAGTTGTTTTTGGCTTTTTTTTTTTTTTTAAGTTTAGAGAGAGAAGAGTAGTGATTGCCCCGCAATTAAAGAAGGAGAGAGCAGAGAGGAGAAGTCACATGCATTAGGAAGAGACTCTGTGTGGTGCAGTAAACAAAAAGACAAACATGTCAATAGCCATTTCCTTCTGTTAATTCGGCTCAAACCACACTAGGGCTCCACCCGGAGTTATCTGTGCCAGGATGCAAGTACATTTCAGGACACAGAAGCAATGGAGGGAGCAGGGCAGAACTGCGGGGGGCGAGGGGGGATGATTAACATCCTCTGAGAGTAAGAGGACTAGCAAGTTCTTGGACGAGAGGAGCGGCCAATGAGCAATACAAAGCTCTTGGAACTTAAATACACGGTAACAGCCGTTTTAACCGTGACAGAGTTGGAAGGGAACTGGTGAACTCTTTTAAAAAATAGAATAAAGGGGCGCCTGGGTGGCGCAGTCGGTTAAGCGTCCGACTTCAGCCAGGTCACGATCTCACGGTCCGTGGGTTCGAGCCCCGTGTCAGGCTCTGGGCTGATGGCTCGGAGCCTGGAGCCTGTTTCTGATTCTGTGTCTCCCTCTCTCTCTCTGCCCCTCCCCCGTTCATGCTCTGTCTCTGTCTGTCCCATAAATAAATAAAAACGTTGGAAAAAAAAAATTTTTTTTTAAATAAAATAAAATAAAAAATAGAATAAAGCGGCCAAAATGTGGAGAAGAGAAAGTGGGGGATTAATTCAGGAAGCCTAGTTTCTGAAAGATAGGACAGATAAAACAGACCAGGGAATTATTAAAAAAAAAAAAAAAATTACGCAAGAAAATTTTCCTGAAGGATGTGGGTTTTCAGTGTGAATGGGTTCAACAAAGGCCCAGCATGATGAATGAAAATTGCCCACAGGCACGCAGGTCCTGGTGTTGTAGAGTTCTGAGAAAAGAATAAAAGCTCTGAGAGAGAGAGAGAGAGAGAGAGAGAGAGAGGAGAAGAGAACAGGTCACATGCAGAGCCAGAAGTTACAAGGCGGTGGGAGAACGTCCTGTAATATCTCGAGCTGAAAAATAAAGAAATGGCAGTGTGATGTTTTTATTTAGAAACATGAAGGACACAACAAGAGAAACAGCCAAAGAGATGAAAGGAATTTTCTGGAATCTCATGGAAGCAGGAATTAGGGGAGGGGACTGGGTAGGAAAAGGATTGCTGTTTTTCTTTAGAAGCCTTGTAGTAGGATTTGACTTTTAAACAAAGCACATTTCATCCAAATTAAATTTAAATAGCAAAAATCCATTAATATGCCAGAAATCATTTGTAAGTTGTGTGTGAAAATAGTCCCCTTGCCAACATGATTAGAGGCAGTATTTTAGGGGGAAAAGTAAGCCCCTCTGATGTGTCTTTCTTCTTCTGCAAATGGTTTTTGAGCAACTTCTTGGGAGCCCATCAATCTGCCAATTAGAAGAACATGTAAGAGTAACAGCAGGAATCATGACTGCAAGGAAACAGTTACCATCCCATAAAATTATGGCCTTGGCCAAATTAGAATAAACCTGTCAAGACAATGTTTAAACTATCTTTATGTAAGAATCAAAATGGTCTGACTTCAACTGTCAAACAGACTCTTTCAACTTGGCTGTAACAAAGTGCTCTCTCGGTAAGTCGTTACCTCACGCTGCATTTGCAGTGTGGGGAGAATCCACGAATCCAGACAGCCTGCCTTCGCTATGGCTGCCTCTGGCCTGTTGCAGACTTGGCCGGCTCATTTCGTTGGCCTGGCAGCTTCGGCAGGCTGGGTGGATGCCACCCCTGCAGAGAACCTATGAAGTAAAATATCGTTGCACCTACCCCCCTGATCAATAAAACAAAATAAAAAATCTAGCTCTTCCCTTTGGATGAGAGGCAATTTTCGGAGGCTCTTCGCATTTGCTAGAATTTTACAAATACGTATTCCCCCAAACCACCGGATGAGACAAATCGGTACAATACTAGTTATTTTTATGTGCTGCCTCATCCTTTACACAAAGTATCTCAGATCACTTTAAAGTGAGAGGGCAGAATGGAGCGTGTGATTTACAGAGCCTGAGGGACCAAGGCTAATGCTGCAGAAGTAGGGAATGGGCCACTAAGGATTCTGGGAAAGGAAGGCAGGCTAACAGGGGGATGCTCACCACGCAGGCAGCCCCTTTCAGGGCCAGGGAGAGAATTGTAGCAGCAGTCACAAGATCAGGCTTGCAGCTGAGGAGCTCATCATGAAGGGCTGATCAGAACCAGAAGACAGGGGCGCCTGGGTGACTGAGTCGGTTAAGCGTCTGACTTCGGCTCAGGTCACGATCTCACGGTTTGTGAGTTCGAGCCCTGCGTCGGGCTCTGTGCTGACAGCTTGGAGCCTGGAGCCTGCTTTGGATTCTGTATCTCCCTTTCTCTCTGCCCCTCCCCCGCTCATTCTCTCTCTCTCTCTCTCTCTCTCTCTCTCTCTCTCTCTCATTCTATCTCAAAAATAAACATTAAAAAAAAAAGAAGAAGAACTGGAAGACAGATGGATACCAACAAAAGTTGAAATGCTTATAAATCTCTCTTCACGGTATTTTCTTTTTTAAAAGAGCTTTACTGAGATATGATTCACGTGCTGTATAATTCACCCACCTAAAATGTAAAGTTCAATGGTTTTCAGTATATTTACAGAGTTACACAACCATCAATCACTTATAGAACATGTTATCCCCTCCCAGTAAAACCCATACCCCTTAGCAGGCGCCCCCGACCCCCTCCTCACCTGACACACAGTCTCAGGCAAACACTATTCCTACCTTCTGTCTCTGTGGATTTGCCTTTTCTGAATGTTTCATATAAACAAGATCATACAATATGTGGTTTTCCATGACTGTCTTCTTTCATGTCGCATAATGCTTTCAAGGTCCATTTATGTTGTGGTATGTATCATTACTTCATTCCTTTTTATGGCAGAGTAATATTCCATTGCATGCATATACCACATTCGGCTTATCCATTCATCAGTTTGGATTGTTTCCGCTTTTTGGTCATGATCATTAATACTGCAGTGAACACGTATAGACAAGTTTTAATGTGAACATACATTTTCAATTCTCTTGGAGACGCATCTAGGAGGGCAATTTCTGGGTCACATGATAACTCGATGTTAAACATTTTGACTGCCAAACTTTTCAAAAGCACCATTTTACATTTCCATCGGCAACGTATTTCCGTCAGCAACGTATGATGTTTCTAATTTTTCCACATCCTCGCCAACACTTGTTATTACCTGTCTTTTTTTATTATACTCGCCCTGGTGGGTGTGAAGTGTTGTCTCATTGTCCCGTTAATTTCTCACCTTTAATTTCGTCCCTACATTCTCATAATATGTGGCCTTTAAGGGCCAGTGGCTGTTGGATTAAAATTCCAAAATGGAAAGGAAAAGATCAACAAAAACTCTTGAACTCTGGTGCCCCTTTTAAAATCGTTCACAAACCCCAAGGCTTGGAGGAAAAATGAACCCAATGCTTGGAAGGAGTAAACAGAGCGATTAAATAAACTAGACCATTATTACTATTTGCTACACATTGTTACTTAATGAGGACGTATAGATAACCAAAGACTGTGCCAAGTGCCGTTAGAGGAAAGTAAAAACACACAGGCTCCTTACCACCAAGAACTTGCAGGATTCTAGATCTCGCTGTAACGGCGATAATACTGTTAGCACACAACTTTACAGATTATAAAAGACTTTGAAGTCTTAATTCTGGTTTTTTTTTTTTCCTTAGGAGCCAAGAGTTACAGCAGCCAGGGGCTCTGTGATTCCCTCCACCCCCAAGAGACCAGGATCAAGGTGGAGGTTGCCCGGACATACACCTGGAATGGCCTTGTGGGCCGCCAGCCACCTGCTTTCCCGGGCCACTGCCACTTCTCTTAGCAATATTGACCCATTCGTGAGTTTTTCACATATGCCTCCTATTCTCATACCTTTGTGCTTTTTCTGTAAGATGTTTTCTGAAACACTGTCCTCCAGTTCCCACGCCACGCTGACAAAAGTGTTATCCTTCAAGACAGTGCCACTTGCTTGTTAGAAACCTATGTCCTCTCACCACCATTTATAAGTAGGCAGCCAAATGCGGCATTCAATGCTCTTCCTAATCTGCCCCAACCCACCTTTCTCAGCTCTGCTGCTGTCCCTCCCGCGTGGCATTTGCCATTCCCGCCCCCCCCCCATACTCTGCAAAGCCTTCCCTGACTCTCCTAGGCAGAAGTGACAGCCCTTTGGCCTGTGTTCCCTCACCCCTTGCTTTATACCATCGTTGCCCCCATCACCGTTCAGCGTGTTGCATACAAAGCTGTGTCCATTTCGGTTCCTCAGCTTGGGAGGTCACTGCAGGCTGGGCTGGGGCTCTTGTATAAATGGTGCTGGACTGGGTTATCCAAGTGGAAATGCCCAAAAGGTGATGGATAGGTGGGTGAATTAGTGAATAAGTGAATTTACACCGAATGCCTCACCAATTTGGCAATACTTAGAAAAATAGTGCCTTGGAGAAACGTTACAGCTAAGAGCTTATCTCAACATCAGATCAGAACAATTGACAAATTATGGTTCCATCTCTGTTCTTAAGAAAACCCATTTAAACCTGCTTTCGTTAGAGCTTTTTTTGATCAGAGGTCACAAAAGATGATTCAAGTGCATTATTCAACAAAGAATGCAAATATGACAAAACCTAAGTGAAAAAGTGAAATGCAAGCATGCTCTTATCTGCCAATGGCCATCAATAGCTGTGCGTTAGATGTGCAAACAGAAACCGAGTTCCAAAACCTAATTATTCTCCGGAGTAGTAAGATATCTTGTTTAAAAAGGAGGGGGCAGTGCTGGCCTTTCCGTCGATTTCTAAGAAATGCAGTAGACTTGCACGTTTGTGAAACAATTGTGCAATGTCAGAGCTAAGTTTCGTGGTACAACTGTGTCAGGTAAATTGACGTCTACAAAGGACAATGCCTGGCGTGAGTTCAAGATGGCTGCAGATGCTTTGCCAGGCTTTTCATCGACAGGTGGAGTCTATACACTTTGACCTTGAGTCTGGGCCGGTCCTGTGACTTTCTTCCTCCAACAAAAGTGACACTATAATGTCCAAGGCTGAGCCTTGAGAGGTGTGCAGTGTCTGCTCTTGTGGGCTAGATACGCTCCTTCCTGGAACCCAGACTGTGCTATGAGAAGCTCAAGCCACGTGGAGAAACCGAACAGAAAAGTAGTGCCCTGGTCAACAGCCCAGCTGAGCTTCCAGTCAACGGCCAGTGCCCACTGCCAGCCAGGCTGGTTGAGCCCACGTAGAAGTCCCATCCTAGTGAAGCCCCCGGATGACTGCATCCCCATCAAACACCACACGGAGAAGAAGAACCATCTAGGTGAGCCCAGTCGACCCACACAATTGTGGAATACAATGAACCGTTGTTGTTCTTTGAAGCCACGGAACTGCGGTGTGGTTCGTTTGACGGCAGTAGACAACTGAATAACCTCCGATTTACAAGGAGACAGGTTGTATTTACTGGAAAGTGAAACCAATTCAAAATTCTGCTCATCCCTAGGAATACCAAAGTGGACAGAAATAAGACTTTCTGCCTCCCAGGCAATTCCCAAGAGAAACAGCTTAGCTGGCTGTGGAAGAATTAATAAGAACAATGCAGTAAAGTGAGATCGAGTGCGCTATGTCAGCAATGTCACTGGCCAAGTGTGCAAAAACTATCGTGTCATTAAAGTAAGCAATCCAATTACTACAATATGTACAAAGCGAAATAATCAACTTGCAGTTTGATGAGAAGAGTATATAAAATCAGTAGCTGTAAAGAACACGGTGGAATCAATAAAGTTTATGAAAATGGAATTAGTTGTGTGTGAATACGGGTAACAAATGCACAACACGTTCTGTACTTAGGAGACGAAGAGAGAGGGCCCTCTGTGGTCTGACGCCACATTCAAAATAAAGGGTTGACAAATACCGACCTGCTGCTTGATTTATGTTGATTACATCCAAGATCGTTGTGTTTCTTCTACTTTTTTAGGTTCTGCTTGTGCATTTGTCACTTGCCCATTTTCTCCAACCCAGCGGAGCCCTACTTATCAGTGTCTAGTTTTTGCCACCACTGTGAAGCCTTCCTTTATTTGCCCTACTATTAATGAATCATTTTTCTCACTGTGTCCCAATGACACTTCTTATAAGTTGTCAAAATAGCACATACTCAGTTTCACGTTCTGGTTCCATGTGCTTACTGGGGGCAGGACTATGCCTATTCAGCTTGATGTTCCTTCTACTAGGGAAAACATGGTCACATGGTGACAGGTCCTGGTCATGTAGAAAGTCTACACAGTGGGTATTCTCTTCCAATGGAGAAATGGGTGGATGGATAGAAAGGATGGATGGGGGTGTAGATTCCCCTTAAATGGTGACTTAGGGAAATCTCCAAGAGCTGGAAAGAGAAGAAAGGAAAGATTAAATAATGGATGGAGAATTTCTTTATAGGAAGGGCCTACGCATGGGAGGACTGTCAGAAAGAGGTTGGAGAGTCTGCTCTGAAGCACACACTCTATTCATTCATAGTTCACATTTATTTGGGGTAGATTCGGGGGGCAGTGTTTGAGTCTAGGAATAGGCCACCCCTTGGTACAGCTGCTTGCAAAATAAGGTTGACTGGTTCTCAAAAGCTTACCGTTGGTGGCAATATTTGATGTTCCCAAAGAAGCCTATTGGGACTGAAACTACCTGATCGTCGTTTGAAACTATACCACTAAGGCAACAGCAAAAAAGCATCAAGACTTCACAACACTAGGCTTGGGGGCCACGGTAGATGGGGACTCTGTCCTCCAGAAC
>NW_024412391.1:43786062-43801190 GCF_014898765.1 Herpailurus yagouaroundi | reverse complement strand
ACCTGAGCTAAAGTTGGACACTTAACTGACTGAGCCACCCAGGCGCCTCATGCTCTGGGATATTTGGTAGAGGCATGTTGTCTCATTACAACTCCAAATGGCGCTATACATCTTGCATTCCGTTGCCATTTAACAGCCTTTATTGGAGAGGCTGTGAATTTGTATATATTTATCAGAAATAGAGATTTTTGGCCAGGGGAGGGTTTGTGTGGTCAGTTCCTTGAAACAGAGACTGTGGTTTGTTCATCTTTGCAATTCCTGCAGCAAACAGTCAAATCTTTTGCGCATGATAGGTGACCAGTGATTATTAGCTTAATTAAATTAACCAGGAGGGCTGGTAGGGCCCAAGTTTTATACAGTTTCTTTTACTTCCTTCTTTCTCTTTCCTTCTTTCCTTCTTTTTTCTCTTTCTCTCTTTCTCTTTCCTTTCCTTTTCTTTTCCTTTTCTTTTCTCTTTTCTTTTCTTTTCTTTTCTTTTTCTTTTCTTTTCTTTTCTTTTTCTTTTCTTTTCTTTTCTTTTCTTTTTCTTTTCTTTTCTTTTCTCTTTTCTTTTCTTTTCTTTACTTTTCTTCTCCTCTCCTCTCCTCTCCCCTTCTTTCTTTTCTTTTCTTTTTTTAAATTTTAAGTACGCTCCATGTTGGGCATGGACCCTACTTAAACGCACGACCCTGAGATCACGAGTCATATGCTCCAGCAACTGAGCTATCCCGGCACCCCTTCCCGGTTGTTTCTAATGGGCGGCCAGGATTAGGAATTATCCATGGCTCTAGAAACTTACATTCAGATCCAGATACAATAACAAGGACCACTGGGTACAGGACGCTCTGGCAACAGAATAAAAACATTGTCTGCATATGAAAAGAGCCACATTGTATATCCATTAATTCAACGGACATTTATTGAGTGCCTGTGATATGCCAGGCCTCCTGCCAGGGGCTGGGATACAATGATGTGTGGTGCTCATGGAGTGTATAAAAGTCTAGTTAGAGTATCAGACATTAAATAATAAACACATACGTAATTACAACTTGTGATAAGTGCTGTGGAGGGAAGGACAAGATGCTATGCTACAGAATAATCCGATTTAGATGGATTGGGGGAGGCGAGGAGAGCAGGGGGCACATCCCATTTGGAGTGAGACTTAAGAATACAACTCGGGGCGCCTGGGTGGCGCAGTCGGTTAAGCGTCCGACTTCAGCCGGGTCACGATCTCGCGGTCCGGGAGTTCGAGCCCCGCGTCGGGCTCTGGGCTGACGGCTCGGAGCCTGGAGCCTGTTTCCGATTCTGTGTCTCCCTCTCTCGCTGCCCCTCCCCCGTTCATGCTCTGTCTCTCTCTGTCCCAAAAATAAATAAACGTTGAAAAAAAAAAAAAAAAAGAATACAACTCAACATCATTTGAGGAGTTGGAGGTTAGCATTAGGTTGAACCACGTGAAATTGCTGAGATTAACCATTTATGACCTACAAAGTGGCAATTCCATATGGTTCAACCTGATGCTGAGTCTGAGGCCGGACCCGGGAGAGAAGGCAGGGGGTGAGCTATTTCTTGCAGAGCAAGGACAAATGGCTGCAAGGTTGGAGGTAACAGCGGCAGAGGGAAGGAAACTTGCAACGCTAGGTTATACAAGTAGCACTGAAATCCGAGCGGTATGTTTAATGTTCATAGTATCTTTTTTATTTTAAAAATTTTTATGTTTATTTTTGGGAGAGAGGGAGAGACAGAGCACGAGCAGGGGAGGGGCAGAGAGAGAGGGAGACGCAGAATCGGAAGCAGGCTCCAGGCTCTAAGCTGTCAGCACAGGGCCCCACGCAGAGCTCAAACTCTCAAACTGAGATCATGACCTGAGCCGAAGTCGGAGGCTTAACTGACTGAGCCACCCAGGTGCCCCCCCCCCTTTTTTTTTTTTAATTTTTAAGTACCCATGCTTGTTCTCACATCATCGAATCGATGTTTGGAGAAAAATCTGAATTTCCATTATCTCCCCCGGCTTCTAAAATAGAGGTGGAGAGGGGCTGTTGTTTAGAGTTTGGTTCCTAAGGGCTGTGCATTTCTGAATGAACCAGCCAGTCCTGTCACCATGTGACCACACCGCACTGGATAAGAAGTGTGTACATGTGCCGGTTACTTTGCATAATAAACCACCCCAGGGGCGCCTGGGTGGCTCAGTCGGTTAAGTGTCCGACTTCGGCTCAGGTCATGATCTCGTGCTTCATGAGTTCGAGCCCCGCGTCGGGCTCTGTGCTGACAGCTCGGAGCCTGGAGCCTGCTTCCGATTCTGTGTCTCCCTCTCTCTCTGACCCTCCCTCCCCATTCATGCTCTGTCTCTCTCTGTCTCAAAAATAAATAAACGTTAAAAAAAATTTTTTTTAAATAAAAAAATAAAAATAAACCACCCCAAACTTAGTGGTGTAAAACAACCATTTGTTATGCTCCTGGGTTCCAGGAATCGTGCATTGGAGAGAGCACAGTGGAGGTGGTTCTCTGCTCTATAATGTCTGGGGCCTCGGCCGGGGAGGTCTGGACTGCTAAGGGTTGGAACAACTGTATTGGAGGTTCCACAGATGGGTTCTTCACTAGCTTGTCTGGTGCCTGAGCTGGGATAACCGGAAGGGTGGCTCAGCCAGAGCCGAGGGCTGGACCATGCCTCACGGCTTGTGCTTCTTACAGCCAGTGGCTAGGTTCTGAGAGGAAGGGTCCCAAGAGGGGCCCTTTGGAGACTGAGCATTCCAAGAAGACTAGGCTGGAGCTGCATGGCCTTCTGTCACCCTGTTTCAGAAGTCACATGGCACCCTGCTGCCATACTCTATTGATAGAAGCAATCACAAGCTCACCAAGATCTAGGTAGGGGGAGGGGGACAAAAACCCTACTTCTCAATGGGAAGAGTGTCAAGGTCACATTGCAGAAGAGCATGGGGGACGGGAGACATTACTACATCCATCTCTGAAAGTATATGGATGGGGCTTCTGGGTGGCTCAGTGGGCTAAGCGTCTGGCTTCGGTTCAGGTCATGATATCCTCGTTCATGAGTTCGAGCCCCGTGTCGGGCTCTGTGCCGACAGCTTGGAGCCTGGATCCTGCTTCGGATTCTGTGGCTCCCTTTCCCTGCTCTCACTCTTGTTCTCCTGCTCTCTCTCAAAAATAAACATAAGAAAAACTTTGTTTTAAAAAGTATAATCTGCTGTGAAGTGATTAGACAGAGGAACTTCCGTGAGGGAGGTGAGGAATAGCTTTGCACAGCACCGTTGTGTCTGTACAAAGCAAAGGTGAGGGCAAGTGCACCCCTGTTACAAAAAGAAGGTACTTCACCAAAAGGATTTTTCAAAAGCAACCTCTCTTGCCGTAGCGTGCAGGGAAATGTAGGGTCTTCCCAAGAGGACGGACACGTGCGCGCTCAGTTTGGAGACACAGAGGCCTTCTGCTGACAAAGCCAAAATTTTGCAGCGCGTCGTAGGGGGAAACAGAGTTTTTCAAAGAAATCAAAAGCTCAGTTTGAAAAGACCGTTCCTGGAGCGAACTGTAAAAGCAATATCTGCGATTTAGTCACCGGGAGCAGGAAGCAGATGTGGACGTCTAAGACATCTGAGAAACAAAAGCAAAATTAAATTACTGGGACCACATCAGACTAAAAGGGTGTACCCAGCAAAGGAAGCCGGCAACAAGATGACACGCCCCCGCCCCCCCCCCAACATTCCCTGTTTCCCCTGAAGGGGAAGGCTGGCCAGGCAGAAGCAACCTCTGAGCCACGGGGGGGGGGGGGGTGGGGGGGGGGTGCTCGGTGAGCTCCACCATTGGGCTGTGCCTAGTGCAGATTAAGCTGAGCCTGGGGCCCCGGAGCCAAGCAGAGATGGCCAGCCGTTCCGCGAGCCTCCACGACCTCCAAGACCACACTGCATCCTTAGTGATGGCCCGTGTGCACAAGACCGGGGCTCCTGGTGATCCCCTTGATGAAGCCACAGCCCCAGACCCCCTTCCACTTCCACTCACTCTGATGGTCGGAGCCAGCATCCCCACGGCACAGGGGCAGTACCCGTGCTGAAGGCTGGTCACCTGAAGGACAGTGATTAGATCCTGAGTCAGGCAGAGTGAAAGCGCAGGCCTCTAAATCCTAGCGTGTGCGGCCTGGCGGAGCGAAGAGTTGGTTTGACTGCAGTCCTGTGGAAACGTATTCTATCTCGGTGCCCACATCATTATTTTCAGGCTTCCCACGTAGGCCAAGATTGCCACCAACATACACATGTTTGAGCCAGAGAAAATCAGGGAAACAAAGACCTGAGCAGAGCAGCAGGGCACTAACTAGGTGATAACATCCAGCTCCTCAGATTTCTTTGGGGACTGGTTTTATCTGGCTGAGACTCACATGGCCAGAGGCCTACAGATGACTGCGTGCCTGCCTTACCTCTGAACCCCACTTCACGCTTGGATTCAGGCACGGCATGTTGGCCCAGAAGGAACACATCTGCCATAAAGACATTTTTAAAGGAAGCGTTTTTCCTTCAGTAAGAAGCTTGTGATTTTTGCTTGACCCCTGACTACCCCGGAGGGTCCATCCAGGCAACAGTTCCCCTGGACTCAGAAGGTGTGAACGAGACGTCATTTGCCAGCACTTTCCGCCTGCCAGGCCCCTGCCTGGTGAAGGGCATCATGTCACCTAATACAACCCCTCAGACGTGTACTCTATTCTTAGCCCCGTTTTACAGAGGAGACAGGTTCCAAGAGGAAAAGCCAATCACCTAAAGTCACCGGGGCAGTGTCACTCTGTCATTCATAAACCTCAGGTTCTTTCGGTAATTAAAGACAAACAGCCAGGTCAAAAGTTAAAAATGCAAGATTCCATTTCTGGACCCCCGAAGTCCCGCTTTTGAATTCAGCGACAGGCCCCCCGCCATGGGAACCGCGCAGGGGGCCAGAGATCAGGGCCACGATCCCGGTGGCCGCGGCGGCACCCTACCACAGGCAGGGAAACTGCCTGCTTCCATCAATCTCTAATGAGGCCCCTACCGCTTTAACAAGAGGCAGTGTGGCCCGGTATTCCTGGAGTCTTTACAAGTCTCCGCTTTGAAATCCCTGGAGAGAAAGAAAGGCTCCCTAAACTTCTTTCTCCCTCATCTTTAAAGGGGTTCCCGTCTAACGTCTCCGTCCCCCCTCCCCTTGCCTAAACCAAAGGAAAGGCATGCTTTGCAATCCCTTTAATGAACAGTTTGTTTTCATTTTTCAATATTTGGTGGTCGATGTGGTTTCAGGTCCCCGGGGAATTTACAGGGCTTACATAAGAGCCGCTGAAAAGCGGAGAATGTTTCAGCAGACTTCCTTTTCTTTCCCTTTTTAATTGGTCACGGCACAATCTGTAACAAGGTGAGTCTAATTCCATTCTGCTGAGAGAGGAAGAAAGTTTTATCTTTATTATCCTTCCAAGAATATCTAGCAAACTGGCAGGGCTGGGTTTTTTTTTTTTTTTTTTTTCTCCTTAATAAAATGAAAAGGAGAAAACTCCACATTCTGTCCATTTCCGGGGAATCACCAAGTGTGGATGGACATCAAATGAGGATGTTTGATGGCTGTGACGTGTCTCCTTCATTCAAGCCTTTGCCTTGCTGCAGAGCCGGATGCTGCTCCCTGCTTTACCCAGTCCAGCGTGGGTCGGCTGTCCCGGCTCCCTCCAGCCCAAAGCCAGCGTGGTCCTGCTCCGCTTGGCCGCGGGTAGCACCTTCCAGCCGCTCCAGGACGCCTCCCGTTGGGTCTCTGCTTCCCGTCAGCTGTTTCCTTGACCTCTGGACCAGTCAAATTACCTGCTTTTGAGGCCTCCCTCAAGCCTCACCTCCTCCAGGAAGCTCTGCCCTAACACAAACTCATAAGATCACTTCTTTTCTGTGAATTCCACACAATCCCGCACCGTTGGATAGAATTCTCCGGGTGTGACCACAGCAGCATGGGCAGCAAGCGGCCTTAATGGAAGGCAATTTGGTAATAGGAATAAAAAAACTTAATATTTTGGGGCGCCTGGGTGGCTCAGTCGGTTAAGCTTCCGACTTCGGCTCAGGTCATGATCTCACAGTCCGTGAGTTCGAGCCCCGCGTTGGGCTCTGTGCTGACAGCTCAGAGCCTGGAGCCTGCTTCCAATTCTGTGTCTCCCTCTCTCTCCGTCCCTCCTCTGCTCATGCTCTGTCTCTCTCTGTCTCAAAAATAAATAAAAAAACATTTAAAAAAAAACCTTAATACTTTGTCAGCCCTTTGACCCACCAATTATACCGCTAGGAAAATATCCTCAGGAAAAAATCACGTATGAAGGAAATGCTCATAAGAATTATGTATTACTTCTAAAACTTGGAAACAATCCAAATGTCCAACAATAGGAAAATGGCTAAATAAATTATAGAGCAGTTATACAGTGGACTATTCTACAGCCATTACAAATACTATATAATAATATTTAATGACAGGGAAAGTTATTCAGGTTGTATTGTTAAATTAAAAAAAACAGGCTTCAAATTAATGGCAAATTTACTTTTAATCATCTAGCTGCAGTTTATAGGATCTGGAAAGGTAAATAGACAAGTCAAAAAATTAAAAAGGCAGAGCTTCCTTGATGCTCCCTTCTCTACACATGAGATGATAATTTTTAGGGGTGCTTGGGTGGCCCAGTCGGTTGAGCATCCGACTTCAGCTCAGGTCATGATCTCACAGTTTGTGAGTTCAAGCCCCACATTGGGTTCTGCGCGGACAGCCTGGAGCCTGCTTCAGATTCTCCCTCTCTCTGCCCTCCCCCGCTCGCGCTCTCCCTCTCCCTATAAAAAATAAACATCACAAAAAATTTTTTAAGACACAGGTAAGCAAAAGGAAGTAAATATTAACCAGATTGCTTCCACCCACATACAACCACAATTAACATTTTGATGGACACTCCCTATCTTTTCCTATGTGTGTGCATGTACACATGGGGTTGATTACATGTATCACGGATGCACCCTACACTATACATCTTTGCAACTATACCTCTTTGATGTATCAAAGTCTAATGTTGCTTTGTATTTTACCGTTTTTTTTTTTAATTTTTTTTTTCAACGTTTATTTATTTTTGGGACAGAGAGAGACAGAGCATGAACGGGGGAGGGGCAGAGAGAGAGGGAGACACAGAATCGGAAACAGGCTCCAGGCTCTGAGCCATCAGCCCAGAGCCCGACGCGGGGCTCGAACTCCTGGACCGCGAGATCGTGACCTGGCTGGAGTCGGACGCTTAACCGACTGCGCCACCCAGGCGCCCCTCTACTTTTGGGATTCTAATTAGGCATTATGTTAGACCTTCTCACAGAGTATCCATGTCCCTTATTCTTTCTTCTGGTTTGTCTGTTTGTTTCAGTTCAAAATACTATTTCAAATATATTTTTTCATGATCTGTTAGTTCACTAACTTTCTATTCAGCTCTAATTTTCTATTAAGCCCACCCAATGAGTTCTTCATTTTGGTTGCTGAAATGTTCAGTTCTAGCTTTCTTTTGATTTTTCTCTGCTCCAAATCTCACTTTTATCTTTTATATCTTTCAACATATCAAACATGACGATTTTAAAGTCTTTGTCAATATCTCCATGGTCTGGATTCCCTGGAGGTGTGTTGTTTCTTTTCATTGTGTTATTTGTTATTTTCTTCCCTCGAGTGCCTAGTTATTTTTGATTGAGGAGCTGAAACTGGGTAAGAAACATTGTAGAAAATTTTGAAGTTTAAGATGATGTGATTCCGGGGTGCCTGGATGGCTCAATCAGTTGAATGTCTGAGTCCTGATTTCTGCTCAGGTCATGATCCCAGGGTCATGGACTGAAGTCCTGCACAGGGCTCTGCACTGTGTGAAGCCTGCTTAAGATTCCCTCTCTCTCCTCACCTCTGGTCCTCCCCCACGTGTCCACTTGTGCTCTCTCTCCCTCTTAAGAAAGAAAGAAAGAAAGAAAGAAAGAAAGAAAGATGTCGTTATTCCTTCAGAAAGGATTTATCTTTGCTTCTGGATGATAACTAGGGACATTAGAAATCTGTAATCCTCTTAATCCAAATCCAGCGATGAGAGGATTTGAAGCAGGGTTGCGGACTCTTTGAGACTTAGTTTACTTCTGGCTTCTAGGAAACAGACATTTGGGGGTGTCATCCAAATTATTGAAGGCTGACTGGGCTCCCCTACCTGGGGAAGCGTTAGACGCCGATATTTTTGCCTCCCCGTGTCTTGCAAGGCTAGGAGAGCCCTGCACAGCTTCTCAACCTCTCATCCATTTCTTCCGCAGTCGGCAGAAGTGACCCTAAGACCACTGGGTTTCCGTTGTTCTGGGTTCTGTCCTCTCCCAAGTCTTCACGCGATCATTCTTTCCTGCCTTATCAGCTCTCCGATGCCTTCCAGCAGATTTTTAAAAATGATTTTTGTCCAGCTTTTCTAGTTGTCCTCAACAAGTATGGTGATCCACATTTCCTGCTGTGCTACCACTGAAAGCAATCTGCTGCCCATTATGAACCTCCGTTTGCAAAGGGCTCTGCTATTTTTGACCCATGTTATTGGACACATGGGCACGTCTACGTCTTCTCATTATTACTGAATTGGATGTTCTTTGAATCTCAAAAGAACTACCAACAAAAAGTGCAGAAAATTACTTCTGCCTGGGATGGACGTAGTGGTAGGTAAATGTCGGAGGATTCTTTCTTCTGTGGTTCATCTACTGTCCCCCACTTTACTGGTCAGAAACTGATCTGTGCTATCGCCTGGCAAGCCAAGGCCCCAGGACAGACCACACTGTCTCTTCCTCCCTGAGGTCTAATTCCGGTCAAGGGCCAAAAGCCTGTACTGATCCAGGTCTACGGTTCCAACTCTAATGCATGGCGGCTGTGGAGAAGAAGGAAAACAGCAGTCTGCAATTCCACACAGTGAATCCCTGGGAAATAAAGCCGAAGTGTCCACAAGATAATATTTTATTTTTATTTTATTTTATTTTTAAAAAAAATTTTTTAACGTTTTATTTATTTTTGAGACAGAGACAGAGCATGAACGGGGGAGGGGCAGAGAGAGGGGGAGACACAGAATTGGAAACAGGCTCCAGGCTCCGAGCCATCAGCCCAGAGCCCGACGCGGGGTTCGAACTCACGGACCGCGAGATCGTGACCTGAGCTGAAGTCGGACGCTCAACCGACTGAGCCACCCAGGCGCCCCCACAAGATAATATTTTAATTTGCCTTTGCCTGCCTCTCATTTGTATTGGTGAGAGTTGAGAGAGCTACCGGCCCCTTTCCTGTCAATGACTTACACAATTTTGTTGCTAGTGCTGAATTTCCCCGCTACCAGAAAGAGGATCTAATGTTTCTTTTTCAAAGGTCAAGTCTATCACAGTTATCGTCTTCCTGTTTGAGCTGATTTTAAGAACGGCCTTTGGAAGGAGTGAGGACGAGGGGGCATTCTATAGCAGTATCTTCCCTCTCTAGGGCTCCCGATAAACAGAAGTGGATGCTGGGAGGTCTTTCAAGAGGCAGGACGGCGGAGTCCTGCTCCTCAGGGCACAGAGCTTCTTGGGCTCTGACTTCCCAGAAAGTATCAGAAGCGATGGCTACTGATACTTGTGCCCCATAAAGCCTGCGTGAGCTCATGACATTTGGACACCCGACTGACTGGTAAGTGCCATAGAACATTTCGAGAACTGGGGGTTTCTAAGTCTGGCAGAGAGGGCTCCATTGTAGTCCTATCACATCCCCTCCCTCTTTCTATGAGAGGAAGAGCCACCAGACTCCAAGTGCACATGAAGGCACCATCTCCCCACCTTGGTTCACGCAGGATTTTAAAAACACTCCTACCCTCTATGGGGCGCCTGGGTGGCTCAGTCGGTTAAGCGTCCGACTTCGGCTCAGGTCATGATCTCACGGTCTGTGAGTTTGAGCCCCGCGTCGGGCTCTGTGCCGACCGCTCAGAGCCCGGAGCCTGTTTCAGATTCTGTGTCTCCCTCTCTCTCTGCCCCTCCTCTGTTCATGCTCTGTCTCTGTCTGTCTAAAAAATAAACAAAAAAAATAAAAACACTCCTACCCTCTCTCCCTCAGGCAACTTCATGGTAGCCTCTTTCTCCACCCTGACTCACCTTCCAAACCCAAGAGATCTAACTAAATAAAGGATCTGGGAGAGTGAACTTGAGAAGCTGAATTCAATTTCAATCACCTTTAATGAATTCCTAAGGCTGAGGTTATAGGATATATCTAGGGCAATTTCTGAAATGCCAAGAATGTTTCATACAACAACCCCAGGATGTCTGTCATATGCTCTTTGGGGGTAAAAATGATCTATGTTAATGAATCCATTTTAGACAAATAAATAAACAACACATTTACATATAATTAAATGATGGCACATACATTTAAAAAATCTAAAAGGACATACAACATGCTGTTAATAAAATTAGGAAGGTAGGACTTAGTTTTTTTTTTACTTTGTACACTTTGCTTTTTGTGCTAGGAATTTATCCAAAAGATACAAAAATGCTGATTCAAAGGGGCACATGCACCCTGATTTTTATAGCAGTGCTATCAACAATAGCCAAAGAATGGAAAGAGCCCAAATGTCCATTGATGGATGAATGGATAAAGAAGATGTGGGATATATATATATATATATAGGAATATTACCTGGCAATCAAAAAGAATGAAATCTTTCCATTTGCAACAACGTGGATGGAACTAGAGTGTATTAAGCAAAATAAGTCAGAGAAAGATAAATATCATATGGCTTCAACAAAACAGATGAACATAAGGGAAGGGAAGCAAAAGTAATACAAAACCAGAGAGGGAGACAAACCGTAAGAGACTCTTAAATACAGAGAACAAACTGAGGATTGCTGGCAGTATGCTTAGTAGGGGGAATGGGCTAAGGGCGTGAGGGAAATTAAGGAGGACACTTGTTGGGATGAGCACTGGGTGTTATATGTAAGTGATGAATCACTAAATTCTATTCCCGAAATTATTATTACACGTTAACTAACTTGGATTTACATTAAAAAGAAAAAAAAGCCAAAAATCTGTTCTGTAATGGATTCATTTTTCATTCGTTACACACATATTTTTGAACATCACTCTTCTCAGCATTTTATCGCTAGGTGATTTTTCGAGTTAAAACAGATTGGGTTGGGGGAGAGAATTGAGAGCAGGAAAGAACCATGAAAGGAAAACCAAACCACTAGAAGACAAGGTCCTGTTCTTAAATTTACATAATTTATTCATATCCATCCATTCATCCATTAATCCTCTTATTGAATATATACGCACTAGATATTACTTGTAGGAGCCTATGCTAAGTACTTCAGGGGAATAAAGAGATTTTTAAAAATCACTCCTGCTGGTAAGAAGTTTATAACCTACTAGATTGCACTGTCATGGCCCTAAAATATGTGTTGTGGACACAGTAACGCACTTCCCAGGCACCCTTTCAACAAAAGATCTGTTGTCCCAGCTTTTGGGAGCGTTGGGCAGACAGCCTTCAGTTGTCAGCCCCTTTGGGGATTGCCTCAGCTCCAGAGACCCACCTCGCCTGAGGTCTGGCCCCTTCCCCAGGTGGCCAACATCCAATAACCAATTGATGCAGGAATATAAAGGCCCAGAAATCTCAGCCCAATTCAGGAACATTCTGAGGGCACATGCTGGTTCCAGAGCTCCCTGAAACTGGCTGATCTATTGCTGGGCCTGTATCACAGCTTGGCTTCTCCCTCTGTCCACTAGACCCACCCTCCCCATCTTCCGCAGACGTTGACACAAAAGGCATCCCTAAATGAATAGTCTATACATTAAACTCATCTCGGTGTCCGCTTCCTAGAAAATCCAACCTGTGACACACTAGACCTAAGAAATCTATGTTTACAAAAATGTTAGAATAAGTCAGGTTCGTCTACTTCTCGGCATTAGTCTAGCCAGGACTATAGAAGCATTAGACTTGGCATTAGTGATACCTCAGGGGTTGGCCTTGTTAAAGGGCCAGTGGAAGGGCCGGGTAGTAGGGCTTTGCAGGCCACATAAAATTCCTGTGGCATATTCTTCCGTGTGTGTGTGTGTGTGTGTGTGTGTGTGTGTGTGTTCACAGCACTTTAAAATGTAAAAATCATTCTCTTTTTTTTTTTTTAAGTTTATTTATTTTGAGAGAGCACCCAGGGGTGGGGCAGAGAGAGAGGGAGACAGAGAATCCCAAGCAGGCTCTGGTGCAAGCACAGAGTCTGACACGGGGCCTGAACCCACGAAACCGTGAGATCATGACCCGAGCCAAAACAAAGAGTTGGACGCTTAACCGACTGAGCCAGCCAGGTGCCCCCGCAAAGATCATTCTTGGCTCACCGGCAGTAGAAAAACAGGCTGCAGGCCGATAGGCTATCGTTTACTGACCCTGGTGTAGAATATTAAGAGCACAGACTTGTTAAGAGACAGTTCTCCATGGGTCTTTCATATTTCTGCACATCTAGCAAAGCAGAGGTACGGAATGACACTGTTCTATGCTATCTTTTGAAGGACTTTGTAATGCATTACGGCCTCTGAAGATAGAGTATCTTTTTCTATAGAAGAGCTCAGGCATGCTCTCTGCCCACCGCAATAGATTCAGGTCCCCTAATCTTAGGGTTCCTTTCCTGTAACTCAACCCGCTACATGGACAAGCGTCAACTGGCCCTCTTCATGTTGCCCTGGGGGGATTAAGGCTCAGGAAACTGGTATAAGAAAATGTTGATACTCTGGCTCCTGCTATTCTATAAGCAATAAACCAACACACCTTTGCACAGACTCGGCAGTGCTTCCCAAGCAGGCTTGCCTAGTCCCTGCATTTCCTCCCCAGTTCACGTGACGGCAAGTGGGCCTCAAAGGGTGGCCCCCGGACCTGCAGCGTAAGCATCACCGGAGAATGAATTAGAAATGCAAATTCATGGCCTCAACCCAGAGGCCATGTCTCCATTGGAAATGTCTCCATTGGAAATTTAGGGGAGGGATCCCGCAATCTGTTTTTAACAAACCCTCCAGATGGAGAGGGAAGATGGCGGCGTAGGAGGACGCTGGGCTCACCGCGCGTCCTGCTGATCACTTAGATTCCACCTACACCTGCCTAAATAACCCAGAAAACCGCCAGAGGATTAGCAGAACGGAGTCGCTGGAGCCAAGCGCAGACGAGAGGCCCACGGAAGAGGGTAGGAAGGGCGGCGAGGCGGTGCGCGCTCCACGGACTGGCGGGAGGGAGCCGGGGCGGAGGGGCGGCTCGCCGGCCAAGCAGAGCCCCCGAGTCTGGCTTGCAAAAAGCGGAGGGGCCTGACGGACTGTGTTCCGACAGCAAGCGCGACTTAGCGGCTGGGAGGTCATAAGTTAACAGCTCTGCTCAGAAAGCGGGAAGGCTGGAGGACAAAGGGAAGGAGAGCTGCTGAGCCCCCTGACGACAGAGCTCAGATGGTGGGGAACAAAGGCGCTCGCCAGCGCCATCTCCCCCGCCCATCCCCCAGCCAAAATCCCAAAGAGAACCAGTTCCTGCCAGGGAACTTGCTCCCTCGGCGCAAACACCCAACTCTGCGCTTCTGCGGAGCCAAACCTCCGGCAGCGGATCTGACTCCCTCCTGCTGCCACAGGGCCCCTCCTGAAGTGGATCACCTAAGGAGAAGCAAGCTAAGCCTGCCCCTCCTGCCCCTGTGCACCTTGCCTACCCACCCCAGCTAAGACGCCAGATCCCCAGCATCACAAGCCTGGCAGTGTGCAAGTAGCCCAGACAGGCCACCCCACCCCACAGTGAATCCCGCCCCTAGGAGAGGGGAAGAGAAGGCACACACCAGTCTGACTGTGGACACAGCGGTGGGCTGGGGGCAGACATCAGGCCTGACTGCGGCTCCGCCCACCAACTCCAGTTATACACCACAGCACAGGGGAAGTGCCCTGCAGGTCCTCACCACGCCAGGGACTATTCAAAATGACCAAGCGGAAGAATTCCCCTCAGAAGAATCTCCAGGAAATAACAACAGCTAATGAGCTGATCAAAAAGGATTTAAATAATATAACAGAAAGTGAATTTAGAATAATAGTCATAAAATTAATCGCTGGGCTTGAAAACAGTATAGCTGACAGCAGAGAATCTCTTGCTACAGAGATCAAGGGACTAAGGAACAGTCACGAGGAGCTGAAAAACGCTTTAAACGAAATGCATAACAAAATGGAAACCACCACGGCTCGGATTGAAGAGGCAGAGGAGAGAATAGGTGAACTAGAAGATAAAGTTATGGAAAAAGAGGAAGCTGAGAAAGAGAGATAAAAAAATCCAGGAGTATGAGGGGAAAATTAGAGAACTAAGTGATACACTAAAAAGAAATAATATACGCATCATTGGTATCCCAGAGGAGGAAGAGAGAGGGAAAGGTGCTGAAGGGGTACTTGAAGAAATAATAGCTGAGAACTTCCCTGAACTGGGGAAGGAAAAAGGCATTGAAATCCAAGAGGCACAGAGAACTCCCTTCAGACGTAACTTGAATCGATCTTCTGCACGACATATCATAGTGAAACTGGCAAAATACGAGGATAAAGAGAAAATTCTGAAAGCAGCAAGGGGTAAACGTGCCCTCACATATAAAGGGAGACCTATAAGACTCGTGACTGATCTCTCTTTTGAAACTTGGCAGGCCAGAAAGAATTGGCACGAGATTTTCAGTGTGCTAGACAGAAAAAATATGCAGCCGAGAATCCTTTATCCAGCAAGTCTGTCATTTAGAATAGAAGGAGAGATAAAGGTCTTCCCAAACAAACAAAAACTGAAGGAATTTGTCACCACTAAACCAGCCCTACAAGAGATCCTAAGGGGGACCCTGTGAGACAAAGTACCAGAGACATCACTACAAGCATAAAACATACAGACATCACAATGACTCTAAACCCATATCTTTCTAGAATAACACTGAATGTAAATGGATTAAATGCGCCAACCAAAAGACATAGGGTATCAGAATGGATAAAAAAACAAGACCCATCTATTTGCTGTCTACAAGAGACTCATTTTAGACCTGAGGACACCTTTAGATTGAGAGTGAGGGGATGGAGAACTATTTATCATGCTACTGGAAGCCAAAAGAAAGCTGGAGTAGCCATACTTATATCAGACAAACTAGACTTTAAATTAAAGGCTGTAA
>NW_024412391.1:43632863-43776062 GCF_014898765.1 Herpailurus yagouaroundi | reverse complement strand
TTTTTTTTTTTTTTTTTTTAGCTTTTTTTAACGTTTATTTATTTTTGAGAGACAGAGACAGAGAGTGAGAGGGGGAGGGTCAGAGAGAGAGGGAGATGCAGAATCTGAAACAGGCTCCAGGCTCCGAGCTGTCAGCACAGAGACCAACGCGGGGCTCGAACCCACGAACGGTGAGGTCATGACCTGAACCGAAGTGGGACTCTTAACCGACTGAGCCACCCAGGAGCCCCTCCAATGACATATTCTAAGCACAAAATTAAAGAATTGTCCATGCCTCAAGGTTAAGGGCTCCTGTGAGCAGACAACAAATTCAAGCTTGACCGTGTGTAAACCTCCAGGTACGCATTTTTCCCCATTTGAAAGCTCATTACCAAACTTTTCTCTGTGTTACTGTGAGAGATAGCCCATGCCCCTTTGGTAAGTATAAAAATCTCAAAGTTTGTCTGAAAATGTTTGAATTATAAATATCTTGGCTTAAAACAAATCAAAACTTAAAAAAAAAAAAAAAACAAAAACCACGTGTTATTTGTAAAACATAGGGCTACAAATACCCAGAAAAGAAATACTTTACCTAAAGTGCCAAGTGCCTCTCCGTTGCCAGTTAAAGAAATGGAGGGCCTGCGAGGTTGGCTCACTGCCTGAGAGACCAGCCGCTAATCGGTGGCATGAGGGTGCGGGGCGCCACGGAATTCCCACCCTTGTCTGCTGGACCCTGAGGCCTGTGTTCTCCTTTCCACCATGCGGGGTCCTAGCTGTTCATTTATTAGTGGGTCCCTGGTCAGGCTGAACTAGAATCACCTGGGGCAGCTTTAACAAATATGGCTGCCCAGGCCCCACCCCAGACCAATGTGAGGAGAACCCCTGGTGATGGGTCTGGGCATACGCATTTTTTTAAAAAAACTCCTCGTGTGGTTCTCATGTGCAGCAGAGTGCCCTTGCCCCTGGGGTGACGGTTATTGGCAAGTGATGGCTCGTGCACACTGGGGCCAGGCAGCCGGTTCCTTCCCGTCCTGCACCCCTCAGCCAATGGGGGTGGGCATGGAGGGGGCTCACACAAGACCGTGTCCGCTTCTGCTCTTGCCCCCACTCACAGCCAGCTCGTTTGGCTTCCTAGGTGTCTGGGAAACTGCCAGTCCTGGGTCTGCCTGCTCTGGCCGCTGGCCCTGGAACAGAAGACTCGCGTCCCTCCACTGTTGATGGCACTCTTAGACTGGCCCTTGCCGGGAACGTTGTGTGGCTTAATGCGTCTGCCAAGAAGGTGATCAGTAAAAATAGAACCTGCCCAAGAGGAGAACGAGCAGCTATTAAAACACCGGGATGCCCGTGGTGGAGGCTGGGGGCTGGAAGCTTACGGTCAGAGAGAGGCCCCATCTGGGCGTCTTTCCAGGGCTCCTCCGGAACCAGAGCTGCCGCCCTGGGCCCTGCACAGTTATTCCTCTCTTGGTGCCAAGTGGGGCTGAGCAGTGGGCTCCTGGCCGACTGGGGGGCCGCGCTTATTCAAGCGCTGATTATCTAGCAGAGCTCCTGGGCTGCTTCCTCCTCCACCTCCCTTATGGCCCACCTTTTGGTCATTTCGCTGCTCATTAGCACCTCCTCCAGAAGGTGACCTGACTGGGGGGAGGAGGTGAAACTCAATCAAACCCTGCAATTCTCCGACCTGTTAGCAGCTCTTAGAAAAGCCTTGATGAACGAGCAGGTTAATACGGTCGCCTAAAACTGGAGCCACAGGCGTCCCTGTCCGGGCTTGGCATTTACTGGGCACCTCCTGTAATCACCAGAGCAGCGGCTGAAGGCTGGCGAGGCGCTCGGGAGTTCGAGAAGCGCTGTAGGAGACGTGAAGCCCCTCCCACAAACCTGTGACGTGGGCACGATTCTTGTTTTGTTTTACAAACCGTGGAAGCTGAGGCTGGGACAGATGAGTGACTAGATCAAGACCACACAAGCCACAGCAAGTCCACCAGGAATGTGAGTTATGCTAGAAGCCAGAGTCGAAAGTCTACAGGCCCTCTGATTTTCTATCTGACACTCTCAGTGTGAGGTTTTCAAGTCTCAAGGGACTTCGGCCCAAACTGCAAGGAATAGCATCTTTTTTGTTTTTTTTTTTTTAGAGAGAGAGACAGAGAGGGCTGGGGAGAGGGGCAGAGGGAGAAAGAGAGAGAATCCCAAGCAGGCTCCACGCTCAGTGCAGAACCCGATTAGGGGTTCAATCCCATGACCCTGGGATCACGACCTGACCCGAAATCAAAATCAGATGCTTAACCAACTGAGCCACCCAGGTGCCCCTGGAATGGCATCTCTGAGTTAAAAAGAAAAAAAACCCACAAAAACAAAAGGGGAAGTGTCATGTGAGAGTCACTGAGAGGAGGAGAAGCCCCCACGAGGTGGGAGAATGAAGAGGGGGGGGGGGGGGGGGGGGGCAGATCAGGGGTGCACTTGGAAAGGGGTAGAGGCGACCATCAGTGGAGACAGGAAGCAGGGGCAGGAGAGGTGGGGCCTGGGGCAGGAAGCCTTTGGGCTGGACAGGGTCAGGTAGGGGCGGTGGAACCTGGGCGGTCTCTACAGTGGCAATACGGTGCGGTGTAAATGCCCGAGCTGCAGCTGTGCTCCAGGAAGCCAAAGTGGAAACCTGTGTGGGGTAGGCCTGAGGGGAGAGAGTAGAGGCAGCAGGGATCAGCCCTCCTGCCACGGTAACCCAGGCTGAGCCAGGAGGGAGAAAGTGGCAGGAAAAGAGGGGCCTGGACAGCAGAGAGAAGTCACGCAAACCAAATCATCCCCGTTTCCAGACTCTAGGCCGTGCCTGTAAAACAAGGCCACGGGGCTCCCATAATGTTCGGTTACCTTGGTGCAGCATCACATGGTTAGTTTTTGGTCCCCAGATGGCTGAGCTCTCTGCTCTGGCTTTTGTCATTTGTCCTAGAGATACTTAAACTTACGACTCTTGAAGATTTTAACTCCTTCCATAATAATGTTTAAACACTACAATTCTCTCTAGCAATTTCTTCCAGGCTTCATAAACTCAGCTATGCTATTGGGCTCCCTGAAGGCAAGTAAGGGGGTGTCTTCTGAATAATCACCTGGCAAGTGTCGGCCAGTGGGACCTTCTCTCCCTAGGCTCCCACGTACACAGTTTTGTATCTTAACATGGTAAGTCTCTAAACTGGCCCACAGAATGTCTTAAAATGAATGTTCAGTTCCCCACACTCACCTTGTTTCCTACCCTGGAATAGGTCTGGCAATAAGTGAATTTGCAAACACTTCCTATTTCTTTGGCTCAAACTGACACTGACTTTGGGAAGTGCTTTTTCCCAAGTGCCTTCAGAATTTCATGCTGTGGTTCTTAAAAGCGGTGATGAGATTTACGCGTGGCTCTCAGATTTCAGCTCAGGTTTATGCACATCCTAACCCTCTGCTTCTTGAGGTGCTCTGAGTCTTTTTTGCTCCCAAAGAACACCCATTCAAACTAAAAACCTGCCAATGATACCTTGCACAGCATGAGCCATACTCCACTCTCAGCTCGTCCCACATCTGAACGTGAGACGGAATCCTCTGGCAAACCGGTGCTACTGCAGGTCCCGATTCAGCAGGTCTGCGCTGGGGCTGAGGCTCTGAATTGTTGTCCTGCTCCTGGGTGACGATGCCACTCCTGTTGGTCCCCAGCCCACAAAGGGCGAGAGGACGGGTGACCGCTGTTACTTACGTGCAAAGAAAGAAAAACCTAAACCAAACAAAGCCAACCCAAACTAGGTTTCCAACCTGTCCCAAAGATGGGCAGTAGAGAGGCCAAACTAGCGACCCTTTCCAGCTCTTTTCCTTTCTATGGCATTTAGAGCGGAGATGTAGGTGGTCAAAACTGAAAAACTAAAGGGGCCGCATGGGTGGCTCAGTCGGTGAAGCGTCCGACTTCGGCTCAGGTCATGGTCTCGCGGTTTGTGAGTTCGAGCCCCACCTCAGGCTCTGTGCTGACAGCTCACAGCCTGGAGCCTGCTTCGGATTCTGTGTCTCCCTCTCTCTCTGCCCCTCCCCTGCTCACACTCTCTTTCTCAAAATAAATAAATAAATAAAAATTTTTAAAAAAGGATTGGTTTAAAAAAATTCTTTTTAACTAAAAAAAGAAAATCTGAAAAACTAAAAATACATACACACATACATACATACACAAATGCAAAAACATAAGGCCAAAAACAAACCAAAACAAACAAAACAAAACACCTGACACGACCAAAGGCCTCTGAAGTTTCAGGATACTGTAAAATCTTTTTTTTTAATTTTTTTTTAACATTTATTTATTTTTGAGACAGAGAGAGACAGAGCATGAACGGGGGGAGGGCCAGAGAGAGAGGGAGACACAGAATCTGAAGCAGGCTCCAGGCTCTGAGCTGTCAGCACAGAGCCTGATGCGGAGCTGGAACTCACGGACCGTGAGATCGTGACCTGAGCGAAGTCGGACGCTCAACCGACTGAGCCACCCAGGCGCCCCAGGATACTGTAAAATCTTAAGGCGATCTTCCTTCCTTTAATTTCTTTGAGAGCAGAACTCTTGGATTTTTAAATAAATCTGTCCTCTGGCATCAATAAATCCACTCATTTTAAAAAAACTTTTAATGTTTATTTATCTTTGAGAGAGAGAGAGAGACAGAACACCAGGGGGGAAGGGGCAGAGAGAGGGAGACACAGAATCGGAAGCAGGCTCCAGGCTCCGAGCTGTCAGCACAGAGCCCGACGCAGGGCTCAAACTGGTGAACCGTGAGATCATGACCTGAGCCGAAGTCAGCCCCTTCACCGACTGAGCCACCCAGGCACCCCGAAAGCCACTCATTTGCTAAACAGATTGGTGCTGAATAACTTCTAGGACTAGCACAGAACTTAGACTTCACTGGAAGGCAATATGACGGAATTCGGTAATCATTCTCAACTCAGCAGATCTGCTTCCCCCTGCTCAGTTTCCAGCAACGCTGCTTTCTGTCGCTGTGGACATCTGCTGGAAGTAGAAGCTGCCTCTCGACTGAATGTAAGTCCAGTCATTTCTAACAAGTCATTTATAACATCATTTTCCTTCCGGTTCTAACCGCAGGATCGGTCAAACTGCACACCCTCCTCAAACACCAGAAAAGCGCCACTGGGATAGAGGTTGTGGTGAGACGGGAGGGAGGGACAAGGGGTACCTTACTACAAATCTGAAAGCCAACCCTGGATCTGGTTTGATGAAATTAAAAAGCATCAAGTAAAAAGATAAGCTCTAAAAATATCCAGTAGGCTACCCACTCATCTTGGGGGGGAAAAAAAAAAGGCTTTGCCTCAGTGGTGGTGTTATCGTGTGGGTCAAAATCTTGGGCAATGGCTCATTTAGTCCATTACGACTTGTGAGCATTTACTGCCTGTGATAAACTGGAAGCATGACCATGAGCTTTTAGTGCTTCAGGTAGGGTGATCACAGCTTTCCAAACTGTAAATTACTTTAGCAACTACTCTGGACAGAAGGAAGAGAATGAAACAGAAGACCCAAGGCTTCGAGGACCACACTTTATTCTTTCTCTACCCTGGTGCTTATCTGCATGGGACACTTGGGCAAAAGCAGGCTTTCTACCATCCCCCGTCCCTTCCCTGACCAGCCTTTTTGGTTGTATCTTGAGTAAACCCCAGAGCCCCCTGCCAGTCATGCAATAGATGTGAACGCAACTCATCATGATGATAGACACAGGTGCTATTGGAGGGATAACCGCCTCATTTCATGCAATCACATTTAAAAAATGTTTCTCTTGGGGGCATCTGGGTGGCTCAGTCAGTTGGGCATCTGACTTTGGCCCAGGTCAGGATCTCGTGGTTCATGGGTCTGAGCCCCGTGTTGGGCTCTGTGCTGACAGCTTGGGAGCCCGGAGGCTGCTTTGGATTCTGAGTCTCCCTCTCTCCCTGCCCTTCCCCCACTCGTGCTTTGTCTCTTTCTCTCTCTCTCTCTCTCTCAAAAATAAATAAACATTAAAAAAATTCTAAATGTTTTTCTTGGTCTTACTAATCTACATTTTCATTATGCAACCAACTTGCTGGATCGATCAACGACAGCGTCTTTAATCAAAAAGGTTAATACGAGGGTAAATGCTTTAAAAGCCCACTAAGGCCATGAGCACCATGCCAACTATACACATCAGATGATTCATATCTGGGACATAAAATAATTTTAAAGACATCGCATTAATCATTTCCTCTGAATCCAAAATCAACACACATTGTATACAGCACACAGGTTTCTTAAAGAGACAACAGGACAAAATATCTGAAAGCAGAACTCGCTTTTATACACACACACACACACACACACACACACACACACACATATACATGTATATATAATATATATGTGTATATATGTATATATACAATGTATATATAATGTATATGTATAATGTGTGTGTGTGTGTGTGTGTGTATATATATATATATAATGTGTGTGTGTATATATATATAATGTAATCTCGGGGCGCCTGGGTGGCGCAGTCGGTTAAGCGTCCGACTTCAGCCAGGTCACGATCTCACGGTCCGTGAGTTCGAGCCCCGCGTCGGGCTCTGGGCTGACAGCTCAGAGCCTGGAGCCTGTTTCCAATTCTGTGTCTCCCTCTCTCTCTGCCCCTTCCCCGTTCATGCTCTGTCTCTCTCTGTCCCAAAAATAAATAAACGTTGAAAAAAAATTTTATATAATGTAATCTCTGCATCCAATGTGAGGTTCGAACTTACAACTCTGAGATCAAGAGTCACATGTTGTACCAACAGACCCAGCCAGACGCCCCGTAACTCGTGCTTCCCACACACTTTCTCATCTCATTTAATTCTTGCTGTAGCTCTCTGGGCTGCTTTTCCATTTTAAAGATAAGAAAACTACACTTCATGAATAGTTTGCAAACTCTTGGCAAGGCTGGTATGCAAATACAAGTATTCCAAAGCCCCTCGCCTTTTCCCCATCTCCCCGGATACCAGCCAGGCAATGGCAGTCCTCTATCACCTCTCCTCCCACACTCCGGACCCCTGTCTTCTCCTGGCGCGCACAGCAGCTCTATTTACCTCCCATGGCTCTATTATGCTAGCCTCAGGTTTGGTTGCCTGTAAACAACCATTTGTATTCCTTCCCTCACAACGAGGAGGGCTACGGGTGCCCAGAAGCAAGGACGGATAGATGACTTTCACTGGCCATGCGATGCCTCCATTGACAATTTAACACAGGGAACGTTCTGGGGTTCCAAGCCTTTGGGTAGCTCTTCCTGCCTTTCTTCCGCTTCCAAAGCCAAACCTCGTTGCCAGCTGACTCTGGCCTTGGCAAAGAGCTGGAAGGAGCCTGATAAGGAGACCGAGGCCCCGAAAAGGAACTGAACCATTTGTTAATGCACCAAAACGAACTAGGATGAATGAGTACGCTTGTCAAAACACCTCTGTGCATTGCGTTATAAATAGACGTTTTGTTACTTCTTTACGACGCATCCCTAGGAAGGAAATGCTGGGTCAGAGAGAGGACGACGCGGCCGACACTGTACCACGCACAGCACACAGGCTGTCCCTTTGAAGCCTCTCAACTCCCCCATGAAGTAGGTACTGTTGTCATCCCCATTTTAGAATGCGAAAACAGGGGGCGCCTGGGTGTTTGGTGGGTGAAGCATTAAATTCTTGATTTGGGCTCAGGTCACGATCTCACAGTTGTGAGATAAAGCCCCGTGTTGGGCTCTGCGCTGAGTGTGGAGTCCGTTTGGGATTCTCTCTCTCCCTCTCTCTGTCTCTCATTCTCTCTGCCCCTCCCCCACTCAAGCTCACTCTCCCTCTCAAAATAAATCAATAAGCTTAAAAAAAAAAACAAAACCCTATCTCGCTCATATACAAACAAAAACTCAGGAAACTAAGACCAAGCAAAGCCTCTGGCTTCCCGCTACAATGGTTTTCTGCATTCTCTGAGCTTGGTTAGTATAAGCAGCGTTTCACCGCCATGGGCTTGTGACTCCAGTCCCAGATCTTACCTGCCAGCATTCAGCCACGGCCACTGAGATGGGAACATTTCTTGAGTATCTACGATAGGTCGGAGCCTGTGCTAGCAGCTTCACAGGTGTAACTGGGACTTTTCCTGATGCCTTGGAATTGGCCTTGGGGCCCATAACAACAGGGGCTAAGCGTTCCTTGTTTCTAACTCAAGAAAGCTGCCAACTTCTGGGGCTGGACCCCATCCATATAGCCCCACCCCAGGCTGCCTAAGAACTGATAAGCCTGCCTCACCACAGCCAGACCCAATCCCCCCAGTGCCTCTTGCTCTGGAGCCCCTGGAAGCAGAGTCCTTGGGAGCTATGGCTTTGGCTCTGTTCCTGGTAAGCCAAAGGAGGCGGAGCGTCAAATATTACTAATAAAACCTGGGGATGCTTGCAAGAGAAAACTGGCGTTCATTCGTTCATTTATTCATCCATTTCCCCAACAAACGCATAGTGAGTCCATATTACGTGCGAGGCACCACACCAGGTGCCATGAATTGATGAGTGAACAAAACAGTGGCCCTGGCCCTCAGGGAGCTCACATTTGGCCATCTGCTCAGCCAGCGGTCTTGCCGATCTGTCTCATGCCAACCCGAGTTGGGAAGAAGTGAACTTGAGGGAGATGTCGGAAGAAAGAGGGAGAGTAAGCGAAACGGCCCGGGTTGCCACTCTTGCGTGTTAATGATACAAGTGCTGCCTCGTGCCAAGAGGACCCAGATCGCAGCCTTCTTGTCAATGCCCATTGAGGGGGCTCCTCCAAGCAAGCGTGCCTGCCTGGAAGAGGTCCTCAGGTATGTTCTCACATGGAAGCTATGAGAGATGTGGAAAGGACAAGCCGCAGGGAGATCACCCCACTAAGAAAGAGTGGAATGGGGGTGTTAGGAAGGGGACTTGCAAAGCCCTCTAAGGCCTCCCCCATGTTCCCTTGAGAGATACAGGCTTCACGTGACTCATTCCTAAGGAGTACAGGTGTCTTACTTGGTCACAAACGGATTTTACTAGAACTCTCTCCCAAGCAGTCTTCACAAGCAGGCAACCCCACATGGCCACCTTTTCCTCCTCAGCCTAATCAAATCCATCTGGAGAAGCAAAGGGCATGGCCTCCCTTTACACCCCCAATTCATCTGAATTACCTGGACAGGACCTGGAGTCCTGCCCAAGTCGGTATGAAATCATCCCCAGCCTTTCCTCTAACACTTACCAGACAGAGCTGGACCATTGTTTTTCCGAGTGGAATGTATCCAAGGTGACATTTATAGGAGTCTGCTGATTGGATCTCACGTCTAGGAAGCAGTGCGAGGCTGAGGTCCTTGGCCTTGACGAGGCAGGACACAAAGGCTGAAGGTTGTTATTCAAACCCAAGTTCCCAACTGAGCAACTTAGTGTCACCGATGTTTACGGTGCTTAAGAACATCTCTTGCAAGCACAACCATGCGGTGGCAAGCCGAAGAAATAGACCACCGTCCACCCTGCACTTTTGGAAGGGCAGAGTTGAAAACTTCCTGTATCCCCTCCTTTCATTTAGAAACTCCTTCTTTTCAAAGTTACCCTTTGTCTCTCCCGAGCCGTTCCTCTCGTTACCTATTGAGTCATCAGAGTAAGCCAAGGTTTTGATATTTTCCTCACGCCAAGTTTTACAAAAAAAAGGGAGATATTCCTAATCACTGACATTATCGATCACCGACTGTTCTGAAAACCAAAAAAAAGAGTGGAATTCTATTGATCAGAGGGTTTGTTTTTTTTTTTTTTTTCTCCCCGGAAATACTGACCTTGCCATCCCTCAAAGACATGGCTGCTAACTGGTGAAAATTTCAGAACATGCGCTTCTCCTGGCCCATTTCCTTTCCTCCACAATGGTAGCTCTGGAAGGCGGGGCCTTCGTCTGCCTGCCTTGAGCCTGAGCCCCCAAGGCAGGCCTGGCTCCAAGGAGGTCCCTCCGTAAACATCTATAGATGTATAAATATTTGTGGTCTGAATCCGCAGTTGCCTGTTCCGCCTTCTATTAGAACTCGGATTAATCCTCCTTTACCTCTCCAATAACAGAAAGGGAAGAAACGAACTTGAAACTCACAACCTATTTCCTTCATTCTGTCTTTCACCACGTAAAGCAAGCAAAACTAGTCTTTGGTCATCATTTCCCCATTAGCTGAGGACAGCACGGATTCACTTTATATGAATATCCTTTCTCTTTCCCACAAAATAATTACCCAAGATTTCTAGCTAGGAAAAAAAAAAAAAAAAAACCCTCCAAAACCAAAAAAAGCACGGTGTCATTTCCAACTGGGAAAAGGCATTGCTCATTAAGGTTGAAAAAGTGACTGGGGTTTGCTGAATCCTATGCAAATCAGTCCTGATGAGCCCTTAACTAATCTGTTTACAAACCAGACCTGCTAGACAGGCCTCAGTGATTTTCTATCAAAGCCAAGCATTTCTCTTTATGGGCACCTGGCTGTCCCTGAATGGGCAGTTTAAACATAGACTCTTTCCTTCAAAGTAAGATCAAAGGCTTTATTACTCCTAAATGAGTGCATTATTTCCACTTACTACCTTCTTGTTTGCAATTTGTGTTTATTAACAGCACTGTCTCAGGTTTACTTTGTGAATTACTAGTTTCTGAAAACAGTATGGCAGTTTTATGGACCACAGTATACATTTGTGGAGATTATGTAGCATATAATACATAGAATGGCCCATCAGATAGGACATTAGGCAAAGAAAATTCTCTGCAAAGATGACAATACCTGACCATGCAGAATTCATTTATGATTTTTTTTTTTTTTTTTTAAGAAGAGGAAGTCGTCTGGCGTAACAGGGCTAACACAAGAAAAGATGCCCCAACTCTGAAGAGCCGGAGATTAGATAATTCTTTGACTGCCTTGAGGAGACTTGTCTTTGAAGTTTTATTTCTTTTTCTTTTTCATTTTTTTTTAATGTTTTTATTTATTTTTGAGACAGAGAGAGACAGAGCATGATCAGGGGAGGGGCAGAGAGAGAGAGGGAGACACAGAATCGGAAGCAGGCTCCAGGCTCTGAGCTGTCAGCACAGAGCCCGACGCGGGGCTCGAACTCACGGACTGCGAGATCACGACCGGAGCCGAAGTCGGACGCTTAACCGACGGAGCCACCCAGGCGCCCCTGAAGTTTTATTTCTTCTGAAGAAAGTGAGTATGTAAAGCTGTACGGTGGACAACTGTTCCAGGAGAAGCACGATGAGGTGTTTTCAGAAAAGAATAAGCAGGTTGTTTTCAAAAACAAAAGTTCCAGCATGTGACTGGAACCCCTAACTGAATCCCCCTCTCAGAGCCCTGCAGCCTCCGGGGGGGCCCGTGTGAGGGAGGACAGAGGTGCCCGCCCCTCCTGGTCTGAACCGAGATGAGAGCCCCGTCCTTCACTCCTACTCTCCTATTCAGCTGAGAAAATTGCATCTGTTAAGATTTGTGGTGACACAGGTGTATACAAGCTTGAGGGTGTCAACGACCTATAGAAGGAGCCAGACTGAACTGCTTTGAGTGCAGGGCAATGCAGGGGACACCCAACCTCGGAAGGGGCAGCTTTTAATGTCCCTAGTTGGGCCAGCCAGAAATTAAATGGGATGGCCAGGAAGGGCCATAATCAGGATCGAGCCACTGCTCAAAGTCATATCACTTTTTAATAGTTTTTTTTTTTTTTTTTTTTTGGACACCGAGGCAAGCATAAATTCACAATGATAAAAACACATTTGTCAGAACCCCATGGTCAGATCCCTACCGACCCAAAATGAGTTGGGCTGAAAGTGGTAAGCTGGACGACAGGGAAACTAACCCTATCGTAAATCTCTTTTTAAAAGTCTCTTCCTGCTTATCACCTTCTACGTGTCCTTGATGGCCCGGTTCTACCCCCCCAACGCCGGGGGGGGGGGGGGAATCAGAGGATATGATGTATCAAACGCGAAGTCAGAAATGCATTTCTGCACAAACAGTCATCGGAAATGGTGTTAGAGAGGCTGCAGAAGTAAGACATGCAGACCGCAAAGACACAAGCACGAAAATTTGCAACTTGCAGACATCCTGAGTCCTAGAACTCCGGAGGGGAGGAGCGGTAAAGCTCCTAAACTCATAAACTATGTGCTCAGGGAACATGTAGGCTGTGTCTGTGATACGGCAGTTGAGGCACAGAATATAACGTCTCTCTTGTTCTCTAAGTGTGCTTTCTCTTTCCTTCAGGGACAGCGTCTCGTCCCCTGATGGCGTTTGTGAACGTTCACCGCTCGAATCTCCTTTGTCTAAAAACACGGACCTGGGACCTCTGAGACAAAGGGTCAGTTCTAGGCAAAAGTAAGAGCCAAATAAATGAGTCAGGAGTTAACTAGGAGAGCATACTTATATTAGCACAAATAAGCTATCAGGCCTCCCTGGCCATCTTGGCTCATTAAAGGGACAAAACTAAATCAAGCAAGGAGAATGAATCATGTTTGGCACTTATAGAGAGCAGACCTGGGGTCAGGGTTAAGGTCATTGAGAGGAGGAGAGAGACACGGATTAAAGCTACATTTGCTCTTTAGGGTCTCTGAGATTGGAACTCTAAGGTGACATTTCTGGGAAAGGCCTCACATAGTCTAAAATTACCGTAAGATATTTCAACTTTGATCCATAAATGGAATGAAAATGAAGTTCAACAGGCCCAAAACAAATGTAAAAGAAGAGTGAACTTGATATCATCTGAACTCTGCTTCGAGGGGCTGAAAAGCTCCATCTGGAAGTGGATTAACTCTTTCGGGGCACAAGGCTATCTCTTAATGGTGGCAGGAACAATAATTCACTTCCAAAAGGCCCAGACCATTCCTTTTTATAAGCAGTACTGGTAACACTTATGCCCAATTTCACATGATGTGAAAGGAAAATCACGAAGGGTTTTTTTTTTTTTTTTTTTTTTAATTTTCTGGCTTGACAACATCAGTGAGACGTTTTCGACTCTGAAGACACTGACGCAATATTTGTTCTAACCTACAACAATCCCAACTCTGAAGCATTTTAGGCATTTATCATTTTTAATGACTATGGCAAATGCCAAATTTTGTCCTTTGGAAGATAAAATGCTACACTCAAAAAGTCATGGGATTTGCATATACAGCCAGGGTCGGGAAATACACCCCAAACCTGCCCTTTGATTTTATGAGTCTGGCTGTGAGGAAGGTTTCCATCGTCTTTCCCTCTGCCAATGTCATTTCACAGAGAGGCCTGCCAAAATGCAGCTCGTAGCTAAGCTTGTGTGTCAGGTTTATTCAAGTGGCTCATTCTAGATGAGCTCTCTTGCTGTCTCTTTACCAGGCATGACGGACTATCATTAATAAAAATGTATTGATCTCTGAATCTATTCTGGCTATAAAAAAAAAAACAAAAAACCCTAATAGATGAGATGGCTATATGACCCATAAATAATACCTAAACAGAGAGAATCCAAAAACTGTCAGAAGCACATGCCTCCCATTTTCGTAAACCCGTAACTAAGAGGCATCAGAATGTTATTTATTTATTTATTTTTTAATTTTTTTTTTTTAATGTTTTATTTATTTTTGAGACAGAGAGAGACAGAGCATGAACGGGGAAGGGGCAGAGAGAGGGGGAGACACAGAATGGAAGCAGGCTCCAGGCTCTGAGCCATCAGCCCAGAGCCCGACGCGGGGCTCGAACTCACGGACCGCGAGATCGTGACCTGAGCTGAAGTCGGCCGCCCAACCGACTGAGCCACCCAGGCGCCCCAAGAGGCATCAGAATTTTAGACCTAAAACAAACTTTGGAGATCTGCGCGCTGCTCTTGTTTTCAAACAAAGGAAGCCACCCACAATATTGTGCAGGTTAGTGTTGACCTAGGGCGGGTCTCCTGTCTCCTAACCAGGACAGATCCGGTAACCAAGACACCCGGAAGCACTCCCGGCCGGCTGGTTGCAAAATGCGTCTGCTTTATTGTATTTTCCTTTTCATGTTCTCAAAGAGGCTGATTCCAGCCTGAACGGAGAAGCCTACATCCCTTTTAGGTGTTCCTGAATTATTACATGGTGACCACCATTAAACAGCAAAAGGTGACATCTTCCATCCCTTGGCCACCGACGAGAGACGAGGCCACGCACGCGTTGGGTGCAATGGACACGCTAGTTTATGGGCCTGACACCTTGCGAGGAACATTACAAATCCCTACGATGTCCTTAAGCTTCCTCTTCAACTGAACTGAAGGACGGCTAAGAACCCCACTCGGGCACACAACTCCCCACCGGCCGGCCGTTTAAGAATGCTCGAGGGTGCGGTTAACTGAGGCTGAGGCTGAGGCCGGCAGGAACACGGGCTGTTTTCCCGAACAGCAGCAGGCTTCTGACAGCAGCCTGGGTAGAACTAATGTGCATGGATAATGCTGCCCCGTGCCCTGCTCAGGCGTGCCTCTCCCCCTCGCCGCCCGCCCCCCCTCCCCCAAGACGTGGACAGATCGCACGCATCCCTGACTGCCTGCAAGAAAAGTCAAGATCAAAATTCGTGCAATGAGAAAAGTGGCCGAGGAGCAGGCCCGGCCCGCTTGGAGTTCACTTAAAGCTGGACTCAGCCGTGGCTGGGCATACGCTTCGTCGTCATGATATCAGGTCAACAGGATAGCAAAAGATTCTCCCAAACATCTAACGGTTCGCAGAATCCCTTGAATAAGCCCAACCCGTGTGGTCATGAAATTCACTGCACGCCTCAGGGTCCAGGTAGCATGTTATCGAAGATGACGTTTGAAACTGCTGTGCTTCCTGAAGGGGAAGGTGTGCATGCTTTATGTGCAAGCAAGTCGGGGTTTAAAGCACATAGACAAAGATGGCCGCTGGGTGGCTCCGTCTTGGTGAAGCATCTGACTTCAGCTCAGGTCACGATCTCACGGTTCCTGAGTTCAAGTCCTGCATCGGGTAAGCTCAAGCTCCGCTTCAGGTGAGCCCCACTTCTCTCTCTCTTCACCTCCCCCGACCCTCGCTTACTTGTGCCCTCTCTCTCTCTCAAAAAAAAAGGTACATAAACCAAAAGACAAAATATTGCTACCAAAAGTGCGTATTTTTCCTCACAAGTTTCTTCAGTGTAAGCTAATCTTTTCTTTTTAATATTTATTTGTTTTTGAGAGAGAGAGAGAGAGAGAGAGAGAGAGCATGAGCAGAGGAGGAACAGAGAGAGAGGGAGACACAGAATCCGAAGCAGGCTCCGGGCTCTGAGCTGTCAGCACAGAGCCCGACGCGGGGCTCGAACTCACGGACCGTGAGATCATGACCTGAGCCAAAGTCGGACGCTTAACTGACCGAGCCACCCCAAGCGCCCTAGTGTAAGCTAATCTTTGGACTATGAAAACTTTTTCAAAGTTTCACATTCTGCAAAGACATCTTGGGCAACCATGTGTAACAAACTGCATCACTGATAACACAAAGTAAAACAAACCTGACATGCGGAGGAAGAATCTTATAAAAAAGAAAAATTTTTTTTAAGTTTATTTATTTAGAGAGGCGGAGGAGGCACAGAGAGAGACAGAGAGAGGGAGAGAGAATCCCAAGCAGGCTCCATGCTGTCAGCGCAGAGCCTGATTCAGGGCTCCATCTCACAAACTATGAGACCTTGACCTGAGCCGAAATCAAGAATCAGACGCTTAACCATCCGAGCCACCCAGGTGCTCCTGCTGAGGAAGAATCTTTAAGAAAAAGGTCTACGCAGTTAGTTCACGAATGCAATGCCATAGCTTCCACGACTCAGTCATTCACACAGCCACACATTTACTCTGCTTTTACTCGATGCAAGGCGTTGAACTCAACACGGGGACTCAAAGCTGAATATGACACATTCTGTGCCCTCAAAGAGCTCATGGACTGGTATGGAAGACAGACAGGCAAACCGGCAAAGACAGTGTAACAGGGCAAGTCCTATGATACAAGCGATATCATCAAATAGCTATGCAAACAGAGGGGAAGTGACTCAGCCTGAAGTGGATGAGGAAGATATGGAAGATATCTTTCAGAAGATATGACACAATTAGGGGTGGAGAAGGGCATTTCTGGTGAAGGCAGTGGCACGTGCAAAGGTACTGGGGTGTGAGAAACGTGTCGCGCTTGAAAAATGGCGAGTGGTTCACAACCTTTGACACCCGGGATGCCATAAAGAAAGCCAAGGGCAATAATGCTGGTGAAGTAAAATAGGAGCCAGAGCATGAAGGGCCACGAACACCACGCTGAAGAGTTCAGACTGCAACCGAGGCTAAAGGATTTCATGCAGGGGGATGACTGGACTGGATTTCAGTCTTGGAAAGATCTCTCTTGCAGTGTCGTGAAGGACGAATTGAAGAACCAAACTGGTGGCCCAGGAACAGCTGGAATCCATTGAGACAGAAAGATTAGAGGTTGCCTCTGGCTGGAGGGTGCGGGGTGAGAACAGTCAATGACGGTAAATGGGCACAGGAAGGGTGGGCGGGGCAGTGATAGAAACGTTCTAAAACTGGATTGTGGCAATGCCTGTCCAACTCTGTAAGCTTACTGAAAGTCATAGAACTGTACATTTAAAACGAGCGAGTTCTATTCTTTTTGTTTGTTTGTTTTTAATTTTTTTTTCAACATTTATTTATTTTTGGGACAGAGAGAGACAGAGCATGAATGTGGGAGGGGCAGAGAGAGAGGAAGACACAGAACTGGAAACAGCCTCCAGGCTCTGAGCCATCAGCCCAGAGCCCGACGCGGGGCTCGAACTCACGGACCGCGAACCGCGAGATCGTGACCTGGCTGAAGTCGGGCGCTTAACCGACTGCGCCACCCAGGCGCCCCTAAAACGAGCGAGTTCTATTGTATATAAATTATACCTCAGGAAAGCTGTTAAAAACGAACAAAAAAAGGAACAATTGCAAAGATACTCAAGTATCCTTGACAAGAACCAATGAGGGCCTGACGTAGGCGCCAGAGGTATAGATAGACCTCCCCGTGGAGAGCGGGTGGAAGGGACAGGGGAGTCAGGGATGCTTCCTGGGAACCTGGATGGGACAGGGACCCGGAGGAGAAGCAGGTCTGCTGGGTGGGAGAATGGGGGACCTTAGGTCTCGATACACCAAGTTTGAGGTGCCTGTGGAACACACACCTGAGCAGAGTTTCTCAAACCCTGCATTATGGACATTTGGGGCATATGTTGCGGGGGCTGTCCCGTGCACTGTGGGCTGTTTAGCAGTGTCCCCGACATACGCCCGCCCGCTCAATGCCAGGAGCACCCCGCAGCCCCCACATGACAACCACACATACGCCTAGACATTGCCATACGTCCCCTCAGAGCAACATTGCCCCAGTCGAGAACCACTTGGGAAGAGAGGCTGTAACTCGTGACTTTTTCTTAGTTTTTCTTTTGCCTAGCGATGCAATTCACACACCATAAACCTCACCATTTAGAAGCGTACGATTCAGTGGTTTTTAACACATTCACAAAGTCATGCATCCATGGCTATCTAATTCCAGAACGTTTTCATCACCCTAAGAAAGCAACTCCATGCAGAGCAGCAGTCACTCCCTATGTCCCCCCTCCCCCGTTAGTCCCTGGAAACCACTCGTCTACTTTGGGTCTGGGGATCTGCCTGGTCTGCCATTCCCCGCAGAATCACACGGCCTGCGGCCCCCGGGTCTTGCGTCTTTCACCTGCCATGTTGCTTTTCGAGGTTCACCCAAGTTGTGGCCTGGGTCAGTACTCCATGCCTTTTGATGGCCACTCTTCCACGGCATGGATGTGCCACTCTGTTGGCGCAGTCATCAGTCAGGGGACATTTGGACCGTTCCTACTTTTTGGCTCTTACGAATAATGCCGCTACGAATATTCGTGTACAAGTTTCCGTGCGGACGCATTAACTTCGTTCCTCTCGAGTGTGTATGTATCTATCCTCAAGGATCGAGTGGAACCGCTGGGTCCGGCGGAAACTCTGTGTTTACTTTCTCGAGGAACTGCCACGCTCTTTTCCACCACTGTATGGTCCCGGCAGTCGCGTATGAGGGTTTTAACGTCTCCACGTGCTCGCCGACACTTGGGATTGTCCCTGATTCAGATTTTTTGCTTTCAAGTTTCCGAGTAAGCATTTACTATTCAGCTACATTGTTTATGCCAATGTGATTTATTTTTACATTTCTTTGCGAAAGAGAGAGGCAGGGAGAGAGAATGAGAATCCCAAACAAAGTCTGCGCTGTCGGCATAGAGCCCAACCCGGGGCTCCAACTGATGAACCATGAGATCATGACCTGAGTCAAAATCGAGGGTCGGTTGCTCAACTCAGCCACCCAGGGGCCCCTGTTTATGACAACTTTATAGATGAGAAAACTTATGGTCAGAGGAGGGGGGCTGCAACGTGCTGAGAGGTGGGTAAGATCCTTTCCAGCACTAATGTTATTTTATGCTGAAAACTACATAGGGGCGCCTGGGTGGCTCAGTCGGTTGAGTGTCCGACTTCGGCTCAAGTCATGGTCTCGCGGTTGGTGAGTTCGAGCCCCGCGTCGGGCTCTGTGCTGACAGCCCAGAGCCCGGAACCTGCTTCGGATTCTGCGTCTCCCTCTCTCTCGGCCCCTCCCCCACTCACTCACACTCTCTCTCTCTCAAAAATAAACATGCATACATAAACGATAGCCCTTGGCAAGCATCCTTTCTTCCATGCACCACTCCTTCTCCTTTACTGGACCATTCCACTTCCATCAGCATGATCCCATAGTATCTCCAATCTTAAAGACACATCAACAAAATTTCCCTTGACCCCACATCCCTGCCAGTATCTATCCCATGTTTTTTCCTCTTAACAGCAAAACGTCTTGAGAGCTGTCTCTACTCAACGTTTCCCATTTCTCTTCCCATTCCCTCGTGTCCAATGTCATTTCCAACGTGCCCCAGAACACCCGTCAGAGGCACTTAGTTTGCCAAGGCAAATCACTAATTCTCAGCTCTTACATTTGCTACTCAGCTTATCAGTAGCTTTTGATACAATCATTCTTCCTTCCGACACAATCTGCATTTGGCTCCCACCGTCTTCTCACCTTACTGTTACCCCTCATCTCATTTGCTGGCTCTTTTTCCCAGCCACTGAAAGTGAGAGTAACACAGGGTGTGGTCTTGGACCTTTGCCTTTCCTCCCCCTGGGTGGCTTCCAGGCCACCTAGGAGTTTTCTCCTCCTAAACTTCCCACATCTCCCCCAGAGTAAATGGTAACGCCTGCCCTCCACTTTCCCCACCAACCTTGGATTCTTCCCTGACTCCTCCCTTTCTTTCACCCAATCCATTAGTTAGTGCATCTGTCTTTATGTTCCAATCTGACCATTTCTTGCCCGAGGAGACAGAAACCTCTTCATTAACATCCTGGTCCCAGCCCTCCCTGCTTCTCATCTGGATTATTACCATCCTCTCCTAACTGGTCTCCTTGCCTCCAGCCTCGCCCTACATTCTATTCTCCACACAGCAGCCACAGTGATCCCTTTTAAGGCTAGGTCAGACCACGTCGACCCTCTTAACAAAATCCCTAATGGGCTGCCTGGGACAGGATATTTGCAAAATGGCCACCGTAATGCCTTGGTGTCCACCCTCTTAGGTCATCCCCTCCTACACGGGCTCTGGGCTGGGCTATGTGACTTGCTTCGGCCAAGGGGGCAGTACAGCCACGAAGCAAGAACCCAGCCAAGTGTCTGCTCATTGGTCTTGTCCTGCGTTGCCGCTGAGAGCCCTTCCACCACCACGTGAAGAAGCTCAGATTAGCCTCCCGGACCCTGTGGAGAGAAGCCCCAACCGTGCCAGCTGTCCCAGCTGAGTGAGGCCAAACTAGACCCTCCAGCTCCAGAGGAGCCGGCCCAGGGGAGAAGAATAATATAACTGACCTGGAGAATCTTGAAAAATAATAAACATTTGTTATTTTGAGCCGCTGAATGTTGAGGTGGCAACGTATCATCAGTTAGCTTTCACTCTGGCTAACTGATACACAACCAATCCCACTTAGAATAAGAGCCAATGTCCTAACATGGCCCTACAAGATCTGGCCCCCCTCATCTTGGGACTTCACTTACAGCCTCGTTTTTCCTCATATCTAGCATTTGTACTTTCTGCTCCCTGTTCCTGGAATGTTCTCTTCTCAGGTATCTGCATGGCGTGTTCCCTCACTTCTTTCTCTCTGCTCAAATGCCAACCTGACCACCATAACAAAATACCCTGGGCACCTCCCATCCATCCCCCTTGTCCTGCTTTTTTTTCCCTTATTATTATCTGACGTATGCAGTCAACATTTATTTTTTGTCTGTCACATCCCCTCACACACACACACACACACACACACACACACACACACACACGACACCAGGATCTATAGTCTACAAGGGCAAGACTTTGTCTATTCTGTTCGTCACCGTAGCCCCGGCACTTCTAATAGTGCCTGGGATGTTTTATCACCAGGAAACTGAGGGAAGTGGTTGTAGTTCTGCCAGATTTGGCACCGAGGTCTATCGCCAAGAAGACTTCCAGGGGCTGTGGTGGGGAAAGTCTACACTGTGGCATATTCCATGTTGCACAGGCTGAATTCTGATGGCACCCACAACCGAACACTTCCAGATGAATGTCCGTTAAGGATTCGGATGAACAGCAGGAAGCTGGCCTGCCACGGGCTAATTCAGACTCGGTTCCTTTTGACCTCCCCTCCCTTCCTTTTCTTCCCACCCGTTCCCCCATCAGTCTGGAAGACCAGTTTGTCAGATCATTCAATTGCTCGCCAAATGGCTGCGGAGACACGAAAACTCCAAGAAAGTATTATCAGCATAGAAATTTATTTGATTTCAAAATAATATGGTTATATTTAGAATAATGTAATAATTATCTAAAGCAAATATCATCATTGGCTCTGAAACAGTTCTAAAGATGTCATTCTTTTAAAGTCAAAAAATATGTAGTAAGGAAGCAAAAATATAAAAAACAAGTTTGCTGAGTATTGGGAGTTGTAACAAGAAGGATACACAGTAAGATAATGTAACAGAGTCCAACTTATAAACATGCAGCAGGGAGTTCAGTTAGCTTTACCGACTCCCTGGAAAAGAAATCAGTAACCTCAGCAACGCAAGAATACCGCCACTTGGTTAACAGGACAAACTTCCCGAGGGACACAGGTAATAATTCACTATGCTTCCCCTTTTTCTAACTCCTTTCCCCACACCAATTTCTTTAAGATAGGTTTCATCCTGTTGACAATATTTGGTTTTATTTGTAAAGTGGAATAAATACTATCCTGATTGAAGTATGCAACGATTTAGTTGAAGATGCTCAGGAGTCAAACTTTTGAAAAAGGTCAATCGGCTAGTTAGCAGAGACCATCAGTGGCTTACAGGGAAAAAAAAAAAAAAATGGAGAGAACACAGGTTTGCTAAATAGATAAAAAAAAATAAGCAGTTAAAAATGGGTGAAAAATCCTAAGGTTTACTGGGACCTAGACAGTCAAAAGCAGACAGGTGACCTTTGATTAAGCCCATTTACTTGTGGAGTGAGCTATCAGGAGGCTCCAAGGTGGAGGTCGGTTTCCAACAGTGTCCACGGCCAAAGGGCAAACTCAGAAGGTCTCCTCTTCTCGGAGAAACTGGAAGACGGACGAGAAGTCTTTCTTTGAGTAACCCTTTGCACACATCATCCTGTAGATCTGATGGGCTAGGCTGCCCAGAAGGATCGGGCTCTTTGTGTTGGTGGCGGAGTCTTGGGCCAGCCCCAGATCCTAAATCAAACAAGGACAGGAAGGAACACATTGAGACTGGTAGCGAGGGCTCACTTTGCAAATGTGGCTCCTAATGCTTTGCTTTCAAGGCAGGAGGAACGAAGTCTGAAAAAAATAAGATACTTACAAACACTGTGGCGGGTTATATATATTTTTTGTAAGTACTTTCACATAGGGCAAAACTGCTCTGGACAGAAACCTTAATTTCTGAGTCTCCTCCCCACTCCTCCACCCAGACCTGTCTGTTTTGACCGTGGACAAGGGTTACTAGATAAATGAGGTCACACAGGGAAATGCTTTTTCAAATCTGCAGAAGCCTGTAAGCCTAAGACAAGCCCCCCATCATGGAATCACCGAATATCCATGCAATCTCTTTACTCCACAAGTATTTAGCACTGTCCCAAGCGCCAGTGACACAGGCAGGATGAAACCAAGGCCCTGTTCTTGTGACGCTCGGGGAAGACAGACAACAAATACTACAATTTCAGATAGGGACAAGGACTAGGAAGAAAAATAAAGCAGGGGAAGGGGCTGGGAAGTGGTGGACAGCAAGGGTGGAGTGGAAGGAAGAGAGTTCTGATAGAGGGAATGTTTAGGGAAGGCTTCTCCGAGGGGAAGACACTTGACCCATGATCTGAATGTCAGAGCGCAGTGGGTTCTTTGGAGAGCTGGGGAACAGAGACGCAGGCAGATGGAACAGCAAGGTGCTGGGACACGGCTTGAATATTCGAGAAACAGCAAGCAGGCCAGTGAGGTTGAATGAGAGTAAGCAAGGGGGCTAGGGAGAGAAAAGAGCCGGGCATGGGCACACATAAAACACAGAAGCTTTAGTATGTTCAGGAAGGAGTTTGGGTTTTATTGGAAGTGCAAGGGGACATCCACCCTCATGACAACCCTTTAACATCTTGGCGAGCTGACGCTTCATCCTGAGAGCTTCAGAAAACTTTTAAATCTCCAGCCTCTTAAATATGTATGATGGTGTAACTGCACACATTATTTTGTGCTTATTTGTATAATTTGCACACGTAGACAATAGATCTGAAAAATCTGCTTAACCTTAAATTCTTCTATAGTTTCCTAAAAATAAAAAGCAAGCTGAATTGTGTCCCGCACAGTTAACAAACACACAGCTACGCTATCGTTTATACCCAGACAAACCTCTCTGGTTGACATCATTTTGCAGCAAATCTGCAAGATATATTTATTTTCAAATGACAGAGAGAAAATCTACATAGACTGCATTTAACTTTTAACCTAGTTAACTGGAACACAAACTAGAACAGAAGAACTCAGAGTTAACATAACATACTAAAGAGAACGCAGTACTATCGAGAAGAAAGGTCTAGAGTTTTTCAAAGGGGCAAGTACACACCCAAATAAAATCTGCCCAAACCAAAAAACAGAAAGTGAAATTGCTTTGGTGGCCACTACCTTAAAGGACGGACATTCTAAAAAACGAACGGTGCTTAGTCTCCGAAAACCTGAGAGGCTTTTGTATCTTGAAATGTTAGAAAAAGAAGGCATCCCTTGAAGCTGATAATGTATAATTTAAAATAAATAGATTTTCCACATCATTCATCAAATAAAATATTTACGAATCCATGAGCTAAGTGGGTAGTTCAGGAAAAAATAACACAACAATGGCAATAAGGTTCAGTGAGTGAACAGGGGACCAAGGTGTTATGTTTTATGAGGAAATGGGTATACTGAGGGAGTACCAAGAATCATCGTGATTTTCCATATGCTGTTCTGTAGCGGCCATCACAAGTAGACATCTAGGTGGAGAGTTCAGAAGAATGATCTAGTTTTCATATTGACTATGTTCTGATTATATACACACAACATATTAGAATTTTATGATGTTAAGACCTAGAAATAAATGCACAAGCCTCCACTTCAACGACATCCCCTAGCACAATAAAATTTAATGGCCATTGAACAAAACCTCTCTTAGCAGCTAAGCCTTGATCTGTCCAAGCAGAATCACAATGCTAAGACTGCTTTAATCAACACAGCATCGATGGGGAGTTCTTTAATCTCCATCAGTTTCTCTACACAAACCTAATTAGCTATGGTGTGTTTTTGTTAACAGCAATCTGAGGTGATGAAAGATTTTTTTAAGTTCCTTTCTACGTACTCTCATTCCAAGCAAAATTAAGAAGTCTTCCTCTTTGTAAGGGAGACCACAACTGCATTTCTTGAGGGAAGGACACCGGTAACACCCATATGTTTGACTCCTGCCCTGTCTCACACTGTTAGTTGAAAACACTGTCATTCATGATCAAGAAAATCATTTGATCTATTTTCGAAGTTCACTTATTTAATTTTGAGAGAGAGTGAGAGAGCAGAAAAAGCATGAGCGGGGGAGGGGGCGGAGAGAGAGGTGAGAGAGAGAATCCCGATCCCACTGCCAGTGCAGAGCCTGACACGGGGCTTGAACTCACCAACCGTGAGATCATGTCCTGAGCCGAAGCTGGATGCTCAACCGACTGAGCCATCCAGGCGTGCCAAGAAAATCATGTCAAAGGAAGGACTCTGACAGTGGGCAGGGCCGCTGCAGAAAATGGCTAAAGCACAGGTGTACCACAGAGTGAAGGACAGCTAGGGCGGAGTCCCCAGACAAAGCCAGCACTACAGAAAGACAAATCCATCTGATCCTTCTTATTACACTCTACTGTTAGCCACTTCCTCTGTTGGAGCCATTAGCCGTATTAGTGGAACCGAATAAGCTAACAGCTCACAACCCACTTCACACAGACACAGAATGGAAACTGAGCATAAATGCGATTCTTTCATGTTTCCGTGTGCCCTAATAAATCACCTGCGGCTTCGATGAAAACAATACACTTAAGGAGCTACTTCCTGTTTCTAACCTAGTAACAGCCACACAGCACAATTACAAAATCCTAAATTATATGCAAACTACATACAGGATACGGATTAGCATAAAAATAAATATTTTCTTAAATGAAACGTGAGGAGAAATCAAACTGCAAAATAAGAAATGTAGTTTCAAACACTGCTGTATCCAATAAATATTTAACGTATGCTGGCAATATGCCAGGTACTGTGCCGGAAGCTGGGATGGGGGGGGGGGGGGGACAAGGACAAACGATGCAGGCAGAGGGAATAGCGTGCGTGGAGGTTTGCAAGTAAGAGACCATGAGGGGCGCCTGGGTGGCTCAGTCGGTTGAGCGTCTGACTTCAGCTCAGGTCATGATCTCACGCTCCGTGAGTTTGAGCCCCGCGTCGGGCTCTGGGCTGATAACTCAGAGCCTGGAGCCCTCTTCAGATTCTGTGTCTCTCCCTCTCTCTGCCCCTCCCCTGCTCATGCTCTGTCTCTCTCTGTCTCAAAAATAAATAAATAAAAATTAAAAAAAAAAAAAAAAAGAGACAACAACAGGCAGAAATGAGTTCACTATGGTGGAAGCAAAAGATGAGCTGGGAAGGCTGAAACGAGCTGGTGGGACGAGCAAAGGCCAAATCATGGAGGGCTTCGTGAGACAACTTGCAGAGACAGACTTTAAACTACAAGTAACAGGAAACGGTGAAAGAGACTTAGTAGGGGAAATGGCACACTCCGGTTTCTACGTGTCCAGAAGCCCGCTCCCTCCCCCGGGGCAGAAAATGAACCGGAGAGGATTATGAAAGGATAGGACACCAGTTAAGGACTGATTTGGTATGATCCAAAGGAGGCTCAGCCAAGGTACTGGTGGTGGCAGAGAAGGGAAATGCATACATAGTTATGTACGTACATATTCTTAAAGCGGGAAGGCGTATTTAGAAATCTAGTATCGTGAGAAAGATATTCTCTTCTTCTGTGATAGGTGTACCCAATGTCAATGTATTATCCAGAAAATTCTTACTCCTTCCATTCTAAGGACTTGGTAAAATAATGAAAATTTCTATGAAGAACAAAATCTTGCCCATCTCACAATACAAACAGACCCAAGCACAAAATAAAACTCCCAGCCTATTCTTCTCATCTGAAAGGGCAGGAATATAAATGAACAAAATAAGGATTTTTATCTAAGCTAAGTTTTAACTCACTTCCAATGAGTAAGTGAATCGCTATTTTAGTAATCTTGCCGTCTAGGGTAGACATATGCTTTGTTAAAGGGGAGTGGGGGATTAGCCCATTAACATCTGTTCCCCTCTGTCTTGGGGAGGGAGTCTCTGCATTTACCATACCTTGGCCATGAGTGTTGCTCCAAATCCACCCTGATAGTTATTAGCCGACGGCACTCCATCCATCACCCCGGGTACAGGATTGTAAGTGTCACTTGACCAACACCGTCCTGAGCTCATGTTTAGGATTTTAGCCAATAGTTTTGGGTCAAGCCCTAACCTGTCAAAGGTCAAAGAAAAGCAGTGTTAAATGTCAAAATGTACAAGTCATGCGTGACTTATTTACGTATGAGGATGCTCTATCTTCCTTCTCCATTTATTGTATGTCTTCAAAAATCAAAGCAGATTGATGAGGGCAAAGAACCCAGTCTTAAATTATAGGGTATTAAAAGCTCGTGATTAAACACTTCTGAGCCAGGACATTCTGCACTGGGAGAAAATCCCCTGTGCTATACCCTACTTTTAAGAAATAACACTTAATTGTGTAGTTGTTGGTTTATCACACACATGGGTTTTCTAGTCTTTTGGATATCGTTGCATTTATGTGTCACATAAGAACCTTAAACCAATATGATAATCTGAATTCTACATTCTTTCCTCACAAATGATATATTTCAGAAAGAAATACTGGCAGATAAACCATGCATCATGGAAGTCCGTGTGGATGCATTTATATGTATGTTTATTCTTTTAGCTTTTATGAGAATGAATACAAGAGATGAGCCGCGAGCAGTAAAACGAGCTTAAGAGAAGTTATCATTATAAAAGAAGACATTTCTTGCTGCAAACTTTTCCTTATTTATTAAATCTTCATTAGACGATCTTGCTTATGAAGCAAGTCTGCACAGAGCTGTGACATATGCTATCTATTCAGAGACATGCATTATAGTTCTGGGTCAACTGCTGATAAGGTTACTGATCCTGATAAAACAAAGCTTGCCCAAGCGGAAACATCATTTGTTCTATCACTGAGCTGAGGGCATCAACGGCTGTGTAGTGTGGACCCAGAAAAAAATAGAATCAAAATGCTGTATTATTTTGATTCTGAGAATCTGAATGCAGTTTGGGAAGCACAGTTTGGCTAAGTTTCACTGAATCAAGTTTCAAATAAAACTTTCTACCCAGCAATTGACTGGTTTCTTTCATACAAAGAGACATTATAAAATAATTGTCATAAAAGCTTTCTGCGTTTCCTTAGAACCACTCTTTCCCAGAGAAGAAAAAAAAAAAAAACTGAAAAGAGACACGTATCAGTGTGAAACAAATTACGCATTTTGCCTTGCTTAAGCTCTTGTTTCCTCTGTGTTTGAAACCTATGTCTGTTTATTTCCCAATGTGAGTATCATGACCCAGTACACATTTTTCCAGTACTGGAGTAGGGGGCTAAGGCTGACAGCCAGTGTATGTCTGGACATAGCACATAATACAACTGTTACGTAATCAGGTTTTCAAGAAGTAGCTGTGGTGCGAGGAATATATATGGCATGCCACATGTGTGAAATCAAGTGGTGGACCGTGTTACAATGGGGAGTCTTCTTAAGGATTATAACAGACAGAGAAGATTCACTCTAATCGGCTGTCATACATTCCGTTCAATGGTAGACTGCCTGAAAGAAATCCAACAGTTTCATTCATTCCTTTACAAAATTCCAAGTTTGTTACAGGTGTAGTTTATTACTGATGCTTTCTTTCCACTTTTAAATAATAAGAGGCTATCAGTATGCTGTTAGAGCAGATGACTTGGGAAAGAGAAAGCCAATGTGCATACTATGAAAAGTAAAAATCACACATTAACAATTAATCTGCTATAACTGCAAACATATTCCCTAAGCACAAAGGTTCAAGAATGTCTATGTCTAATGTGCTCCATGAGTAGGGAATATTTTTAAGACCCCCAAATATCGCTCTTCCCTTCCATTTGAAATATAATTCAAGGGCTTCTGAATGTAGATTTTTCTTTTACAATGGTTCATCACATTTAAAGCAGCAGAGTTACTGTTCTCTTTATAACCTACCTGGTTATACTCAAGAGAACCTCACAATAGCCTTTACTGCTAAAGCGGTTCATGCTCTATGTACCGTACTCACCAAAATGGCGGGCAAAGCTTATTATCCTTTGTAAAACCCTACATTTCATTTTTCTTGAGTGTTCAAGGAAAAATACTGGCACTGATTTATGGAACCCTGTTTGGTGAACATATTACTATTTAGAAGCATCCTGAGGGGCACGCAAAAAAGCGAGGTGGCAGTTGTTACGTGCTCACTTTTCAAATCTGATGCTTCCCCGCTGTGCTGACTCCCCTTGAGGAGATGGCTACTCCCTCACCACTTTTCCTCTCCTGACTCCCCACCCTACAGCAAAGTGTATCATTAAAAAGAGCAAGTTAGAAGTGTTTTGCATTTCATCTTTCTGAGGATTCTTTCACTGGCACATATATAACTGACAGTTAAAATTAGACATAATATTAAAATCAGTTACTGAAGTCCTCTGTCTTCCACTGTGCCTAAGGCTTGTAATGGTCTGAAACCAGCTAGAATACACAGTAATTGTCATTCAGAGAGTCTATCCTAGAACGTCATGCTTCACTGGAGAAGACTGAGTTTCCATTTGAAATCAACAAATTAATCCAAGACAGGTATCTGAAAGGGCAAGTTTAATAGGAAGCAGCTACTGGGCTCTCAACCATGATAAAATGTTATTGCTGTTTCCCTGTAAATTGGCTGGGAACATATGATACTTTCTGCATAAGAGCCCCATTGCTGTTCAGGAGATATACAGCTCAAGCCATCAAAAGGATGACAGTCTGTCAGTCCCCATAATAACTTGCCACTGGATGTGGTTCGAGAGTGTGCGCGTGCATGCATGTGGCTTTACAATTGCTGGAATGTTCTCTGATATAAACAGAGAATGAATTCATTGCTCTGACCGCATATATAATGCAACTCAAATAAACGTCACTGTGTCAAATCTACTCACCTTTAAAACACAAGAATTTTAAATGAACTTTTGAGAGAAGTAAAAATGATGCATACACCGTGAAAAAAATTAAACAGAATCCAAATGTTTGCCTTCACTGTAACCAAGGCTGTTAAGGGCCAAAAAAGTTTTTTCACTTTATATTCTATAGAAGTATCTACACTGTCTTTTTTTATGTAAGAACAAAGCAGACTATGTCACTAAACTGAGATGTTTGTATCACAGGATGTGAAAATGAAATACCTAAGACTATGTCAGTTTTTTTTAAGTTTATTTATTTTTGAGAGAGAGTGCGCACACGAGCAGGGGAGGAGCAGAAAGAGGGAGAGAAAGAATCCCAAGCAGGCCCCACACTGCCAGCGCAGAGCCCAATGCGGGGCTTGAACTCATGAACCTGTTCGTGAGCCGGGATCAAGAGCTGGATGCTTAACTGACTGAGCCACCCAGGTGCCCTAAGACTATGTCAGTTTTAACAGACCATCCACGTATTCATCAATGTTGAACAGATTTGCCACGCGCAGGTGCTGTGCCTGGAGCCAAGGAGACATAGTAAAAATCTAAGAAAAGGCTGTGCCTGCCATCCAGGAATGAGCCAGTTAAGACACACACACACACACACACACACACACACACACACACACACGTTAACTTTTACCTGAGGCCGGAGAAGTGCCTCCCTCCCCCTTCTCGCCCCTTTATCCATTTGACAAGTCTTCACGGAGTGCCTACTATGTGCTAGGTATGTTCTTAAGACACAGCAATGAGCAGACAAAGCCAATCCCCTTCAGGGAGCTTGCGTTCTAGTTGGGGAGACAGGCAATAGACAAACACCTACATACACACGCCAGCTGGTGAGAAGTGTTATAAAGAAACCACTTTTAATGTTACAATTCAATTCAAATACTAACCACCGCCACCATCAATAACTACCATGCTGAGCCTGTACAATGTGCCGGGAACTGTTTTAAAAGATTTACACAGATTAACTCATTTCGTTTTCACAAAAAACTCTGTGGACAGGTACTACTATTTTTGTCATGTTATAGATGAGAAAAACTTAAGTCTATGGCCGAGCTACGACACCAAACTCCCACCACGCTGAGTCTCACTGGATCACGTGGGTGGGCAACTTAACAGTCAATAAGCCAATATGACAGTGCTTTACCAATCTAGTAAGAAATTTGGTCAGGGCGCCTGGGTAAGCATCCGGCTCTTGATTTTGGCTCAGGTCACGATCTGGTGGTTTGTGGGTTCGAACCCCGCACTGGGCTCTGGACTGACAGCACGGAGCCTGCATGGAATTCTCTCTTTCCTCTCTGTCCTTCTCCCTGACACACATGTGTGTGCTCTCTTTCTCTCGAAATAAATAAACTTAAAAAAAAAAAAGAAATGTGGTCAAATTTTTATTATAAACCTTCTGCCACTTGATATCTATCGCATACGTATTAGGGTTTACATCATCTATTCCATATGTATTAAGTTTACATCTATTGCATATGTATTAGGTTTACAGCTAAGGGGACTCAAGTCATCACCTAAATGAAAACGCACCACCGTCTAAGGGCAGTAGCCAAGAAACTAAAATGACACTTGTGGGAAAGTTCTCATCTTGAACAGCCTGCCAGAAAAGTTCAACTGTCCGAAGCTTCTTTTAAGGTGGAAGAAGACAAGACGGCCGTTGCTAGGGGCCTAGGTGCTGACTGGTGATGCAAATGACCTGTTATAACCACCAGTACTGAAAAAAAAGACAGGACAATTCCCAGTGGAGCAAAATTTTATGAAAACTAAACAACAAAGCTTCCACTATCAGCACCGTTCCTTTGTGACACACGGGAGCAAAACATCTCTAATGGAAGCAGGACACCTTCGGTGCCAATAAAACTATGTTCTGAGTCCTAATCAGAACCCAATTAGAAGGTACAAAGGTCTAATAAAAAAAGAATTTCAAAAATATGTTGTATACCCATATTCTTTATGCTTTACTTTTTTTTTGTAGCGTTTAAAATTTCCCTTATATCCATCTTGACTGTAAAAGAACATAGGGTCAATAAGAGTTCTAAACTGTATGATTTTATTCTTCTATTTTTTAAAAAAATGGGAAACACAGTTCTAGAAAAAACACTGACTTATGAGAATGAAATTAATCAGAAATGATCACTTCATAGGAATAGGTGACTCAATTTGTAAATGTTGACATTAATGCTTTAAAAAAAATTCACTTCAGAGTGAACAGAATATAAATGTGGCTGAGCCACTTTGATGCTGTACTACTTTGTGGGAATTTACTACTTGGGAATTTATGCTTGCTGATGCCAATTTTCTCTTTCACCTTGCAAAGCTCAATAAATCGTGGTCGCTCTCTATACTCTATTAGAGAACAATCCTGTCACTTTAAACCATGTCTGTAAACCATGGAGAAAAGACAATAGCAGAGGCAATCATTTTTAGGACTTTCAAGCCCCTGAGAATCTTTGTCAAGATAAACTAATAAAATCCTAATGTTATGAAAATAAGCAATTCATTAGTATAATCTGAAGCACCAGAAAGTTATAAATTATTACCAGTTAAGTAAAATTAGGGCGTTCCTACTCTGTGTTCACTTTTCATATATGATATATGCAAATATTATATACGTGATAGCAATATACGTATGTAGAGTTTCAGAAAAATTAAACATTTAAAGTTTCATCTTTCTAAACATTATTTTTATCATAGTGGATCAAGACCAATAATAAGGGAAGTTATTGCTTTTCCTCTTAACATTTCTATTTGGAATTCTATCACTTTTCATCTTCTCTTTGATCACAAACTCTCTGCAGTAGTCCATGTACGTATTTCATTGTATATATTTTATTCCATTCACTTGATTCAAGTGACTTTCATACTATTCTTTATTAGCTGGTGTTTGGAGTTAGACTTCTATCAGCACTAACCACACAAAAAGTTCATTTTAGAATAGCAAATGATCATCTGGTAGGAGGTTTGCTAGGAAAATTAGCTGAGGAAGGCCAGAGGATACATCGCTAGGCCTAAGGAATATCTCAAACCAGTGATGCTCAGAGTAAGAAGCAGGATATAAAACAAACTAGTACAGATGAAGAGGGAAATTTCAGTAGAACATAGCCTAGATTATCTAGGCTTTTGCTTTTTTGTTTTTATTATTATTCATTTATATCCAGAAGAATGAAGATAAAATTCTAAAGATGCATATGCACACTAATGCTCCAATCCTATTGTCAACACCAATTAATTTTGTATGCAATTTTGGCTCCAGAAATTTACATCTTCCTCTTCCGTGAAATTAGTCTAGAGGATGGACATGAAAACGAGTCACTAGTAACACGTTTTTCATTTATGATTAAGTGACCCATAGCCTAAAACTGGCTACAGTACAGACATACCACTCTGAACAGCTCCCTGTATACTACCGGTTTTATTAAGGCTTTGTACAGATATGCCTTAGCATCTTACAGACATTCAATTTTAAAATGTAAATGGTACAGGATATTGATAAACCAATTAGCACTGATGCAAAGCAAATTCCTCTTTTATCTCAATTACAACATGACAACTTAATAGGTCAAGATAGTTTAACATCTGAGACAAGGGCAATTCAATAAACAACAGCATCTTGATATGGTAATTAAGAGGAAATGTGAATCCATTACTGTGTTTTAAAAAATATCTCAAGCACTTTGGCTCTTTTATTGCTGTTATCAAAAGCTGTGAGATGAAACACTACTCTGATTTGTGATATCCCTGGTAAGCAGTTTGGGGAAATGTGAAGAAAACACCTGAATAAAGCATCTTGCTAATTAAGCATTTTCTAAAGTAAGAAATGTATATTTATTATATTCATGAAATACCGAACATTCAAACAATTAATTAGGTGATTAATCATATGTAACATTCCTAACCCAAAAGATTAAAGGCTAAACTTAAGACATTAACCTTAAGCATTCTAAAAGATGATCCTTATCATAGGAGAAACAAAATTCCTGCATCACTTTCAGCAGAGTATGGATGCATTTTATTTTAATGGAAAGACATATCCTTAATGTAAAGTAACAAAACCACAAGCCAGTTAAAATGAAAGAGTTATGTACATGAGTTGCAGCTTTATGAATGCCATCCAGTTTATCCCAAGACTAAACAACCAAGAGCCCTTGTAGTGAACAGATACATAAAACCAGTCATGTGGTAGCAGAACACTTGAATTCGCCATACATTAAAACGGCGTTTTACAAAAATTTGTCCTACACTGCCAAAGTATGTTTAAATTTTACAGTAAAAGTGTTTCTTGCATTTCAATACAACAGAAGAAATGGAGCTCCCATATAAAAAGGATAATGTAACTTCGAATATACAGCACAACACATTTTATGGCTATGGCAAAGAATATTCATGCTCTCCAGGGCCCAGTGGTCGTCAAATAAGCAAAGTCTATTAAAGTTCAATAATGAAGTACTTTCAAAATGTTCCTAGATCAACTCGTTCATCTCTCACGGACCCTTTTTTTTTTCAACATCAGAAAATCAAATAGAAAAGCTCATAAAAATTGTTAGTACATGAAAATATATATTCGACAAACCTGATTCCAAGATTCATAGCTTCAGCAGTCCCAATCATACTAATGGCTAACAGCATGTTGTTGCAGATCTTTGCGGCCTGAAAATAAATGGAGTACATATTAAATATCTTTATTTTCAAGCTGTAACTCACGGGAAGTTGTTCTTCACCCACCCCACAGGCTTCTTTCTAGAAGAGTGTGTAACTACTGATTCTCTCAAATGGGGAAAGGAACATGGTGCTGCATGCCTCCTCCTGAGTCTGCCAGGCTATCTGGGAGCAGACTGGGGAGTCTCTTCCACTGGGTAAGAAACCTACAGTGGTGCCTGAGCTCCTCCTGTGGGCACAGTCTATAGGGAATACTGACCTGTGTGGCATGACTGCTTTTTCCCCCCAGTTTCACTGAGGTATATTTGACCTACAGCACTGTATAACTTTAGGCCGTACAGCACAATGATCTGACTCACACATATCATGCAATAATTATTGTAAGTTTAGTTAAAATCCATCATTTCATATAGATACCAAAATATATACGTTTTTTCCTTGTGATGAGAATTCTTAGGATTTGCTCTCTTAACAGCTTTCATATCCATCATATGGCAGTGTTAGCTCCAGTCATCATGTTGTACGTAACATCTCTAACACGCCTGCTCTTTATAGAATGGTGCTTACATTCTAACTGGGGCAACGGAGTGACACACTGAAGATAAAGGCAACAAATAAACAAAAACAATTAAGTGGAAAACTGTACGGCCCTCAGACAGAGACAGTGAGAATTCAGAGAAACAAGATCACTGAGGAGAGGAAGTAGAACCTGAAACCACCTCTTGGAAGGCCAGGCAGGAATTTAAATAGGCAAGAGGGAGAAAGGAGAGCATAGGAAAAGGTAAATATGTAAGAGGGATTAAATATATCAGAGCATGGGAGAACAGTAAGAAAACTGACTCGTGCGCCTATGTTGTAAGGAATGGTAAGAAGTGTGGTAGTTAAGACTGGGGTAGGAGCTATGAAAGCTAGGGTGGAGAGTTAAAATTTGACACGGCCGGAAATAGGCATCTCTTCAAAGTTTCAGAGTTGGCAAGTGTATGATGACGCAAATATCTTGATGGAGTTGGTTTTGGTTACAGTGTTGGCAGAGTGGTAAACCTGGCATCCAGGCTTTCTAGCAGTACGCAAGGTAGGAGACAACGGGAGAAGACTGGATCAGGTAATGTGAGGGATGGACAAGACTGCCAACAAGGAGAGACAGTGAAGCAAAAATCAGTAGAACCTGGAGACTGGATAAGAGAATGGAGACAATAGGTATATCTGAGACAATACCAAAGTCTTGAATAAGATAAAGAGGGTGCCAGCGACCAGGACCAAGCATTAAGAGGAGGGGAGATTGAGGGAGAGTGCGTGTGGTGGTGGTGGTCGGGGGATAACTAGTTTGATTTCTGAGTTCAAGGTTGCCATTCACCTCTATCTGATTAGAGAACTGATATATTTCTAAATGAAAATATTTGCTTTCCTTTAAAAAAAAAATTAACGTTTATTCAGTTTTGAGAGACAGAGAGAGACAGAGCAGGAGCAGGGGAGGGGCAGAGAAGAGAGGGAGACACAGAATCCGAAGCAGGCTCCAGGCTCCGAGCTGTCAGCACAGAGCCCGACGCAGGGCTGGAACCCACCGACCGTGAGATCATGACTTGAGCCAAAGTCAGACACTTAACCAACTGAGCCACCCAGGTGCCCCGAACATTATTCGCTTTTCAAGAAAAAGATGAAAGTGCCCAGATTACTTCTTCCTGACTGTATTACAAACAGAGCTGCAGTACATAATTGGAGGAAAACAGCAACTGAGACACCATGAGCACTTCCTATGGAAGCACTTTTAAGGGTGATTTCAGTGGCCAGTAGGATGATGAAATTTGAATGTGAATGATGAAATTTTCAGTATCTTTTTTAATAAGTTAATTGGCTGATGTCTGCTTAATTCCAGCAGGAATGATGGAAAACGAATTTATTCCAAATTAATTTAAGAAAATCTGAGCAAAGAATCCACAAATTGAACAGAGTGGGGTTGGAATAATAGTATGGTCAGGAAAGACAAATGAACCTTAGCCAATTGTATATCATCAAGTCAGGGTCATTAATGTGAAAATGTTACCTGCCCGGTCCCAACAGCTCCACAATACACCACATTGGAGCCCATGCACCCCAGCAACTCCTGGGCAGCAGCAAATTCATCTTCGACTCCTCCCACCATAAATGTGAGGTTCCTAGACCGAGCAGCTCCCACACCTGAATAGTTTGGGGGTAAAGGGACAGAACAAAAGGATACATTTCTTCAAGTGTTTAGGTAGATAGTAAAACTACAGAAAAGCCCCAAAACAAATGAAAACACCTTGCCTCCAAACTGTATTTATGTCAGGCGTATATAAGATGCCCTAAATCTCTCCTGGAATGTGTGTGTGCGTGTGTGTGTGTGTGTGTGTGTGTGTGTATCATATACATATACATATACATATTTGTGTGTGTGTGTGCATGTGTGTGTGTGTGTGTATCATATACACATACATATACATATTTTTTTTTTAAGTAAGCTCTACACCGAATGTGGGGCTTTGACTCATGACCCTGAGATCATGAGTTGCATGTTCTACTGGCCGAGCTAGCCCCTCTCCTGGAATATTTTAAAAATCAAGTATTGTGGAGTTTAATAATAACCCAAAAGAACACACAGATTCAAACTCTTATTCTCAATTCATCTCAAGTATCTGGCATAATCATAGCACGAGACATATGGTAATTTGAAACGTGCATTTTATTATTCACGTGCATCTTTTATTCTTTTTTTATAAGAAAATTATTTTTCTTTTTCTTTTTTTTTTCATTATGAAATTTATTGTCAAATTGGTTTCCATACAACACCCAGTGCTCATCCCAACAGGTGCCCTCCTCAATACCCATCACCCACCCACCCCACCCTCCCACCCCCCATAAACTCTCAGTTTGTTCTCAGTTTTTAGGAGTCTCTTATGTTTTGCCTCCCTCCCTCTCTAACCATTTTTTTTTCTTCCCCTCACCCATGGTTTTCTGTTAAGTTTCTCAGGATCCACATAGGAGTGAAAACATATGGAATCTGTCCTTCTCATGCATCTTTTATTCTAAGAAACCTATTCAAGCAATAGAAAGTATATGAAAAAGGCCCTTGTGCCCTGACCAGCGCAAGAGGAGCCAGAGGGATCTGCTATTCTGGGGATTTGGGTGTCTTTAGTCCATTTGCTTGCTCCCCACATGCTATCTACCGATGAGATCTACAAAGAGGAAGACCTGGCTCTTTCTCCCGCACACAAGTAGGCATTTCAGATGGTAAGAGTCTTTTTTTAAGTTAAAGAAAACAGTCGCTTATTTAGACCAGTAATTCTGATGTGCACTTTCCAGTATTATTTGATTTTTCTTTTCCCTCCTCCTGTACACCGTTTGGGCAATTCATTCCTAGTGATATGAGCAGGGAGAAGAAATGAGCTGTGGCTGGGCTACTGCTTCCTAGCTCTTTAGAAAGGTCTGATGCATGGTCATTGATTGAAATGATTGGTTAGCACACAAAACATGCCCTAGACTTGTCCCTAAAAAAAGGAGGGGAAGCTTCATTCATCTAACGTTTTATCAGCTATAAAAGAAAACCAAGAGTATTATTGCTGCTTTTAGTATTAAATAAATTTTAATTCATAATTTTCAAGTTGGGTTTTATTGGTCAAAACCAGGAAAGTGTGTGGAAGAAAGCTAGTACAGTTTTTGCCTTTACACTTGATTTTACAGTGTGGCTAGGAATAAAGAAACCATCATTGTCTATTTATCAAATCTGGCCACTATAATCGATAACTACAAATAATGGCCTACTTTTTAGTTTAATTTAGTCAATGAAATACACCGTTTTTATATATAAAAACCCCAAGTGAAGAGATTCCTCTTTCATTGAAATTGTGAATATTTTGCTATTGCCAGATCAAGCAGCCTTTCTATTACAGTTTATGCTATTTTAACTAATTATCAAAAGCAAAAGAGGTCAGCATTATGTTAGCCAAATAACTGTGGAAGAGGAAGTGCCCACATGTTAGGAAAGCCGAGGATACTCACACATAAGGTTAAATTACATTATTTCACAATATTTTCAGACACACTTCGGAAATGATTATGTACAAAAACCCAATTATAACAAATGCTTTTAATTAGCCAGTCTGTGTCCTTTGAACATTCTGATAATGTTGAAGTTTAAGTGATTGTCACTTTGTTAGTTTCTAATTTACTTCACCAAGGTGGTAGATCATTACTCTTTTACAATTATTTTGCTCAATTTCTATAGCCATTTTTATTCAAACCACATAACCATCTTGATTCCTAATCCTGTTGATCTGACCTAGGAAAATTAAGTAGACGATTTAAGTCAAAGCTTACAAACAAATCCAGCACTATCCATCATAGGTCAATAGCTTTGTATCTAGATTACGGATTGCTAAATAGCTTCAGAGAGTCATTTATTAAAGGAAAATTAATGCTGACAATAGTTCTCAGCTGGTTAATCTTTTGACAGGTGTACTTTCTCACTTGTTCAAACACATATTTCAAAAAGAGGAAATAAGTTACTTAAGCACGAGAAGATCACACACACAAAAGAATAATTCATCTTCTAACTCAGATGTCTGTGGTATTTCTGCTCTCATCTCATTGTGGTGGCATAATTATTAGGACTTTTGCATAGCCTACATGCCAATGTAAGGGTCTAACCTGGGCAATTCTAAAGCTTTGGCATTCCTTGGGACCAAACCCTGTCTTTCCTTACATATTCCGTTAAGCGTGTGACACTATGAAGCCCAGTCCCATCGTGAAGGCAAAAAATTAAGACCTAAGTAATCCTAAAATAAACGTAACCATTTTAAGCTTAGGAAATAATATCTAGGAAGGTGGAACTCTAAAGGATGTAAGACATCCTACAGATTTCAGAAGACATTGTACAGCGTCCGAGGTCTATCAATAATAAACAATAAATTGATTACAGTGCCATGCCATTTTAATTCAAATCCACTTCCCCGAATAGGAAAACATAGAACACACACTCAGGCAGTTTCTAGAATACTGGGAGAGGGATTTATTTTAACCCTACATTTTAGTAATTATGTATACGAAATCAAAACATATCCTGTGCTTAATTCTATTACAGCATTTATAACACCTTATTACAATGTTTGATTTTCTTACCTGACGCCTCCATTACACTACAAGCTCCCACAAGATCAGCACTGAGGTCTTGTTTCTGTCAGCATTCCCATTACTACCACAGTGCATGATACATTCAATAGATGGCTGTTTGATAAATAAATTCATAAGAAATTCATACAAATTCATAGAAAGAGTAATTCGTAAGTTCATAGAAAGAGTAAAAATCTGGAGATGGAATATGTGGTTTAGGGGATGTACCATTCACTGGCTGTGTGATTCTCGGCGTATAACGTGGGAAAAGCATTAATAACTTCTTCACAGGGTGGCTGTGAATATATGAACACATATATGCTGTAAAATATGACATGCTACTTAAATGTCAGGCCTCACTACTTTATGCCATGGGTTTGTGGAGTGGGAGTTTTATCTTTACCTACATGATACCTCAAAGTCCTTTCCTATCTGGTTGTCTTAGTCGCTGTCTTCTCTAGGAGAATTTTAGCCTCTCTGGCTAAACATGAGTGGGTTTGGACGACACCTATGAACACTGGAAGGAGGCTGGCCCAGGTTAGGAAGTACTAAAGTGGTCCATGGACAGTGATATTAAAATTACAGCACAGACCTCTAGTAAAACCTTTCAGCGGCAGCAGGGTATATGGGAAGGTGACAAGAATGCCGCATTTGTTTTCACTCGTTCAACAAAACTGAGAACCTATTAAGAATCAGGTCCTGGGGCGCCCGGGTGGCTCAGTCGGTTAAGTGTCCGACTTCAGCTCAGGTCATGATCTTGTGGTTCACGAGTTCGAGCCCCGCGTCGGGCTCTGTGCTGACAGCTCGGAGCCTGGAGGCTGCTTCCGATTCTGTGTCTCCCTCTCTCTCTGACTCTCCCCCCATTCATGTTCTGTCTCTCTCTGTCTCAAAAATAAATAAACGTTAAAAGAAAAAAAATTAAAAAAAAAAAAAAAGAATCAGGTCCCGTGGTAAGTCCTAGAATTACACATGAGTGTATGCATACACATGAGTGTATGTGACCTTGCTCCTAAGAATTTACACCCATCACTGGGTGATCCAGCCACTTGTCTCCTCACCCATCACTGCCACCCTAGACTGAGCCATCATCATGTCTCACCTGGATTACTGCAACAGCTTCCCAACTTGCTCTCCCTTCGGCTCTTGCCTCCATAGTCTACCCTCCATAGAGCAGCCAGAGGGAACCTTTTTTTTTTTTAATGTTTACTTATTTTGAGAGAGAGAAACAGTGTGTGCGCATGCAAGTGGGGAAGGGGCAGAGAGACAGAGAGGGAGAGAGAGAATCCCAAGCAGGCCCCGTGCTGTCAGCACACAGTCTGGTGCAAGGATCGATCTCACGAACTGCGAGATCATGACCTGAGCCGAAATCCAGAGCTGGATGCTTAACCAACTGAGCCACCCAGGTGCCCCCAAGGGAACCTTTTAAAACATAAGTCTAGTTCACGTTTCTTTCCGACTCTCAAGCCTCCTAATGCTTCCCATCACTCTCGGTATAAAATTCAAAGTCCTACAAAGCCCTACAAGGCCCTCTAGGATGCAGCCCTTGGCCACCTCTCCCATCTCATCTCATACCATTGTCTACATCGCTCAGTGTTTTCCCATCCTGAACTCCTACTGTTCCTGGAACAAGTCAGATACACTCCCATCTCAAAGACTTGCACTTTGCCTAAAATGCTCTTCCCCTAGATATTCATCACTCGTTCCCTTCACCGCATCCAGATTTTTTTCTCAAAATTTACCTCTTCAGAGAGGCCTTACCTGACCACTTAGTCTGACAATCGAAAAAGGCACCCCACCATTCTCGATCCCCTTTTCTGCTTTAATTTCATTCACGCTATTTATTACCACCTATTTATTTTAACTCTTCTGTTTATCTGGTTTTGGTCCATATTCCCCACATGAACATTGGCTCCATGAGGGCAGTAGCTCTATGGCTTATTCACCCCATATGCACGGTGTCTGGTCCACCACCAAACACAGCATTTGTTCAAAAAGAGAGACAGGAGGAGGCAATGACAGAGGGGAGAGCAAGGAACAAGTGAGCGCAGTACTGGGTGGTAACTGTTCTCCCAGAGACACAGAAGAGTCTAACGACTACAGACCAAGCAGCTGCCTTTCTAGCAAGTCATTCTATGCTCCTAAGTTGTTTCATCTAGAAAGGGAGGTGACGAGAGAAAATTATCACTGAATTGCTTTTAAGCTTTTGAAATTCCATCATTGGAACTTGCCAAGTTCACAAAACATCTACCCTCCCACCACATTTATCATTTTAATGCATAAAACCAAGGCACGTGTCATTTTATACAATGTATGAATGGTTCCGAATTAGAAAATGAGTTTTCTCGTGTAACCACATTAATTAAATCTAATAAGCCTACATATTGGTGGTTGTCTTTAATGCTTTTATCTGACACTTTCCTGTGATGATGCCTCTGTCCTGTGATGATGCCCCTAGTGCTTTTCTCCCATGACTCCAGAATCAGAAAGACTGAACTCATCTGTACAGATGAAAAGGCAAAGGCCCAAACCATTCAAAATAGGTGCCTGGACCACCCTGTTCTTAAAGGGACAGGCGTCTACCACTTCTCTTGGAAACTGCTTTAATTTCGATCAACCTTAGAGCGGAGAAACACTTTAAATCTAATCAAAGCCTCAAAGTCAGCCTCTCTTTTTCTCTCTCTCAAAGACACCACAGGAAGTCTCCATTATCTAAACTATCTTCTTTCTTTCCTTCCACTCCTACTTATGGTTGACATAAAAAAAATCTGACCACTGGAGATCCATTTGTCTGTGGGGAACAAGAGGAAACCCTGGGGAATAAGAGGAAACAATCCTTGTCCTCAAGGAGTTTGAAACCTAGTGTTTGTGGTGGTGGAGGTGAGTGTGTACGTGTATATGGAGATGGGAGAAGAGAGAAGGCAAACAGACAATTATAAATAGTAAAAGACAGATGCATACTGCAGGAGAGGTCTACACATAGGCACGTGGAGGTGCAAAGAAGAAAAGTATCATCAGCAATTAACTGTTCGGTGCCTTTAACAATTTCCTCGATCCCAGGGGCTTAGGAGAATATCTGAAATACAACTATTCCAGAAAGTCCAGAATATAAGGTCACAGTAGGTATGAAACACCGTCTTTGCCCTCAAAAGGTCTAAACCATAATTCAGGAAAAGAGACATATACTCAGAAATAAACGCCAAAAGGTAGCATCATATACCAAGTGTCACGGATGAGGACAATCGCCACCAAATCCTGATTCCCTCTTTTCTTTCATTTTTTTGACCTCCGTCATTGAAAGAATAATGAGTTCTCAGAAAGAGAAAGGGTGGAAAAAGAAACAAATTGTTCTCAAAGAGTAACGGTCTTGCCATCAACTGTGGGTAGGCTTTGAAAGCTTTGATAAGAATATAGGTATTGAGGAGGGCACCTTTTGGGATGAGCACTGGGTGTTGTATAGAAACCAATTTGACAATAAATTTCATAAAAAAAAAAAAAAAAAAAGAATATAGGTATCCTGAATCTGTTTGCAAATCAAACAGAGCAGTTTAAAACATGAGCTGAGCAAATAATTTTGTACGTTTTATACACGGACACTGAGTTCTGCCTACTATCTAATTAAATACACACACATAAAAGCCTACCTCTCTTCACAACCAATGTGAGTTTGCTTATTAGAAGAAAACAATCAGAAAACTGAGAATCAGAATTAAGAACAAATACAAAAATGAAACCATAAGATTTCACAATAAATTTCAAATATGGGTCTGAGTATCTTCGAGGTCTTGGCAAACACTATTTGGGAGAGGAATAAAGGAGCCTCATCAAGTTACGTGTTTTAAAAAATTCACATCTGGAACTTCAATCAGGAGACAGTAAGTGAAACAATAGATGATGTTCGTCACATTTTCACAACAAAAGCAGTAGTAATTTTTTCAAAGTAATTCAATTCTTGTTTTATATCTCTTTCTAATCTTAGCCCACCTGCAACAGAGCTCATTAACAATAATCACCTCAGTCTAATATTTACGTTTATCTGTGTCCCAATGTCTGGCAGTTTTGTTATGAGAACCAAAACAGGCTTAAGTTTCAAATTATGCATCAACATGAACATAACCAGCAGCTGAAGACATTATTCACTATCACTCAGCATTTCTACTTAGCGCCTCACTGTTGTTTTCTGCTAAGTAAAAGTTCTTCTTTCTGAAATATTCGCGTGTTCGTGTTCACCAAAAAGAAGAACTACATAACTCACTGTATCTGTCCTGAGTCCTGGGAAGCAATGAACTTTCTCTTTTTTGTCCTTAAATGGTTTCTGATTTTTTGAAGTTTTACTTTTCTTGTCAATGGACTCTAACTGGACTCTTCTCTGGTTTCCTATCTACTCCCTGCAACAAAAACCATCATGCTATGCATACTGAACTATTTACAATAGCTGGAATGTGCAATGATTTTTTTCCCTTTATGCATCCATATCTTTCCTAGGTGACTCCCTTGTATGAGATTCCCTTGCCTCCCTTTGCCTGGCTAACTCCTGTTTATCTTTCAAGACTCAACTCATGTGCACTCTAAGAAGCAATGCATGACCATAATCCCCTTTCTCTATTTTTTTTTATAACATTTCTAGTGATGTTTGTAATAAAGCATGTAGACTACTCTCATCAGTGATTTTTCTGGTATGTCTTGTAAGGATTCTTATGGGCAAGCGCTGTTTGAATCTTAGCACCCAGCATATATCACATGTGTGATAAATGTTCATTGTCTGTTTAGGAGGTAGGCAGAGAAGAAATCAATGGCTACTAAAATAACCGAGAATACTAATTAAGACGAAGTAAGACAATGTTGTCTAGCTTATCGAAAAAGCTCAACTTTGGAGAACTGTTCTCCACATGTGGCAATGGCACGTTCACTTACTGCTGCACAAACGTGCAGAAGCATAATAAGTGCACATGTATACAGACATTATTAGGAAGGCACAAAAAAACTGAAGAACATATATTCTGAGTTAAGAGACCTGGAGCAAGGTCACAATTGAAGGCTGCCCCACTTGGAGAAATTAGAACACCTCTCAATCTTGGTTCCTCCATCTGAAATTGCTGATAAAACCACCTGCCACACTTACCTTGAAGCTCAAATGGAAGAATACTTTGGAAAGGTATTTTACACGGTTATCACACAAATGCTATAAAAATTTTAAATATAACAACAAGTAAATCTACTCAGCTTGAATACCGCGAGGTCTTTGGCCTAAACAGCAAAGAAGTGAAATTTGGAATTTAGCCTTACTGAGAAGCTGAACCAAGGATTATGATAGAAAGTCCATTACTCAAGTGCTGATAACTTAGAATAACCATTTACAAGTCACAAAGAAGGAGATCATTTTCAATTCTAGAACTACCAGAAAGAGGCCGTCAAACCTAGAGAGGGAAGAAATCTAAAAAAGTACATTCCAATTATATTTGTTTATGATACTGCAAAAATCCTGCCACCAAGGCGCTCTCATTGATATATAGCAAAACGTAGTAAATCACTTAATTTACTCAAAAGAACTTAAATGTTTTAACCAGTCTGCCATCAAAAGAGATCAAGAAGAGGACCAATGGGACTTGGGCTGCAATGTGAGCCGTCTTTAAAATGCAATTGTTCTAATCATTTTCTACAGATGCAGCCTCACAAGGGGCTGCTGTCACAGGGACCATTTACGACTTGTTATGGTGTCTCTATTGTTTACCAGCGACATTCGCTGAAAAAGGCGACAGCTGGGACAGAAAGCTGCTACTCAACGAACAATATAATCCCGTGAAAGTAATCAACAAATTTAAGGGTGTTAATTAACTTTACACTTTATCATGTTCAATTAGTTGTCCTTTCTAGAAAAGATTGCCGTGCACAATCAGTTTAGAGCGTGCCATGTTTGATTTGTAAGTGATCACTGTTTCTGTTTCAGAGTCCATGTCAGATGTTCTCTTGGGTTTTGGTGACACAGATGAATGGCTCTGCACATGTTAGGGGGTGATCTGGTTTAACATAAGCCAGCATAACATAACCCCTTGTTAACACTATTTCTGGCATCATCCATGCTGGAAACAGAAAAGCAAAAACACTCTCAACACTATTCTAGAGTCAGATAAACAAAGTTTAGTTAGTTTTTCCTGAAATAAACACAGACACAAATACATGGGAGAAATAAGCAATTTTTCATCATTATTTTTCAAAGTAAGACTTGTCTTTCAGGGGCATGTTTGGGATCATTTCCTCCCAGCAAGATCTCGAAGCTCTGCTGCATTATGCACAAAGCGCCACCGTGTCCTCGTGCTTTACATAATGCAGATAGCCTTTTCCGTGGCAGGTGAGCAAATGCTACAGATGTGTCATTAAGTACTGGCTGGTGTTAAATTCTAGAATGTGACTTTGAAATCCAGAAGCTATATTTTACAAGTGTGGGAAATCTGCAGTAAAGTGTATTAATCTATGAATACAAGGTGCCTTTTCTCTTACTTGTAATGCACCTGTCCCTACTTGCTAACAGGACACGGAAAAGCTCATGATGGAGTGACGATACATTCAATACCGCATGGTAATGAAAGTCACTGAGGTTTCTCCCTATTGATAGAGCTTTGCACCAAAGTATTTCAGAAGTCACTGGTGAGGTGAACAAAAAGCAAAACTGAGGTGTGGCAGCAGGTGTCTATCTTTAAGAAAATAAAGCAAGGGACGTGCATCTAGCTCCTAAAGACAAAAAACAAAAACAAAACATCTACACAGGATTTTGAAACATCTTCATAAAGCTATACCTTGTTCTTCTAAGACTAGCTGTTTCCTGCATAATATAAATGAAACACGTATAAATAAACCACAGCTGGTTAGCTAGTGATAGCATGCGTAAGGACAAAGCTGAACTTCTTCAAAATAGAAAAGTTGTTAACTCTGAAAGCTAATAATGTCCTAAGTTAAATATTAAAGAAGGAAATTATAGGCTATATCTGAAACAGCTGAAACCACAATACACAGCAGCAGAAAACATTAGTTTTCTGCAGAAGATCTGCAGGGAGAAGGGAAGCGGTCGATAGATCCTTAAATTGGAAGCAATAGCCGTTCTTCTATCCCAAGTTGGCAGCTGCTACATTTGCAGGCCTGGTTCATTATTTACCCATAATGACCATCAAGCTGCAGTCAAAGTCAGATCACAACAACTGTCAGCAGCTCTTTTAATTAGCCTTGTTTGAATTCAGATAAATATCACAATAGACCTGCTTATGCTGAAAGAGCAACAGACCGTTCCGCATGGAGCCGGGCTGGCTTGAGAAGGACCAGTGAGTGCAGTACGGAGGCCATCAGACAGAAGCAGTGGGGTTTTTAAAGGGTGGGGTAAACAGAACAAAATGGTTTGCTTTCATTTTGAAAATCGCCGTAAAAACCAGCTCCCCGACATTCACCCCAGATGAAGACGGTGCACGGTGTTGGAGCGCAAGGAAACTCTGGGCTTCTGAAAGCTTGATGCCTGGTGTCCAAGGAGAAAGTTAACTTCATGCCTTTGGAGAATGTGATTTAAAAAACTCCATTTTGTAGACAATGTATCTTTCAGCTTTCAAAATCATTTCTAAAAGCCAAGTAAAAAAAGTCTGTTCATTAGATAAGCTCGTAACTTTAATGTCCTTCTATTTTACCTTCTTGAGGAGTTGCGGAATTTGCAACATTTTTCTCTGACAGGAATCTGCTATTTTCTATCCACTCCTTGCATTCAGCATTAACAGTCACAAAGTAAAACAAGGCCAACAACCAAATTCTGCGTAGTTCAATGGCTGCCATATCCCACACCACTACTCTGGGGTTGTCTCCCTCCAGCCTGCTTGAGAGGAAAAACAAACGCCAAGATCAGCTGCCCTCTATTTACAGAGGGCTGACTGTCCCCATAGACTATATACTGTTGCAACTTTGGGGGTAGGTAAAAAGAAGTGATGGCCGATAGAGAAGGAGGGTAGAGAATAAGAAGGAGTAAGAAAAGGCAAGATGATAACCTCACGGCAAACTGGAGTAAACTGCGGATAGCAAGAAACTAAAGGGAAGCTAAAAAGCTCCACTCCGCTAACAAGGAATTATTATCTCTGGAAACCACGCGGGAGTCCCTGTGAGAATCTGGACTCTTGAATTGTGGAGTGGGCATGGTTGAAGAAGTGGCACTTCTAAATGTAAGCTGGACTTAGTCCACTCTCATTCTTTCTAAGCCCTCAGCTATTACATATCTTTGTGCAACCATTTCTGATGCTGCACAACATAACATTAAGGAAAAGTAACTAACTAGATTTGCATAAGGATCAAGGACATGTTGCTGTTTACACAGGGTTTGGACCTATTTCCTTATTGAGTAGGAAAACACTCCTATAGGAAGTAATAAAGACTCATTATATTTGTGGTCGACTTCAAGTACTAAAACCTGCATAATAAAACTCTTACAAAGTGTTGTGAGACCAAATATGTGATAAAGGCAACTACTGAATGTTGACAATATAAGCAGGGAGAACTCTTCATCTGGTTTCATGAGAACGAATCATAGCAAAAAGGAATATTTCTTGCCCCTTGTTTTTTAAATAAAAAATAAGCCACGTGCATCACCCTATCATAGGTGACGGCCTTCCCTCCTTACCCTTTAATACATCCTATCTCCTGTCTACATGAACAGCCAATGGCTGTAACTTGTTCAGTGTGTCAAGTACAAAGACAACAGCCAACTGGCCATTCCAAGTCTAGACTCAGGCTCAATATATATGAATCAGAATTTATTGTGTAAGAATACCAAAGAAAACTTCATACCCATTACGATGACTACTCTAAAGCAAAACCAATCATATAACAAGTATTGGCGAGAATGTGAGAAATTAGAATGCTTGAGCACTGCTGCTGGGAATATAAAATGATGCAGCTTCTATGGAAAACAGTACGGTAGCTCCTCAAAAAAATAAAAACAGAATCATCATATGGTCTAGCAATTCCATTTCTGGATATATATATCCCAAAGAACTAAAAGCAGGGTCTTGAAGAGATATTTATCTACCAATTTTCATAGCCACAATATTCACAACAGCCAAAAGGTAGAGACAATCCAAATGTCCATCAAAGGATGAATGGGTAAACAAAATGTAGTGTATACATAGAATGGGGTATCATTCAGCCTTAAAAAGGAAAGACATTCTCACACATGCTAAACGTGGATGAACCTTGAGGACATCATGCTAAGTGACATAAGCCAGTCAAAAAAGGACAAATACTGCACGATTCCATTTATATGAGGTACCCAGATGGTCAAATTCACATAAAGACAGAAAGTTGGGGCTCCTGGGTATCTCAGTCAGTAGAGCATCTGACTCTTGATTTCACCTCAGGTCATGATCCCAAGGTCATGAGATCAAGTCTTGCACTGGACTCCATGTGGAACATGAAGCCTGCTTAGAATTCTCTCTCTCTCTCTCTCTCTCTCTCTCTCTCTCTCCCTCTTTCTCTAAGATGAAATAGAAAAAAAATTAAAAAATTAAAATTAGAAAGTAAAATAGTGATTGTCAGGGGCTGGGGGGAGACAGAAATATGGAGTTGCTATCTAATGAGTACATAATTTCAGTTTTGCAAGATAAAAAGAGCTCCGGAGACAGATGGTCGTTAATTGTGGCACAAAAAATGTGAATGTACTTAATACTACTGAACTGAACTGTATACTAAAAATGGTTAGGATGGTAACTTTTTTTACTGTTTATTTATTTACTTTGAGAGACAGAGAATATGCACACACGCGTGCAAGGTGGGGCAGGGGCAGAGAGAAAAGGAGAGAATCCCAAACAAGCTCCGTGCTGTCAGCACAGAGCCCGACGTGGGGCTCGAACTCACAAACCATGAGATCATGACCTGAGCCTAAGGTGGACACTTAGCCAACTGAGCCACCCAGGCACCCCTAATTATAATGATTTTTATGAACACTTAATGTAGTTATCTAGAGAAAATTGAGGAAAGCCATACTAGTCTTATAACCTCCATTTAAAAAATAACAGTTCATAGACAATAAGCAAATATACCCAGTTTAGGCAAATTGGTAAAATTAAGATCCTCCAATTTCCAATAGTATGCTCACTGCACTAGGCCAGGTTACTTCCCCAAAGACAGGAAGGATGCACAAATTCTGCTGACAGATCATCTAGGAGTTAAGTTGAAAAAAAAAACCAGGAGACTAAACAAAGCACAAGACCTACAATCAAGAATTGGTTAAACCAAAAGCTTAGGCTAAAAAAAGAAGCAAATGATGATAAACCCATAACAAATGGTATTTAAACTTAAGCCACAAACATGGTAGTAGCAAAAAAACCCCAACATGTTATATGTGCCACATACACACATGCCAACATTCATAAAAATGAGACACCGCCTAGGGTCCTGGCACCGGTTGGGGTGAAAGGTGGGAGTGTAAAATGAGAGGATGTAAAGCGAAGTGAAATGGCTCAAAGATGTAAGAGAAGGCAATAATCCCAAGATAATACTTGGGAACGAAGTGAGGGCTGCTGGTCTGCCTAATTACGAAGCCAAATTTAGGCCAAGAGGCTACGGTTATTTAATTTCCTCTTTCCCTTACAGGCATGAGAAATGGTGGAGCCTTTGTATGAACTGTAGAATGTCACAATTCAAGGTAGACCAACCACAAAAAGGCAGCCCCTTGCATATAAGCAGATCAGAAAAAGGCTCTACCCTAAGCAGGCAAGTAGCCTCGAGGAGGTAAGAAGACCAAGTCTGACGTACGGAGGTCAAGCTGAATGTCACCCTCAATTCAGGTCTCTTCAGAGAGGCATGGCCTGCACAGGTGAACACAGCAGACCTCAGTTCAAGCTCCGGTTCTGACACAAACAGTATTATTTTGTGCAAATCAGTGGCTTGGAGCCTCAGGGCCGTCACCTATAAAATAAATCTCATCTCCAATTCCACTCATTGGTAAATCAATACATTTATCTCAGCTAATTCATATATCCATTCCACCTTCCTGAACTCCTACTACAGCACACAGCACCAGGCCAGGCACTTCAAGGCAGCACGGTAATAGTCTCTAGGCTCAAAAATCTCCCAAACCAAGACAAAACAAACAAAATACACCGGTCTAATGAGCTCCACATGTTCCAACAACTTCTATCTTCCCATTCTCTCCTCACACAGACCCCAAACTGGTTCCTCCTCCTGCATTTCCTATCTCAGTTAAGATAGTAATTACTATTATCCACAGACACTACGAATCCCGTGGCGGCATCTCTCAAGGTCAGTTCCCCAGAATATGACTGCCACAAGATGTCTGACTTCGGCTTAGGTCATGATCTCATGGTTCATGGGTGTGAGCCCCCCACTGGGTTCTGTGCAGACAGCTCAGAGCCTGGAGCCTGCTTCAGATTCTGTGTCTCCTTTTCTCTCTGCCCCTCCCCTGCTCTGTCTCTATCAAAAAATGAATAAACATTGAAAAATTTTCCTAAAAAGGTGAATTTGCTTACATTTATTGTGATTAGACATATTTCTAGCACATTTTTGGTATTTACTTTCATTTTCCCTTGAATTTATTTTTCCTCCTCCCTTACCTTCTGCTGAACTGACAAAAGTTTTCTAAGTTCCTTTTTATTTTCCTGTGGGCTTTGGAATCTATCGATCACTTTTCTATTCTTCTAAATGATAATCCTTACAAACTTTAAACATGTATCACTAACTATAAATTCCTCCAGTAACATCTAAAGTTTTTCAGGATTCCATTCTCCTCTCAAACATGATGTGAACCTTAACATGCATTAAGCCAGAGGATACCACGCTACTCCCCCCTATGCTGTAAATCTTATTGTCCAGAGTTTTCGTTTTATCTTTTTTTTTAAACACACAAAACAGGTTTTTTAAATAGTCAGTACTTAAAGTTTTTAATTTTATTTAAAATTTTTTTTTTCAACGTTTATTTATTTTTGGGACAGAGAGAGACAGAGCATGAACGGGGGAGGGGCAGAGAGAGAGGGAGGCACAGAATCGGAAACAGGCTCCAGGCTCCGAGCCATCAGCCCAGAGCCCGACGCGGGGCTCGAACTCACGGACCGCGAGATCGTGACCTGGCTGAAGTCGGACGCTTAACCGACTGCGCCACCCAGGCGCCCCAAAAGTTTTTAATTTTATTTTAAAAATCATTTTGTGCTCATGATTATTTCTGATATTCTTTGCCTTTCTCCTTAGATTGAATCTTTCTCCTCACTAAAGTATATCATTTAATAATTCCTCAGGTAGGGTTATTTTTTAACTATCTTTTATGTGTGTAGAATTTCAGGATGCAAGCTCATTGTAAATGGAGAAATTTTGTTTACTCCCTACTCCCTACCCTAGCCATCTGTGCTCACTTCTCCCTGTATATGATTTTACAGTTGTCTATTCTGGCTTCCCGGGCCCCAGTTTAGGATCGGTTCTTACAGTGGCTGGGGGTTCGGTGCCCACTCTTAAGGGATTTTAGGGAAGCCACAGATCCAGACATGGAGCCAACAGATGGCTTGGTTCAGGGCTTGGTCTTAACCACTGTAATGTCTTTCCATGTCCTAGGTTCAAAGCTTACTAAAAACCGTAGCCCTGGGCCATGGTCAGCTGGGGATTTGAGCTTCACAGTCTGCCAGCTGTGTGCCTGGGACCAGCCCCCATTACTCACATGGAGTACTTTTTACCCCGGAACAGAACTCCCAGCCACTACTGGACCCACAGCTTAGCTAGCTGATGGCTTTAGTATCACTCAATGTACTATATTTCCACTCTGGTTTTGGTCCATGGAGACAGGTGTCTTACCTTGGAGCACAACTGTGTCCTATTTATTTTCTTATGTATTCGATTGCTATATTCTATGATTTTCATGCACTTAGAACAGAAAAGGTGCATCAAAACATGAATTTACTATCTTAACAAAACATATTTTTCTCCAATTTTTCTTTTCTTTCCATATCCAGCTATTGGCTCTGGTTGTGGCTCTGCTCGTCCTTCACCTAAAATATTGCAATACCTCGGTTCGTTCTCCTCTCTCTGCACACTCTCCCTTGAACCCAATTCTCACCAAGGCCATGAAAACCATTCATCTTATCTGTCTCCTTGAAATCTTTCAAGATCTCGATCTTACCCCAAGATTAGAAGTTTTTCAGCATGGCATGCAAGGTTCTTCCAAGCTTGATCTCAGCTCGCCTTTCTAGATTAATTTCTCAGCCCCTGACACCCAACACCTGGCACTCTAGCCAAACAAGATGACCCCTTCTTTTCCCCACATGCAAAACATGAACTTCATCTTTCTTGCTTTCCTACACTCATGCTGTGTCTTTCTGGTATGCTTATCCACATTTACTCCCTACTCCAGCACCCATCTCAGGCTCTGCTTAGCTAGCAAAAATCCACTTATTCTTCAAAAATTCGGCTCAAATGTCATTTCCAACCTCCATCCCACATTCTGTGTATCCTCCATACACATTTTATCTGTATCCCTGTTACTGATCACATCACTATCAAAGTTGTTTACCTGTTTGCTTCCCCTAGACCCTGAGTTCATTGCATAATAGCCATATAATAAATTGATAGTAAGAAATTTCCAGCAAAAAGAGAAGTAGAGGAAGTCTAATAGTGGAGAAAACGATGAATAGCATTTTGTTAAAAAATTTTTTTCCTGATTTGTTAATGAAAACAGAGGGTGCAGAAAATCAGAGAAATCTGTACAGTATGACTTACAAAATTCTATATAAAGAACTTCTACAACTCAACACCAAAAAACCAAATACCCCAATTTAAAAATTGGCAGAGGACCTGAAAAGACATTTTCCAAAGACAAAATACAGACAGCCAACAGACACATAAAAAGATGCTCAACATCACTAATCACCAGGCAAAAGCAAATCAGAACCACAATGAGTTATCACCTTACACTTGGTAGAAAGGCTAAATAATAAAAAAGATAAGAAATAAGTATGGGTGAGGATGTGGAGAAAAAGGAACCCTCATGCACTGTTGGTAGGAATGTAAATTGGTGTAGCCACTGTGGAAAACATATGGAGATTCATCAAAAAGTTTAAAAAAAGAAATACCAATATGATCCAATAATTTCACTACTGTGTATTTAACCAAAGAAAATGAAAACACACATCTGAAGTTATAGACACCTCTACGTTTACTGCAGCATTATTTACAATAACCAAGACAGGGAAGCAGCTAAGTGTCCACTAATACACAAATGGATAAAGGAGATGTGTGTGTGTGTGTGTGTGTGTAAATACACACACACACACACACACACACACACAATATGGAATATTATGAAGCCATAAAAAAAAGTCCAGATCTTACAACTTGGGACAACAGGGATGGACCAAAAAAGTATTATGCTAAGTGAAATACATCAGACACAGAAAGACTAATACCATATGATTTCATTCATATGTGGGAACTAAAAAACAAATGAGGTGGGGAGAAATCATACAATATTTTATCCTTTTATGTCTGGCTTATTTCACTTAGCATAACATCCTCAAGGTTCATCCATGTTATAGCATGTATCAGAATTTCACACCATCTTAAGTCTGAATAACTTTTGATTACATGTATACAGATTTTGTTTACCCATTCATCCATCAATGAACATTTTAGTTGTTTCTACTTTCTGGCTGCTATGAAACTTGTTGTTATTAACACTGGTATACAAATATCTTTTCAAGTCCCTTCTTTCAATTATTTTGGGTATATACCCAGAAGTAAAACTGCTAGATCATATGGTACTTCTATGTTTTTTTGATGAACCACCACACCATTTTCCACATGGGTGCACCATTTTACTTCCCACGAGCAGTGCACAAGCCTTCCAGTTTCTCCACATCCTCACCAATACTTGTTGTTTTCTGTTGTTTGTCTTTTCATAATAGCCTAGATTCTTTTTTTTTTTTAATGTTTATTTCTTTCTGAAGGAGAAAGAGTGTGATCGGGGGAGGGGCAGAGAGAGAGAGGGAAACACAGAATTTGAAGCAGGCTCCAGGCTCTATCAGCCCAGAGCCCGACATGGGGCTCAAACCCAAGAGCCGTAAGATCATGACCTGAGCCTAAGTTGGACACTTAACTGACTGAGCCACCCAGGTGCCCCATAATAGCCTAGATTCTAATGAGAGCAAAGTGGTATCTCATTGTGGTTTTGATATGCATTTCTATATGATGAGTGATGTTGATCATCTTTTCATTGTTTTATTGGCTATTTGTATACTTCTTTGGAGAAGTGTCTACTCAAGTCCTTTGCCCATTATTTTGCTTTTTTTATTTATTTTATTTTTTTAATTCACATCCAAGTTAGCATATAATGCAACAATGATTTCAGGAGTAGATTCCTTAATACCCCTTACCCATTTAGCCCACCCCTCCTCCCACAACCCCTCCAGTAACCCTGCTTGTTCTCCATACTTAAGAGTCTCTTATGTCTTGTCCCCCTCCCTGTTTTTATATTATTTTTGCTCACCTTCCCTTCTGTTCATCTGTTTTGTATCTTAAAGTCCTCATATGAATGAAGCCATATGACATTTGTCTTTCTCTGACTAATTTCGCTTAGCATAATACCCTCTAGTTCCATCCATGTAGTTGCAAATGGCAAGATCTCATTCTTTTTTATTTCCTTTGCCTATTTAAAAAAAATTTTTTTAATGTAAAAAATTTTTTTAATGTTTATTTATTATTGAGAGACAGAGAGAGACAGAGCATGAGCATGGAAGGGAGCAGAGAGAGGAGACACAGAATACAAAGCAGGCTCTAGTCTCTGGGCTGTCAGCACAGAGCCCAATGCAGGGCTCAAACTCACAAACCTCAAGATCATGTTCTGAGTTGAAGTCAGACGCTTAACCGACTGAGATACGCAGGCGCCCCTTTGCCCATTTTTTAATTGGGTTATTTGGGTTTTGTTGCTGATATTGTTTGATATTATCCTTCAACATGTATTTTATTTTTATTTAGGAAATTTTAATTTTTAGAAGCTTTTTGTTATACTCCACTTGCTTCCTTATAATATACTTTCAACTTCCATTCAAAACTTGGATTTACTTTTTCCTAAAAGTCCTGTGTGAGGTGTATCCCCATTTAATATATGTATTTTATTAAGTTCTAAGTATTTTTTCTTATTTAACTTCTTTGAGTATACAACATGAATTCTTTAGAAATGTGATTTTTAATTTCAAATATATCGAAGGTTTTATTTATTTTTGCTATTGGTATCTAAATTGTATTGTGGTTAGAGAATGCAATCTATAAAATATAGATTGGTATTGAAGACTTGCTTTGTGGTATACTGTGTGGTTAATTTTTAATAATTTTTCCAAGACTTTTTTTTGTTTTAGTAATTTCTACACCCAATATGCAGCTTGAACTCATAACCCCAAGATCAAGAGTCACATGCTTTTCTGAGCCAGCCAGGTGCCCCTAATTTTTCCAACTCTTGAGAAATATATTTCTTCTTCGATGGCTGGGTAAGAGGTTCTATATACGTCCTCCTGACCAACTTCTTCGTGTTATTCAAAGCTATCTCCTTATTTTGTTGTTGTTTGATCATCAATTGCTCAAGAGAGATATACCGAACTGTCCCACCATGACAGTGTCCCACATTTGTCAATTTCTCCTTGTGGTTCTACACTTTTTTGCTTTATATGTTTTGAGGTGATTCTATTAGATGCAGTACCTAATGTTTTTAGAGCAGGTCTTCAGGAGATAAATTCTTGTAGTTTTCCTTTAGCTGAGAATATCCCTATTTCACCTTCAATTTGAAGAATATTTCGCCATATATAGAATTCTGATTTCAACACTATAAAGTGTTGTTCCACTGCCTTCTGGGCTTCATGGTTTCTCTGAAGTCATTCCAATCATCGTTCCCCTGTAATGCATCACTTTTCTCTGACTGCTTTCAAGAGTTTTTTTTCTTTTTCTCTGGTTTTCAGCAGTTTGATTATGATATATCTGGGCACGGGTTTCTTTGAGTTTATCCTTTTTCAGGCTCACTGAGTTTGTTGGATTTATAAGTTTGTCTTTTGTCAAATTTGGTGAGCTTTCAGTCATTTTTTTCTTCAAATAACTTGTTCTACCCCACACTCTCATAACCTTTTAGAACTTCAATGGCACAAATATTAGACTTTTTGATATTATCCCATAGGATCCTGAAGCTCTGCTAATTTTTTTTTTAAGTTTTTCTCCTCTGTATTGTTCAGAATGGATAATTTCTATTCACATCATTTCTGCCTCCAAATTCACGGACTCTTTCCTTTGTCATATTCACTCTGCTTTTAAACACAACCAGTGGTTTTTTTCAAATTTCTAGTTAACTGTATTTCTCAGTTATAAAATTTCTATTTGGTTCTTGTTTATTGCTTCTATTTCTTTGCTTCTTAGAACACATTTATAATAGCTGTTTTATTTTTTATTATTTTTTTTAAAATTTTTTTTAACGTTTATTTTTGAGACAGAGAGAGACAGAGCATGAACGGGGGAGGGGCAGAGAGAGAGGGAGACACAGAATTGGAAGCAGGCTCCAGGCTCTGAGCCATCAGCCCAGAGCCCGACGCGGGACTTGAACTCATGGACTCGCGGACCGTGAGATCGTGACCTGAGCCGAAGTCGGACGCTTAACCGACTGAGCCACCCAGGCGCCCCTATAATAGCTGTTTTGAAGTCACTGCCTGGTAATCTCAGGATTGGCATCTTGATTGTCTTTTCACTTGAGAATTTATCAGACTTTCCTTGTTCTTCCTATGTCAAGTAATTTTTCATCATAGATGTTTGGAATAGTATGTGTTATGAGATTCTGGGTCTTGTCCAAATTCTATGAAGAATATTGTGTTTGCGGTTTTGTCTGTTCGTTTCACCAGGCAATTGACCAGATTAGAGTCAAACAAATTGCAACATGCCTTTTGTGGGCTGTGGTCCCAATGTCAGTTCAGTTTTCAAAGTCTTGGCAGTACTATTTGAATATGTTCTACATGTGCATCAGTCAGGGGCCGGTCTGATACTCAGAAGGCTGTCTAACCTGCCAGTTAAGTTCTTACCTCCCTTGGTATGCTGTTTAGAATGAAATCCATGCTGCCCAGCGCTGGGAGATCCCAACAGTTGATACAACATATGGGATCCCTTTCTTGAGTTCCCTCCTATGAACTCCCCCCTACTAACACTCCAGTACATCCACTTCCAATCCTCCCTTTATGGCCCTCTGACTCTAAAGTCCTACAATTCCTGAAACCACATATGTACCTGGGGCCAAGGAAAAGAAGAATAAAAAAAGTAAAAAGCAATTGGGATTCCTCCCCACTCTTTGAACCACACAGTTCTTTTAGTCAGAGAGAAGGATTCCCCTGCTCAGAATATTAAGCGCATGCCTGCCACACTTGTAAAACCGCAGCTTTGCAAGTAAGGCTTGTCAGTGTGGCAATGCTGGGAGTGAAAACGGTGAATTTCCATAGGGCCCCTCTTACTGCTTCTTACACTGGAAAGATCCTTTCTCTTGGAACTTTGTTTGCTTGTACCCATGCATGGTTCCAGAACTCACAACTGCCTTTGAATCCAGGCTGGGAGACACAAAGGTTAGGGGAAGGGTTTCAGGGAGTTTGCTAGCAGAGCTTTTGTACCTTCTCCAATCCACCTGCTACCACCTACTTTTCAGAGGTCTCAAATAGCTGCTTCATGCATTGTGTCCAAGGTTTTCAAACACTTTCAGTAGGAGAGAAAGGGCAGTGTTTTTTATTTTGTTTGTTTGGTTTTTAACTCCATCTTAACCAGAACTGTAACCTACCCCTCATTCTTGAAGAATAGTTTTGCTGGATGCAAATTCTAAGTTGACAAGTTATCTGTCAGTACTTTGACAATACTATTCCAGTCTTCTGGCTTCCCTTGTTGCTCTTAAGAAGTCTGCTATTGGGGCACCTGGGTGGCGCAGTCGGTTAAGCGTCCGACTTCAGCCAGGTCACGATCTCGCGGTCCGTGAGTTCGAGCCCCGCGTCAGGCTCTGGGCTGATGGCTCAGAGCCTGGAGCCTGTTTCCGATTCTGTGTCTCCCTCTCTCTCTGCCCCTCCCCCGTTCATGCTCTGTCTCTCTCTGTCCCCAAAATAAATAAACGTTGAAAAAAAATATTAAAAAAAAAAAAAAAAAAGAAGTCTGCTATTTAGGGCCACCTGGGTAGCTCAGTCAGTTAAACGTCCAACTGTTGATTTCGGCTCAGGTCATCATCTTGCAGTTTGTGAGTTCAAGCCCCGTGTCAGGCACCGCAGAGCCTGCTTAGGATTCTGTCTCCCTCTCTCTCTGCCCCCCCCCCCCGCTCTCTTTCTCTTAAAAAAAAAATAAATAAACATTTTTTAAAAAAGGCTGCCATTCACACATAACCCTACATATTGTATGAATCCCTCTTACTTTATATTGTTACATATCCTGGAATAGACAAAAACTTAGTGAAAGAAAGGCATTAAATGATTTCCTAAAGCTGGGAGGAGTGACTACATAGGGGCATGAGGGAGGGGGCACCAGACTGGCTCAATCAGTGGAATGAGGGAAGGGGCACTAGGTTGGCTCAGTCAGTGGAACGAGCAACTCTTAATCTTAGGGATGTAAGTTCAAGCCCCATACTGGGTGCAGAGGCATGAGGGAACTTTCTGGGATGATAGAAATATTCTAGATTTCACTGTGATGATGATTGCATGACTATGTGTAATTGTCTAAGCTTATCAATCTCTAAAACTTAAAATATACACAAATTATACCTCAATAATGCTGGGAGGAAGTCTGGTATCAGACTCTTGTTCTTTTGTAGGTGACCTGTCTTTTCTTTCTAGCTGTTTTAAATCTTTTTGCCTTCATTATTGGTATTTTATACTTTTACAACGATGTAGTAAGATTTCTTAAAAAAAAAAAAAAAAACACTCCTATTTGTTGTATCTTGTGCTTCCTGTTTCTGTGGATTTATGTCAATTCTGGAAACGTCTCAGATATTACCATGTTGACCATTTCTCCCCATCATTCCATCTGGAAGTCTCCTCAGATGCATGTTTGACTTTTTCTTTCTAGCCATGTATACCTGTTTCTTAACTTTCATTCATATTTTCCATCTCCAAATCTTTCTGTATTAAATTTGGGTTATTTCTTTAGAGCTTTCTTCCTATTCACTAATTTTCTCTTTAGTTCCCATGTACCATTAAACTTATCTATTGATATTTAATTTCAATGTTTTTGTTTCCCAAATTTGATTAGTCTTTTCTGATATTCTTTCCTTCTTTGTTCATTTATTTTTGATTCCATCTTTTATTTCTTCCAATTTTTTTTGTATTGTTTGTAGAATTTCAGTATCTGTGGTTCTCAGGGATTAAATTTGTTCCTGTTGACACTTGTTCTGGTGACTTATCTTCTTATGTGTCTTGGTTTTTTGTTTTTGTTTTTTTCATTTTTTTCCTTTCTCTCCGCCCCCCCCCCTTCTTGGTGAGCTCATATTTACTGTGCTTAATATTTGTGAATTCTGAGAGTCCTGGATTGAGGATGATTTTCTCCAGAAAGGGTTTTTATTCTTTCTGTGGGTGACAGGGCCTACCAACTCAAAAGCCCTTAAATTTATTGGTTGGGTGTTCTCCCAATTAGATGCACTGTTTAAATCTTAACTCTATACCCACGAGATCTGACCTACTGTTACAAAGATTCAGGGGAGACTGATGTATTTTATTTCCTATAACCTAAAACCAGCATAGACAGATTTACCAATTAGTCCTCTTTACCGGCAGGCAGATTATCTGCAGGCCACCCTTTTCCCTGAGGGAACAGCCTCTGGGGATTTTGGCTTTGTGGAGGGAGAGAATAGGATGCAGGGATCAGCCTACTCACTTCGTCTGAGCACAAGGCCCAGTTTTCCATTAAACCCATGATTCTTCGCCCATGAACATTAATACCCAAGCCCCTGGTTCCTGGAATCGACACTGCCCCCAGAGCAGCCAGAGCTCCTGGGTTTATCACCCTGATTTCAGGTTACTGTTCAATTATTTGGTCATTGAGGATTTCCCTTATTTTTTGAGGAATCCAAAATCCATTTAAGAGTATGCTTTTTATACTTTATCCAGCACCTGGGTGTTTTATGATAGGAAGGTATTTTAACATATCTAAACCACCATACTGCCAGAAGCAGTAGATGGTTATGTAAAGAAACAAAATGGGTCTTTAAATGTCAAAAGAAAGATTGATTTCCACCTTATTTTTATGCCAGGATATCTTTAACTCTTTCTGATAATAAAACAGGTTTCATCTTTACCATTAGTACCTGTATTACACTAAAAATTTACAACAGAATGTTGCTTTTATGGCATCTACTTTTACAAGTAAAATCAAGAAATTTCATCCCACTAGATATAGCAGTCAATCAAGTTTATGAATACTTTCTGTGAAAGTAATCTAAAAGGAACATTAGGGACTGGGAATCTCTAGATCACTTTAATTTTGTGCTTTACTTATTCATTTTTGTTTTAAACATCTCATAAAAAATATTTACTATACACAAATCAACATATTTACTGAGTATCTTCTATATAGAAGGGACCCATTCTTGGTTCTTTGGGTGTACAAAAATAATTAAGACAGGATTCCCATTCAAATTAAGTTTTGTGATCCAAACAAGAGTGACGGCACTATAAAATTAACTTTAATACTAAGAAAATTAATTCCATAAAAGGTGTTCAAAACTCAGAGGAGGAAAACATCACAGTCATTTGTGGGTTGAAACTAGTAAAAATGAGTAGGCAAAACTTTACTGAAAAGACCAGATAAGTATGGGCCATGAAAGATGACTAAGATCATGACAAGGTGACAAGGAGTGGCTTGGGGCAGAAAGAGAAATTCCAGGCAAAGTGAATCAAAAAGGTATAAAAGTATGAGACCTGTTTAGAAAATATTAAGCAACTTGGGGCACCTGGATGGCTTAGTTAGTTGAGTGTCCGACTTCAGCTCAGGTCATGATCTCACGGTTTGTGAGTCTGAGACCCTCATCAGGCTCACTGCTGTCAGCATAGAGCGCACTTCGGATCCTCTGTCCCTCTTTCTCTGCCCCTCCCCTGCTCATGCTCTCTCTCTCAAAAATAAACAAACATTTGAAAGCAATTTTTTTAATTAAAAAAAAAATAGTAAGAGCTGAATTCGGAACAATTAAAACTCCAGATATACTGACTCTAACTTAATCTTCTTCAAATACGCCATGTGCTTTTCTAATTCTAAGCCTTGAAAACTACCTCTTTTTCTTGGCACATCCTCACCCAACTCCACAATGCATGAGGTTCACCTCTCAGTCCTTCAGGTAAGCAACTGGCCTAGAAGTCAGATGCGATAAATGCAAATAACCCAAACTATAGCATCAGTTTATTGCGGAACTCATTTATGCCTCTCCTATGGCAATTATCAATCTGCATTGTAATGCAGCATCTTTTTCCATGCCCACCTCACTTACCAGAGTATGAGCTCCTGAGATCAAGGACTACGACTTAGTATGTAAGAAATATATAACACAGTATATAAAAAATCCTCACAACAGGAATAGAAGAAGCATAGAAGAAGGGAAGGATGACAAGCCTGTAAATTGGTAAATTTCCATGCCAGCACTGAAAGAACTCTGGCAGACAACGAAGAACCACAACGCACCCCTGGCTGATAAGAAGTCTATGGAACAGGCTCTAAGGCTATATAGTGTCCAGTATGGTAGTTACTAGCCACATGTGACTGTTGAGAACTTGAAATACAGTTAGTTGAAAATAAGATGTGCCTTAGATATAAAATACACACCAGATTTCAAAGACTTATTATGGACAAAAAGGATCGAAAATATCTCAATAATTTGTATATTGATTACATAAGGAAATTATAATAAATTAGATATATTGGGTTAAATGAAATATATTACTAAAGTGATGTTCAGGGTACCTGGCTGGCTCAGAGGGTAGAGCATGTGACTCTCGATCTCGAGATTGTGAGTTCAGGCCCCACATGAGGTACAGAGACTACTTAAACATAAAATCTTTAAATAAATAAATAAATAAACAAACAAACAAACAGACAAATAAATAAATAAAATTATGTTCAGCTGTGTTTCTTACTACTTTTTAGTGTTGCTACTGGAAAATTTTAATTTACCCACGTGGCTTACATTACATTTCTCTTGAATAGTGCTGATTTCAGAGTTCAAACCAAAAAGATCAGAATATTTGAAACTGTAGTACGTTATAATAAGAGAATCAAAAAGGAAGAACTGGTTTTATAGAAAAGATGAGATTGCTTAGAGAATGAGTTTAACTTAAGGGGTCCAAGAGATAAAATGCAGGTCTAGGGGGCACCTGGGTGGCTCAGTCGGTTAAGCGTCCAACCGTCTTGATTTCAAGCTCAGGTTGTGATCTCGCAGTTCGTGAGATCGAGCCCTGTGTCAGGCTGTGCGTGGACAGCATGGAGCCTGCTTTGGCTTCTCTCTCCCTCTCTCTCTGCCCCTCCCTGGCTCTCTCTCTCTCTCTTTCTCTCTCAAAATAAATAAACATTTTTTTTAATTAAAAAAATGCAGGTCTAGAAAGTAGAACAGTCTATGATGGGACTATAGTATGAGGAAAACTATACAGGGATGAGACGGTTGAAATTTTCAAAGAGTAGGTGAGTCCCCACAGGAAATTTTACAGCGTAGAAGAGGGAAAAAGAGGGTATGCAGGTTTTCTCAAAGGGTAGGAAGGGCCAGCAACCTAGCTGGCATCCCAAGTTGGAGCTCTGAAATGATTACCTGCAGCAACATAATGTTAATAGCATCATCATTTCGGGATATTCGGAGTTGAATATATTTGAGGTTGAAAACAGGGACCTAAATATATTAGAAAATGTTGCCAAGGAAAAGTACATTCTGAATTCAAACAGGTAACTCTCTCTGTGTTTGATTTATAAACAAACACAACCATTGCAAGTTAGTTTCTATTATAATAAAGTGCACACATAGGTTTAGGCACGGGGCACTCTTTACTTATTACTCTGCCACGACAGATACTTCTCTAATAATACGGAATTTACATACCACATTCAGCCACTGGAAATAATAATTGAAAAAGAGCTGGAAAAAATGGTTCAAGTTCAAAATCTATATGTCCTCCACGTTTTTTTGTTTTTATAGAAACACAAGAAATTTGTAGCATTTATAAGCAAAAGGTTATTGTTAATTAAACTCTCAATTTCTTCAAAACAGAATTATGCAAATATAAGGAGCATCATTTCAAAGTATAAAACATATTTTTCTCCCAGGAGATTTAATAAAGAACTATTGTAGTCCAAGTGATATTATAAAGTGGGTAATCAAGAAAGGCAAGTTGATTATTAGTTTACACGAGTTCAGAAAGAACTCACTTTAATGGACAAAGGCCTGTGTTTTGTGAAAAAAAATTTCCAGTGAAGGATATCTCACAACTTACAAATCTTATAAAAGCTAGACACCCTGCCAAATGGGTTTTTTGGTTGGGAATTGTAGTATTTTTAATTTAGTTGCCAAGAATCCCTGGAGTTAATGGGTATACAATGTAGCTGAAGAGACAATACAGGTGCACATAACATTACCATCCGAGTGGGGTGGTAAGTGCCTTACACGTAATGATGATTCATAGGAAGGATCACCTCTGCCTCAAGAGGAAATCACAGGAAGTGGCATCTGTGTGGGCTGAGTTTGGCAGATAAAAAATGCGGAAGAGATTAAAATCCTAACAGAAGAAAAGCATAAACAAGAACCAGAGACTTGAGTGAATGAGAGAAGCATTTCAGAAATCGTGAATGGTCTAGTTTCGCTAGAAGTTAAGGCATGTGGAGAAAAGCGGTAAAAAATAACAACAGAAAACTAAGTCGGATCCAGACTGTGGAGGGCCTTGGCTGGCAGGCTGAGGAGACTGGGCCTGGGGAAACAATGCATCAGCTATGTGTCTGATGCAGAGAGTGACATAAGCACACAGCACAGGCCTAGCAGCAGGCGTGGTAAAGGCAGCAAGAAGCGGAGGAAACCCGAGCAGCAATGTGCTGATGTGCCTGCTTTCTCAACAGAATGCATAATTGTGTCCGCAAGAAAAGGAAACACATGTGCACGTGTTCAGTTTCTCCCTAGGTTTCAGAGGCCTCCTCTTGGGCAACCAGCCTAACCTTTAAGGAAGAAAACAAATTTTTATCACATGAGTAGGGAAATCTGCCTTTTCCTGAATGAATTCCAGGCGGCACAGGCTGAGGAGAGCCATCTGCTCGCGGCGGTGGCGGCGGCGGCAGCAGCAGCAGCAGCAGCAGCAGCGAGAACGAGGGCAGCGCACTTGATTGCAAGCATCCAATCTCCCCTTGCTGGCTCGCTCGGCCCAAGCTGCCTGCCCTGGGGTTCCTTTAAGGTGTGCAGTAAGAGTCACATTCTACTACTCACTGAATCAAGGCTGGGAAACTTGGAAAGAAACATTCGGTCTCTGAGAAAACAAGGCAGCTGATTCATATTAAAGTGGAAAAAGAACCCAAAGGAGGGAGGAAAGAAATCGGGTGAAACACAGCAAAGAGCAAGAGAAACCAAGAATCAATATGAAGACTTTAGACGAGGGAAAGAGGGAGGAATGGACCAGAACCGTTACACCTGTGATCGTGAAAACGTAAATTTCATTTATAGTGAGACTTTATTTTTAAAAGAACTTTTGGCCCATGAAAGGGGTGGAGGTGGTAACAAAGTTAATTACATCTCATAATTAGTCATTAGGACTAGATAACAAAGCCTTAGGCAATGTACTACTCTAATGATGGAGGACCAGCCTCCGAGAAATGTAATAGTATATTAGCATAACCACATATGCAAAATACATAGAACCACTGCCACAGTTAACTTGTCGTTGAATGATTAAATATGAATTCATAATTAGAAAAATCCACAGTGTAATTTATTGGCTTTCCCGACTGTTCTGGTTCATTAAAAGTTGATTACTAAACAGTGACCTCTAGTGGCCCATAATTTTCTAATGCTATATTGTTTCTCTTAAAGAATCAGTTCAGCATACATTCCAAGAACCTGTTTACCCTAAATAAGGCTGTTACTTTGAAGATGTTAATATCCCTTTCCTCTATAAAAGGAAATAATGCATTCACTCAATCTTCTCTCTTTAAAATAACATCCTGTGTCACAAAAATGAAGTGCTAAAAAAGCTCTCTTGCTTCCGGAAACACATTCGTTAACAAATCATGACTGAGCCCCTATGTGTAGGGCCCCAACCTGGATGTTCGGGGTATTTTATTAATCTTCGGACACTGGCTTCATTCATTATATATTATCTAATTAGAAACTAAATCAAAATTACCAGGGCAGTCATGCTACTATCTACTTACTGCCTATACACACATGGGACATGCTGAAAACACGTTTTAATTTCAAATTCAAAGATACTGGTAATTCTAGATCACCACATACCATACTACTCAGGTTTATCTTGAAAGGAAATTGCCTAATAATTTAAAAAAAAGAAAAACCTAGCTAATTTCTTAAATTTTTCTTAGAGTTTAAAAAAAAATTTTTTTAATGTTCATTTATTTTTCAGACAGAGCATGAGTGGGGGAGGGGCAGAGAGAGAGGGAGACACAAAATCTGAAGCAGGCTCCAGGTTCTGAGCCGTCAGCACAGAGCCCAGTGTGAGGCTCGAACCCATGAACTGTAAGATCACGACCTGAGCCAAAGGCAGACGCTTAACTGACTGAACCACCCAGGTGCCCCTAGAGTTTTTAAAATAATGACATTTCTCAAGAAATCTACCTCTATAACACAAAGCAAACTTTCCAAGCATCATCTCTCTCTTAGAGTGATTATCTTTTTAAATTATTCAAATGCCTATACTAGTACTTTAAGTTAAACCCAACTTAGAATGCGGTACACATATCTGATTTTATACCTGCTACCCAGGTATACTCATTGTTAAAACAAGGTTTCAGAAAGGCTTACAATATGAAAAAGAAGACTCTGGGTATGTTATTAAAAGAATTGTATGTATACACCTTCATCCCCCCCAAATAAGTCATGGTGATGATCCTGGTTCTCTAAAGGAGTGGCAATGCCATAGCTTCCTTAGATAATGTGATTAAGCCTCCAATAAGTTTCAGATGTAAACAAAAGAAACATATATACTGCTTCATGTACTATTTCTACAGAACACATGGGTGAGGAGTGCCCGTTGTTCCCTGTGATGATTTAAGATAGTAGCTGGATAATGAGTTATACCTTCTGTAAGAACCGAATCACCATTTAAGGCTATTATCAACAGTTCATGACCCACCAGTAAGAAATGTCAACCTGATTAATATAAACACTGCTGACCGCAAAAGAAAAAAAAAAAAAGAAAGAAAACTCACTCCTAAATGTTATTAACATCCACTGTTCCTTAGTATGAAAATATAAAAACCAAATCTTTAAGTAAAAACAATATTTTTAGAGATTTCAGTATGCAAAATTTGCTAAGAGAGGTGGTAAGGTTCTGAAAAGGTAGAACTGAAGACAATACATTTAAATACACACACTGGTCATAACTAAGGAAAACATTTTTTCTTTTGGAGATACATGATTTTATAAGTTCATTGCGCCATTTAAAATATTTACTTTATCTTTTTAAACAGACAGCATTCACTAAGGTTAGAGCAAGATATCATTTTGGTTACAAAGCTCACTGGTAAACTTACTTCTTAAACACGAGTTTCAAACATAACCAGAGATAAGATCAGAAGGATCTAAAAACAAATTTCGGAATGTCCATACTTCCTTCCATGAGCACTAGTATAAGGATGTTAGTATGAAAGATTCCTTTCTCTCGGTGCGACTGTAGTGTATCACTTGTAATTCAGCCTGTTTCTGTTTTACACAATGAGCCATTTCTGACTGTAAGTGACCCTGAAAACCTGGAATTTCAGAAGAGATCATTTAATGCTGTCATTCTAAGATTCCTGTAAGAAAAGAGAAGAGAAAAGCACACATTCTATTAATCAGGTTTCAGGAAAACTCATTAGATTGTACAATGGACAGCTGATTTTTACTAAGAGCAGGACCAAATTTTCCTCATTACAATAGGCTAGGTTTTCGGCATCTACAAAAAGTAAATCAACACTTGCTTCTTTGTACCCGGTTGAGAGGTTGGGACTATAAGAAAAGCATCTGACAACAGGCAGAAGAAGTCAAGATTCTCTACAACTGAATGTCAGCCTTTCAAAATTTTTATTTAAGTCAGGCTACGGTAACCAAAAGAGTTTAACCTGAGACCAATATTAAGGAAATTACTTGGCAAATCCAGAATAAGGAAGATTCCATAAGATAATTGATAATTGACTCCAAAAGTGTCAGCATCAAAGATTTTTTTAAAAGGGAGCATATGGGAATTGCTCTAGATTAAAGAACATTGAAGAAACATGACCACGAAATGTAATGCATGAACATTTACTAGACACTGGATCAAAGAAATGAAAAAAAGCCCACTTATTTGGAGGATAATTGAGAAAATATGAATATGGACTCTTTATTAGATGACACTGAATCACTGTCAAATTTCTTGGCTAATGATAGTAGTCTTGGAGTTACATAAGGAGCATGTCCCTGTTCTCTGGAGACTTATTAAAAGTATTTGGGTGTGGGTGAATGTTTCAGCCAAAAAGAAAAAGTTTGAGGAGTTGAGGGGAGAGCCTATAAATTGAAATTAGAAACAGAACAATTAATTAGATAGCAGAGCACTGATCCACATATAAATGGAATCTCTATATATTGGTTATTTAGAAATGTTCCATAACTCTACTTTCACGGTCTTTTATAAAGGCAGGAGGTAAGGGAGGAAAAAGTCTCACCCCAAGACCAATGTAGATAAATACATACAGCTTGACTTACAGAAGATACTTTCTTAAGAAATCTGAGTCAAAGTCCTCTACATTGAATAAGTCTTCATTAACTTACATTATTGTATTGCTAAGCTATTCTGTATCTCCCTTTTTACAGTCAGGTTTATATATATGCTTTCTGTCTCTAGTAGCTCTGAGTTTTCCCTGGCAAGAGCTGCCCAAGTAAATGAGTAACCACACTAATGGTATTTGTTCTTGGGTTATCTACCAGGGCATTATGTACGGAAATGACCTAGCTGAGTTCCATCTAATAAAAACTCAACCACCAAAAAAAGAAGCTAGGTATTTTTATCCTACTACTATCTGAGTCACATTAGTAAGAAAAACTGGAAGGCTGACAGACTGTTTCTATGACACACGGCAAGCTACTGAGTTACAGCTCATGTAAATCCATAATGCTCACTTCCATACTAAAACTACACTGCATGTGTACATTTTCAAAATACACAGAAGTCTGTTTGAATAGCCACATTTCTATAAATTAGGGTTTGGTGACAAGTGATAGAAAACCAAATTAGAATACATGTGGTTGCTTTTCCTGTGACTTTTCCTCAGTAGGTTAAGCATCTGACTTCAGCTCAGGGGGTGATCTCACAGTTCGTGAGTTCGAACTATCAGTGCTTGGGATTCTCTCTCCCTTTCTCTCTGTCCCTCCCCGACTTGCACTCTGCTCTCTCTCTCTCAAAATAAATAAAAATAAAACTTTAATAATAAAAAAAAAAAACTAAACTCTTCCCCTGATTTTAAGAAATGAAATGCAATCGATTATACTAAGACCACAATAGACATAACTCAATATAAGAATCGTCATCCCTTGCCTCCTTAATAGATGAGATAAAGGGATAGAGCAGGCAGTTGCATCCATTCTGAGCAGCAGTGCTGGGTAAAAAGAACATTGGGATTTCTACAGATCCACTCATTTGTGAAACTGCCACCAATGAAATCCATCTGAAGAACTTGCATCTTCGTTCCCAGTAACCAGAAACTATGCGGATAACTAGAATTATGTGCCTTAAAAATTCTAGGAAGAACTCTCAGAGAGGCATATTTGTAGGAATTCAGTAGAAAACTCTTTAAACCAGATTTTTGGTGAAGAGATTTTAGCTTCCAATTTGGCAAAATACAGGGAAAGTGATTTATTAGGCATGTTTTGTGTTCTTCAGAGTTCATACTGTAATTTATATCTTTTCAGAAAGATTCATTTACCCATTCACTCACCTAGCCATTCGACCCAAGTCTGCCTACTATCTTTTAGGTACTGATCTAGGCACCGGGAATACGGCAGTGAACAAAACAGAACCAATCTCTACTTTTGTAGAGCTTGTAGTCTAGTAGAGTGGTTAACTGATTCAAACTGCATTTGAGACACAACTTTGAGACATTCTGATTTAAGTGGGGAGAAGGCAAGAGGGGTAGAGAACAGAGTGAAAGAGGTTAGCTCTAGATAAACCCCAGATAAATCCTGGTTCGTGCAGGAACGGGAAGGAAGGCAGAGCGAGTACATGCAGGCTAGTAGTTGTGGTGATAGGATCATGTGGACGTTCTTTGAGGACTATTTTCTCGGTGAAAGGAAGAAGGAAGACCATCAACTGACAGTGGCGAAGGGTACCAGCGGTTTGAAGAGAGAAGAGAAGGCGTGAATGAACAAGGACATGAAGAGCTGTCCAGAGCCTTAAGGGCCCACTTGAGATCAGTGATCATTAGTTTACAAGGGAAACCAGGCCAACACGGTCACCCACTTACTCCACCATGTTCAGTTACTCAAGGGCAGGTACAGGACAAATGAATGGCTGGATTCGGTCAGGGATGGGGTCAGATTCAACAAGGGGAGAGAGGAACACACACGAGCGCTAAGTATTTATAATCGCATCACGGGACATAAAATGGATAGGAAAGGAAATGGGGAAGACAGGGATAAAGAAGAGGTGTTTTCTTCTTCTCCCTCAGGCACTGATGTTAACTATATTGCTTATCCTTCTAACATCCGAAATTCCCTCCTTTCAAAATCACTCCACTCTTTTTCTTTTACAAAAGGTGGCGTGGCTGCTTTTGTTCAGGAATGACCGAGGACAGCCTGCAGTCCTATTTTGCCTTTCCTCGTGCAGGACAAGTTAGCACGTGTGGGGCTCTCAGCATGTAAAGACCAAGACACGCAGTATCATTTTTCCACTTTCGCCACAAGGGAAGAAAAGTCTATTCTTAGTAGAAATCTGGAGAAACAGGCCAAGTCGAACAAATTTGGCCTCGTCTGGTTTCTTTGATAAAGGTATAATCCTTTACAAGAAAAAAAAAAGGTACTTGATTTTGTCCCCAGCTTTATTTAAAGTGAAGCACATTCGGGGCGCCTGGGTGGCGCAGTCGGTTAAGTGTCCGACTTCAGCCAGGTCACGATCTCGCGGTCCGTGAGTTCGAGCCCCGCGTCGGGCTCTGGGCTGATGGCTCGGAGCCTGGAGCCTGTTTCCGATTCTGTGTCTCCCTCTCTCTGCCCCTCCCCTGTTCATGCTCTGTCTCTCTCTGACCCAAAAATAAATAAACGTTGAAAAAAAAATTTTTTTTTAAATAAAAAAAAATAAAAAAATAAAGTGAAGCACATTCATTTGAGAGAAGATGAAAGAACAGGTACTTGTTTCCTCTCTTTGGGTACAATTAGTAATTGAGATTAGGGGCCAGAAAGACTTACTGCTATGATTTAGGATTTAGAGTCTCTCTTGAACAGAACTATCACTTGACTCTCTGTTCCCCGACTGGCAGGTAATCCATGCCTTACTTTCCTTGAAACATTACCGTACGCCTTATGAGTCCACAACCCCTTCCCTACAACTGTTATATAAAAAACTCCAGAAGCAAAAGCTTTTTCTATACTCTACAGCAAAACCTCACCTGAACTGTTGTGAAGCTATTTTTATTTTTTTAATGTTTTATTTTTTATTTTTGACAGAGAGAGAGACACAGAGCATGAGCAGGGGAGGGGCAGAGAGAGAGGGAGACACAGAATCCGAAACAGGCTCCAGGCTCTGAGCTGTCAGCACAGAGCCCGACGCGGGGCTCGAACTCACAGACTGCGAGATCATGACCTGAGCCGAAGTCGGACGCTCAACCAACAGAGCCACCCAGGTGCCCCTGTTATGAAGCTATCTACAGGCTCCACTTATTCTTAGTTAGAACATTCATTTATTTCACTGTAGAAATCATTAATATGTCTGATTACAGGGGGCTGTCCTGGACCCTACTGTTAGGGATGTTACATGATATATGGTAAATAGAAGGTTAGTATCTTTCCTAAGAAATCAAAAAATTCACGTGGCTCTAAGAGTTTTAAGTAAGGGATCATAGACTGATGGTGATTTTTTTTTTTTCTTATTTTAGGAACAAGAACCCAAACTTCTGGCTTTGTCACAGAGTTAATAATAATTCACCTCCATTTACTGAGTGATTTTGATGTACCAGGCACTGTTTTATATAAGTTATTTAATTTAATTGAACATGGAGGAATGAGTCTTTAAGTCCTAGAGATCTTAGAATTTATGAACCTTAATCCAGGCTTTTCCCCACCTCAGACTCCATCCAGCTGGTCTGCCAGAGTGAGGAGCTGGGCCAGCCATTCCTTGTGCCTGTGTGGTGGTTTTCATTTCTCTTTAATCAGAGCTAGCATATTATTACATGGGTAAAAAGCACAAACCTTACAGTCAGCCAAGCTTGGGTTTGAATTTGCCCCACCTCCACAAATGCCTAGGGCATGTTCCCCAACCTCTTTGTTTAGTCTTTACGTTAGCAAAATGGGGGGAAAAAACGGTACTTACCTCACAGGATTGTGAGAATTAAATGACAGGATGTCAGTAAAGCACCCAGCTATTTTATAAAAGTACCTGGCTGAGGACTTATCATGTAACTGCAGCTCATGAAATTAGTTTCCCTTAACCTATCTCGACCAGAAGGCAGGTATAAGATGTTACTTACTTCCTGTCTTACAGCTGTTATTCCATAAAACTTTTTTCACCAAGATAAAGTGATATTCACGTAATATATGCTTTTCTTGTTTTCAAAGGACCCTTATTATGACTTCAAGAGGAGCTTTACTGACCACTGAATGTCACAGACACACTGCTGGCGTACAGAATTTAGAGCTGAGACAGATGTTAGAGCCAAGTGTGTATACTGATCGACTTTTACATCCCAGACATAGTACACCTCAATTCTTTTAACAAGCCTGACAGGTAGCTATTGTTGTCTCAATTTTTAAAATAAGGGGAGGGGCGCTTGGGTGGCTCCGTTAGTTAACCATCTGATTCTTGCTTTCAACTCAGGTCATGATCCCAGGGTCGTGGGATCGAGCCCCATGTTGGGCTCTGTGCTGAGCATGGAGCCTGCTTAAGATTCTCTCTCTCTTTCTCCCGCTGCTTGTGCCTCTGCTTGTCCCTCCCCTGCTTGTGCATGCTCCCTTTCTCTCAAATAAATAAACAAACAAATAAATAAGGGGAGAATTTTCAGTTTAAGCAATTTGGACAATGTCACAAACCTAGTAAAGAACTAGATGTCTTCATCAAGAGCCAGGAGGAAAACAGTATCTCGTGATACAGCCTAAGCTTCCAACAACAGTCATAAAACCTTTTCTACCTTCTTCCCCAGAGAAAACTGCTTAATACCTTAGTGTCGTAGAATACATTCATAATAAATACGGTATCTATAATAATTTTTTACAAAAATTGAATCATATTGCATATATTGTTTTATAACCCCCTCTTCCTAACAAAACACTGTAAAAGTTTTTCATGTCAAGTGTTTATCATTTTGGTTCTCATCATGTAATTGAATCCCTAATTATTAATTCCCTCCTCTTGGGCATCAGGTTTTTCCAAGTTGCCATTACTTTAAATCAGTGGTTCTTAAACTTTTGGGTCTTAAATATTATTGAGGACCCCAAAGGTTTTGCTTATGTGGATTATATCTGTCAGTATTTACTGTATTAGAAAACGTAGGAATTTTTAAAATATTTCTTAATCAAAAATAATAAACCACTACATGTTAACATACTTTTATGAAAAAATAACAAGCATTTCCAAAGCAAAAGAATATTTACCAAAAAGAGTATCTTTGTCTTACAAGTTTGGAGATCTTTTTAATTCTGGCTTAACAGAAAACAGCTGGATTTTCATAGCAGCTTGAATGCAGCAGCAGATCTATGTTGTTTTGGCTGAAGTATATAAAGTAAAAGCTGGCTTCATATGGAGATGAATGGAGGAGTATTTCCATAATGTTTTCAGATAATTTGGGATAGCTTTGACATTAAACCAAAGCTCGACATGTGGTGGTTTATTAAAGACAAGTGCAGTGGGCAATCTCAAATGGTTATCAATGAACTTTTTTTTAGTCTGTTACATCTAAATCTGTCTATTTTGCACTTTGAGTGCATCTTTTATTCAAGCATAATTCTGTGACATAGTCCAATGGTCTTTTGGCACATAGTGGTTCAGTGAGTTACACAGATCTTCCAGACTCCTAATTTGTAATATTAGGAATTCACATTCTTTAACAGCACAACAAATCTCATCATAAGTCTTTACCATTAGGAAGCCATCAGGCTTAAAGCATCAGATGCAAGCTCTCAAAAATTCTCATTTTTGCTTAAAACGTCCAATTTTATCATTGGCAACCAATACTCTCGGCTGCTTCCCTTGAAGTAAGAGGCTCACTTTGTTCTTTTTGTATAAAATGCCTTGTCAGTTATTCTTTTCAAATAAAAACGGAGTTCCACAAAAAAGTGATGCTTCCACTGGCAAGTCGATCACAAAGTACTTTCTCAAGACAACCACAGTACCTACTGCAGCAGAAGTGTTTGGTGCATACTCTACTTTCCATTTCTTATGAGACAAGTAAAAAAAACACGTGTATGCCAAAGTCAAAGGCCCAGATTTAATAAAATTAGTACATTTTATGGCTTCATCAAGGACATTCTTAAGTGCAACTACATGCGTGTGACGGTGAAGAATACGCTGACACTGTCTTGATTAGTGCTAAGGGCCTGTAGTTTTACCCAGCATCCCATTTGTCCTGTGCGTAATGTTAGTATGTTGACCTCACGGCCCCCCTGGAGGTCCACGAGAACACAGGAGAAACACAGAACACATGGAGAACCAGTGTTCTCAACAATGCTAAAAGGACATTCACAGTGCTACCTCCTGATACACAATCTTAACCTGGGGGATGAAGTCTTAGAAGCAGAATTATTAGAGGAGTTATTTTTTTATATATATATAGTATATGTTTTTAAGTTTTGATGCACACAGCCGAACTGTTCTCTGCATTGGCTGAAATAATTTATATCCCCAATAGCAGTCTATGCAGCTATATATTTCCCCTACCTTTGCTAAAAACAGACTTCTGTACCTTTGCCAATTTGAAAGTTAAAAATGGTAACTCTTCTGGACTGTTCTTGCTGCCATGAAGTCCAAGTTGCTCCAGTGTGCACTATTGTGTTTCACCAGAATTTGGTTGTACTAAAAGTGAGCTTGGAGCTTGTAACAGCAAGTTTCTCGCTTAATTGGAAAATGCTTCTAAGTAGTGTTTTCCTGCCCTTAAAAACAGTTGTCCAGTTATGTGATTTTTTAGAGTAGGAATGTTATCAGATGGCAAAATTCTCATTTTAAGAATACAGATGTAAACTTTTTAATAGCAATCACAAAGCTGGCCTCCCTCCCATGTTTATTCCAATCTGGGAAGACGGGGTGGTTACAGAATTCCTCCACATAAATTCAGTCCACCTGACCACAGGAGAGACGGTAACCTGGACACATTGACTTCATACCAGTTCACTTATTTTCTTTGCAGTTTATTCTTTAAACAAGTCGGTTTTTTTCCTGTGAGCAATAAATCTGAGATAAATTATTAAGTGATGACCCATGTTTCCCAAAAAACAAACACGCCCTTGTTGCAAATATGCCAAGACCCGGGGAAAACATGAAAAGCAATCTTCTTTTCCATCTCAACTGACGGATAACATGGGCTCTCGGGAAGGTGGCCAACTTGGTTTCGAGGTTTAAGAATCCAACATGATCCAGAATGACTGCAGTCTAGAGCAAACGTGTAAAAACAGGCCCACCGGCTCTCAAAAGGAGCGGGATCACTCTGGGAGGTGTTAGCTTTGTGGATGTCACGGTGGGTGACCACCCCTACTTCCCCGGGGCAGATTTCTCCAGCTTAACAACCCTCGCTGGTGACTCGTGACATTCTCCTGCCGGTCCCCGCAGGTCCAGTACCCTGACAGGCCATTATGAAAAGGCTCTCTAACAGGGCCACTGGCTGTCAGAAGCCACCAGCTGGCCTGCCACAGCCCTGCAGTCGCCAGGGTCCAGCTGCCAGTCTGGGCGGTGCTGTCCATGCTGACGAACGTGCCACCCAGCTGCTGCGTGGTCACGTCCATCTGGAGCTCTCTAGCTAGACAAATCTCTATGCCTGTCAGATCTCTTCAGCAAGCCTTGTTATGCAAATTCAATTACTCAAGTGTGCCCTATTACCGCTGGCTAACTGCTCCTAGAACCAATCTCACACTGACAGTCAGTTCACATTTTTTGCTCACCAAAAAGTACCTCATTTATTCTTGCTTTGCTATTCCCTTGTATCATTAAGCTGAACAGCCAAAGTCCACAGCATTCTAACCTCTCTGCAGTGGGCTACTGTTTTCCACAAAGAGCGCAGAGGAAAATTAATTGCAAAGGAAAACCTTCCAATCAGACATGAGGTGGTGGTAAAGCTGCAGCCTCCCCACGCTTGACAGAGATGGTTTCACTAGCAGAAAGAGGAAATTTAAATCTTAATGACTGAAAGGAAAATCTGGTATTACAAGTTATACTGGACCAAAAAAAAAAAAAAATCCTTAGGAGAAAAGTGCTGTAGTAGTACTTTTACTAATACCCACTTTTAAATAAAAAGGAAAGAACTGACAAGAAATTTCAGGTAAAGTTCATGTTGGTGGCGCACTGCCTTGCCTACGTTCCCCACTCCCTTCCGCCCTCCCCAGCCATGCACTCCCCACATACACTCCCTCCAGGCATTTCTCCACCCTTTTTTCCAGGTACCCTCTTCACCTCCACCCTACAATTGGATTTCTTTCTCTTTCAATAATTCATCTTAACCAATGAGTAATTTGGAGATTGTCTGGATAGGAGTATTCAAAGGCTTTTAACTATTTCTAAATGCAGCTTAGGAGGAAAAGAGTCTAAGTAAATGTTTGCTTATGAATCATGCAATGATACAAATACCAACACAAATTTAGCTAAAACAGGTATTACAGAGTGGCAGAATGATATGTGGACCCCAGTCCCCAAGGAATGTTTCTAGCACAGGAATGTTTAGAATCTTTACTGTGAAAATAACAATTCATCGTTGACTGCAAAAGTGAAAGAATGAAGACAGCTGGCCAGGCAAAAGCCAAATTTGAACATATTTCAGGTTTAAAGTCTATAAGACAAGGGAAGGAGGATTACTGGTTTTTTGGTTTCCTTCATTTTCTAACTAAACCTGGAAAGAAATAAGGAAAGGAGGTCCAAGATAAATACAAGGCAAAGAATTTTGTTATTTATTAATACATAATACATAATATTTTTAATATCAGTGCATACAGTATCTTTGTATCTATATATAGTATTTTAGATACCTATGGTAAAATATATAGTATATTCAAACATATCACAAAATCATCTTGTTACCTGATAATTTACTAGTTCATATTTCTTTCATTTTGCTTCTAGAAATTACTAACATTTCCTCAATTACATCCAAGGAATCAACACTCTAAAAGCATAAGGTGTTATATTCTCTAATTACTTTTACTTTTTTACCCTGATCTTGATCAACTGAGAAAAAGTGTAGTGCCTATATGCTTACCCTTATACCCCTAAAATCAAATTTTTTTAAAAACTGCTTCTCAAATGCTTCACTTGTAATGATTTTAAAAACCAAGTATCTTTTAATTTTGGGGAGATGAAGGTTTAACTATAATTTACACAAGTTAAAATTGAAATAGAAAGTAAATTATTCCACTCAAGTATGTAAAAGTATAAATATACTATGTATACAAATCAGGAACCATTCATATTTGTAAGAAAAAATAGCTATCTCACAGTAAGACATTTTTTTAACGTGGGAATGACAATATTAGGAAATGAGGTAAGATTGAAAACGTGTTTTTAGCTAATGAAATATTTTCATCAGCATGGCATATTTCTATATACTTCTATTTCTAAATTCAAATTAACAAAAAAAGAGTAAGTGAAGTATACTTCTGTTACATTTAGAATCACTAAGATGCTTATATTTTAATTAGGAGAAACTGAAGATTTATTTTAATTGTTTAATTTTTATGGTGGTGATAGAGCTCAAAACACACTCTCCCAAAATATGGCACCTTGACATATGACGAAATCGGAGAACCCGCAGATGCAGGGAGAACTCTCTGGCCTTCCCCCTTCTCCCCTGAGGTAGGTTATAAGACCCTCATGTGAGAGGTACCCTCCCTATACCTAGAGAAACGGAACATCCTTATCTCCAAAGACAGAGGGACTCTGAGAGGAATCCCAATGAACAGGCCTTGTGAAGTTTCCCCCAGTTTACTACCCTCACGTGATACCGTTTGTCCTATCATGTTTTTCCACTTCCCACTTTTTGCCAAACGTGGTCTAAAAACAGCTTTAACCATGCAGGGGGAGGGGGGGTTGTCTTCCTTATGAAGTCTCCCTATTATATAAAACTCGTATTAAATAAACTTGTACGCTTTTCTCTTGTTAATCTGTCCTTTGTCAGTCTCCTTTACAGGGCCCCAGCCCCAGGAGAGCGGAAGGAAAAAAAAATTTTTTTTCTCCCCTACAGTGAATAAAATAAAACCTTTCTCCCAAATCTTTTTATATAAAGTAGAAAATCAGTAACTAGGACTCATCCTTAAACTACTCTGCTAGATTCTCAAATTCTTGTCAACTGAGAAATTCATTTTTTTCTCCTTCATAATTCCAACAGTGATCTAAATAATAAGAGTAATTAACACTATTGAAACCATACTATGGATCAGACAGATACCTTTCTCTAAAGGCAATCCTACGAAGTAGGTCTTATTTATAATGTCCATTTTACAGATGAAGAATCTGAGGAACTGAAATGTTAAATAACTTGCTCAAGGTCATATGGACAGTTTGCAGCAGGGAAACTAACTTGAACTCCTCTGCCTCCGTTTTATTACAGAAACTAAGAGAAAACTAGAAATCAACCAGTTGGTGTAAGACCATCACCAGATTATAAATGTAGTCTTGGGAAATATGCCTCTGAATACAAATTAAACTGAGGACAGTTATGACAGCGGCTTTCTCGATGGCAGGGATTCTATGGTTCATTTCTGGAAATGAGTGAACTTGCCCACTTCTATACATGTAGTCAGCAACGTAAACTTGAGTCCTGACTCCAAATCCCATGATCCTTTCGCATCACACCGCACTGCCTCATGTCAAAGCTCTAAAAGTCCTGTTTTGCGAATCAAAGTGCTGATTTGGGTTTCCGATTATATTCTGATTACCAGAACATTCTGGTAAAGTCAACCCTGAAGGTGGGGTTTTGGTGAGAAATAGAAATCCCATTATTTGATTTTCACAAAAAGGAAAGGCCTTAAAAATGGCGTTACAGTAAGGAATGTGCTCACTCGGGAGATTCAATGGTCGTCTTTTTACAGATCAGTAAGAGTTTTCATCTTATAGGTTACTTCATTTAAGCCTCAAAATAGTCAACACAGATAGACTCGGTATTAATATTCTAACCATCTTTAGCTACACCTAGAAAAGTCAAGGCTCAGAGAAGTTAAATAATTTACCCTAAGCCACACAACAGGTAGTGGAAACAATGAACTCAAATCTGTCTTTAGATTCCTACTATAAAGTGCTCTTCTGACTATACCCAATTTGCTTTCATTCTGTAATTACTTTGCTGCCCCATTAGTTAATCAGGACTTCCTTCCTATGTAAATGTGCCCACTTTACAAAGCACCAAATACCGTTTGCCAGATTCTAAATCATCTGGATAGTTTCCTCTTGGTTCTTTCAGAAGCATAAAGCACAAACGCACAGGTTCCCCACGGAACAAAGTCAGCCCAAAACAAGCACAGCACTTCACAGATTTGAAAAGGAACATCTGCTATCACTGAGCCACCACCCACCTGATCCCTTTAGAGCTCCACACCCACACCTCAGCTGTTTAGTTCTGAAGGTTATCTGTGAATTCCTTCAGAGTCCTAGGTAAGGATCTCACGTAATTCTGTACACCAGAGCGATCACTTTCTTCAAAGGCTGGTTGTAATATTAGCACCTGGAATTAGAACAGCACTTTCTTACCACAGTTAAAACACACTACCAGGAAGGGCCAAGTGAAATTATATTTCCAGCCTTTCGGTGAGGCAGCCTGGTGGTTTCAGTCCTTGATCATCTCCCTCAAGGAACAGAGAAATGGTTAACGGAAGGAGAAAATAGCTCAGGGAAAATGCTATTACTGCAAGAGAGCCGAATTAGTTTTTCTTTTCAGGGGACTAAAATGATAACACCATCGCATTTTGGTACCAAATGGTCTCACTGAAGTCTTCTATTTTCAATTTTAAGCTTAGCTTTCAGCTTTTCTAATCAGAGACACTATATAAATTCTACTGAGTACAAATCACAATTATCATTTGAACACTTCTTGAATCTCAGGTCTCTCCCTGGAAGTAAATTATAAGTTTGGTGAGGACCGGGCCCTGTCAACTCATTTCTATGTCACTGAGCTGCCTGCAAGTTCTGGCTGCCTCCGTGAGCAACACAGGTGCTTTCATCATTTACTTTTATTACCTGCAAGTATTTGCATAAGACACAATGGAAGGCGTTTACAAAGATGGCATTTTTCTAAAAAAGTACAACTAAATCTGCCTTCTTGAAACAGTCTAACAATTTGCTTGTTAGCCTAGGAAGAGAGACATTACCTTTTTAACATGCAGTTAGGGGCTTCCAAATACTCAACATATTACTCCCTTAATTTCTCATACGATCCTTTTCTACCCGCTGCCCCCAATCCATGTAAATGCTTTTGTGAACACAGTGATTCTGGAAGAAACTTCCCGTGTCTCGCCAATCTGGCCCATCTCATTCTTGCCACTTCCCCCTCCCCTTACAACCAGAAATGTCAAAATTCAGAAGGATCAAACTGCCACAGTTAAGCAAAAACATCATGTGACTGCATGCTTCTGTGTCCTTGCACATGCTGTATTCCTGCGGCCTGAAAACAGGCCTCCTTTTCTCCCCTTAGCAAATTTCTATTTATCTTTTAAAATGTAATTTAGACCTCATCTATTCCAAAACGTCAATCATGAGATGTCCCTAACTAGATCAATAACTTCATTTTGAATGTTGTGTATGTTACATTTAATACAATGCGTTGTTTTATGAATATGCCTCTGCCTCGTCTAATACATTATGATGACCTTGAGGGCCCATTCATATCTTTCCCAACACCCAGCAGAGTATAGGACATACACAGGAACTGCTCAATAAATGCTTGCTGGATGAAGGGACATGGAAGAATAAAGAACAGAAATATGATGAAAAGGGAGTGGATTTTTAGTAAGGAAACAAAAAGAGAAAAGATGGGGGACGCCTGGGTGGCTTGGTGGGTTAAGCGTCTGACTTTGGCTCAGGTCATGATCTCACGGTCCGGGAGTTCGAGCCCCACGTCGGGCTCTGTGCTGACAGCTCAGAGCCTGGAGCCTGTTCCAGATTCTGTGTCTCCCTCTCTCTCTGCTCCTCCCCTGTTCATGCTCTGTCTCTCTCTGTCTCAAAAATGAATAAACGTTAAAAAAAAAAAAATTAAAAAAAAAAAAAGAAAAGATGGGAAGAAATGGAGGATAGGAGTAAAAACAATAAAGCAAACTATTGGCACCAACTTGTATATTTTTTATCCCAAAAGCTGCACCTCTACCTGGCTCCATCCAAGCTAGGAGTTACTCTTAGTGTAGTGAATTTCATAGGCTGACCTTGTAATGCCTAAATCTAAAGTACTTGGAGGAAAACAACCGAATACACAATCATATTACCACTTTTCCCGAAGCCAGGACTCTAGCTCAAGCTACCATCCTCCTGTGCCTGGCCTATCGTAACAGACTCCCAATTAGTCTCCCAGCTTTTACTCTCTTTTAGAAAATCCAAATCTGATTATGTTGCCTCCCTGCTTAACGTGTTCAAGGTTTCCCAGTGTTGTTAGTGTAAAGAACAAAATGAGTAGCAAGACTCAAGGCCAGCCCAACTCTTGAGCAGCAACAACACCACGCTTTCCTGCAAATGTGCCACCCTCTGTTTGGAATATTCTCCTGTGCCTAATTCATTCCCTCTTGAAGGCCACAAATCAATGGTTACTTTGTCCAACAAGACCTTCCTGACCCCCAAGAGAATCTCCCTATCTATATACTCTTTAGCCCAATGTATCCCCACTGTATCACAGTAACAAAAATACTGTACAGTTTTTCATGATAAAATCAGTATCTGTCTCCCCTCAACTAGATTATAAATTCCATTAGGGCAGGGACCGTGCCTGTGCTGACTGTTCACTTTCCAGTGCCAAGGTAGTGTCTACCCATACTAGAAACATAGTAAATATCTGTTGAGGAAATGAATAATGAAAACACACATGAAGTAAAAATCATGGCATACTTCCTTAACATATTTTTTTAAATCTCCCTCAAACCAAATGCTACCATTGTGTTTATGATCAAAGCTATAAAAGCATTCTTATTAATATCGGGAACATGACAAGCATTATTATCACTACTATTATTCAACATTGTTCTGGAAGTATCAACCAATGTAATTAGTTATGTGAGAAATAAGAGAAATAAAATTTAGAAAACAAGCAAAATTATCATTTTTAGAACTGGAAAATCCAAGAGAACCAACTGAACAACTACTAAAACGTAAGAGAATTCAAAAAGGAATTTGAGTTCAAATTAATATGTTTATTTGCAAACAACAGTTGGAAATATTTTTTAAAAAAGGGAAAAGAGAGGGCTCTGTGTACACCAACAACAATAATAAAGATAAAAAGACTTTGGAATAAACTGCACAAGAAATGTTTAGGATACACATGAAGAAAACTTTAAAATCCTAGTAAGAGACATAAGATACCAGTAATGAATAAATGTTACTCTTAGATTTGCTTGTGTAGATATATCAATTGTCCATAAGTTAATCCATAAACTCAATGCAATCCCAATCAAGATATTAATAGAATGTTTTGGGAGGACCATGATAAAATGACTCTCATGTCTATTTAGAATACACAAGCAAAAATAGTCGGAGAATTCTGAAAAGGAGAAACGACCAATAAAAGACTACCCTCCCAGGTAGGGTAAACAGGAAAAGAAAGCGACACAAAGTAAAAAATGTCCTACTTATGAAAGAATCAACAAGGAGATATAAATATGAGTAGAGAGACCTCAGAATAGGCCCAAATATATGTGGGAGTTGAGTGTATGAAATTAATGGAGTTTCTAAAATTAATGGTGAAAGATGGGTTTTTCAATACATTGATTTATTTTTTTTTATTTAAAAAAAATTTTTTTAACGTTTATTTATTTTTGAGACAGAGAGAGACAGAGCATGAATGGGGAGGGTCAGAGAGAGGGAGACAAAGAATCTGAAACAGGCTCCAGGCTCTGAGCTGTCAGCACAGAGCCCAACGCGGGGCTTGAACTCATGGACCGCGAGATCATGACCTGAGCCAAAGTCGGCCGCTTAACCGACTGAGCCACCCAGGCGCCCCTCAATACATTGATTTAAAAAAGAAAAAATAATCTGAGGGTGCTTAGGTGGCTCAGTTGGTTAAGCTGCCAGCTCTTGGCTTCGGCTCAGGTCATGATCTTGCGGTTTGTGGGATCAAGCTCCACATCGGGCTCTGCACTGACAAGTGCTAAGCCTGCTTGGGATCCTCTCCCTCTCTCTCTGGCCTTTCCCCACTAGCTCTCTCTAACTCTTTCTCCCAAAATAAATAAATATTTTTAAAAAATAGAAAAAAGAAAAAGTAAGCTAGATCTTCACCCCATTCCTTCCACCATAATAAATCCCAAATGAATCAAAAATTTAAATTTTTAAAAATAAAAACATAAAGCAAAAGAAAAATGTGTAAATCTTTTTTTAATCTTACTATCTTGGCGAGGATAAGGCCTTTCGAAACAAGTCATAAAAGTCAGAAGCCCTTATGCTGAAAACTATAGAAAGCTAACAAAAGAAACTGAAGAAGACACAAAAAAAATAGAAAAAGATTCCATGCTCTTGGACAGGAAGAACAAATATTGTTAAAATGTCGAGGGGCGCCTGGGTGGCGCAGTCAGTTAAGCGTCCGACTTCAGCCAGGTCACGATCTCGCGGTCCGTTGAGTTCGAACCCCGCGTCGGGCTCTGGGCTGATGGCTCAGAGCCTGGAGCCTGTTTCCGATTCTGTGTCTCCCTCTCTCTCTGCCCCTCCCCCGTTCATGCTCTGTCTCTCTGTGTCCTGGAAATAAATAAACATTGAAAAAAAAAATTTTTTTTAAAATAAATAAAAAATAAAATAAAATGTCGATACTACCCAAAGCAATCTACATATTCAATGCAATCCCTATCAAAGTAACACCAGCATTCTTCACAGAGCTAGAACAAATAATCCTAAAATTTGTATGGAACCAGAAAAGACCCGAAATAGCCAAAGCAATCTTGAAAAAGAAAACCAAAGCAGGAGGCATCACAATCCCAGACTTCAAGCTATACTACAAAGCTGTAATCATCAAGACAGTATGGTACTGGCACAAGAACAGACACTCAGATCAATGGAACAGAATAGAGAACCCAGAAATGGACCAACAAACGTATGGCCAACTCATCTTTGACAAATCAGGAAAGAATATCCAATGGAATAAAGACAGTCTCTTCAGCAAGTGGTGCTGGAAAACGGGACAGCGACATGCAGAAGAATGAACCTGGACCCCTTTCTTACACCATACACAAAAATAAACTCAAAATGGATGAAAGACCTGAACATAAGACAGGAAGCCATCAAAATCCTCGAGGAGAAAGCAGGCAAAACCTCTTTGATCTTGGCCGCAGCAACTTCTTACTCAACACATCTCCAGAGGCAAGGGAAACAAAAGCAAAAATGAACTACTGGCACCTCATCAAAATAAAAACCTTCTGGGGCGCCTGGGTGGCTCAGTTGGTTGAGCATCCAACTTCGGCTCAGGTCATGATCTCACAGTTTGTGAGTTCGAGCCCCGTGTCGGGCTCTGTGCTGACAGCTCGGAGCCTGGAGCCTGCTTCCGATTCTGTGCCTCCCTCTCTCTCTGCCCCTCCCCTGCTCATGCTCTGTCTCTCTCTCTCTGTCTCAAAAATAAATAAAACGTTAAAAAAAATTTTTTTAATTAAAAAAAATAAAAAGCTTCTGCACAGCGAAGGAAACAATCAGCAAAACTAAAAGGCAACCGACAGAATGGGAGAAGATATTTGCAAATGACATATAAGATAAAGGGTTAGTATCCAAAATCGGTAACACCAACTCAACACCCAAAAAACAAATAATCCAGTGAAGAAATGGGCAAAAGACATGAATAGACACTTCTCCAAGGAAGACAACCCATCATGTGCCAACCGACACATGAAAAAATGCTCCACATCACTCATCATCAGGGAAATACAAACCAAAACCACAATGAGATACCACCTTATACCTGTCAGAATGGCTAACATGAACAACTCAGGCAACGACAGATGTTGGCGAGGATGCGGAGAAAGAGGATCTCTTTTGCACTGTTGGTGGGAATGCAAGCTCGTGTAGCCACTCTGGAAAACAGTATGGAGGTTCCTCAAAAAACTAAAAATAGAACTACCCTACAACCCAGCAATTGCACTACTAGGCATTTACCCACAGGACACAGGTGTGCTGTTTCAAAGGGACCCATGCACCCCCATGTTTATAGCAGCACTATCAACACTAGCCAAAGTATGGACAGAGCCCAAATGTCCATCGATGGATGAATGGATAAAGAAAATATATATACATACATACACACAATGGAGTAATACTCGGCAATCAAAAAGAATGAAATCTTGCCATTTGCAACTACATGGATGGAACTGGAGAGTATTATGCTAAGTGAAATTAGTCAGAGAAAGACAAAAATCATATGACTTAATTCATATGAGGACCATAAGAGACAAAACAGATGAACATAAGGGAAGGAAAACAAAAATAATATAAAAACAGGGAGGGGGACAAAACAGAAGAGACTCATAAATATGGAGAACTGAGGGTTATGTGAGGGGTTTTAGGAGGGGAATGGGCTAAATGGGTAAGGGGCATTAAGGAATCTACTCCTGGAATCATTGTTTCACTATATGCTAACTAATTTGTATATACATTTTAAAAAATTAAAAATAAAATTAAAAACAACGACATGGTAACTCCATAAAAAAGCAAAACAATATAAAAGAAAAGCTCTTAAAAAAAAAAAGTCAGAAACCCTAAAAAGACTGACAAATTCAATGACATAAAAATTCAAGACTTCTGGGGCACCTGGGTGGCTCAGTCGGTTAAGCGTCCGACTTCGGCTCAGGTCATGATCTTGTGGTTCACGAGTTCGAGCCTCGCGTCGGGCTCTGTGCTGACAGCTCGGAGCCTGGAGCCTGCTTCCGATTCTGTGTCTCCCTCTCTCTCTGACCCTCCCCCCATTCATGCTCTGTCTCTCTCTGTCTCAAAAATAAATAAACGTTAAAAAAAAATTTTTTTTTTAAATTCAAGACTTCTGTATTTCAAAAAGTACTATAAACAAAATGAATACAGAAAAAAGAACTGGCTGAATAGATTGTAACATATATATTTCCCTACACATATTTTCATTAAAATATAAACTCCCTAAGAGCAGGAATGTGTATGTGAGTGTTGGGGGGTTACTTCTCTTTGGTGTTTTCCCAGGCTTAGACTAATAGTACATGGTAGATAGTTGATAAATACTTGTTGAATAAATGAATGAGCGTTTGACACTCATACACATCAACTGAAAGCAATCAATGCCTAGCACAGTGCCCAGCACACCTAAGTACTCAACAAATATCTGCTGAATGAATAAATCCAATAAAAACATATTCAAAGGATAAGAAGACACAATCGCTGAAAAAAAAAAAAAAAACAACAACTGGTCAGGAAACATTCTTAAAAAGCTCAAACTCATAATTTGGAATTAAAAAAAAGGAAAGAAAGAAAATCAAAACCACGCTGTACCATTTTTTCACTATCAGACTGGAAGACAGTGTCGACAAGAACATTAATAAATAGCTTCCTATGCTGTTAATAGATTAAACTTTGGTGAAAAAATTGGCAACATCAACCAAAACTTAGGATACACAAGCTTTTAACCCAGTAATTCCATTTCTTAGAATTTCTCTTACTGATAAATTCATACATATACTGTACATGAAAAGATGTATGTTCAAGAATATTCAGGGTAGCCTTTTCACAATAGCAGAAGTCTGTCCACTTAATAGAATGCTTCAGAATAATTAAAAAGCATAAAATAAATCTTTTATATATTATGACACATTAAGCTACATTAAACGAAAAACAAGTTGCAAAAAAAGAATCCCATTTTTGTCTTTTAAAAGTGTGCATACGCAGAATCACATAATGAAATATTTTTAAAATACATGGGGCGCCTGGGTGGCGCAGTCGGTTAAGCGTCCGACTTCAGCCAGGTCACGATCTCGCGGTCCGTGAGTTCAAGCCCCGCGTCGGGCTCTGGGCTGATGGCTCAGAGCCTGGAGCCTGTTTCCGATTCTGTGTCTCCCTCTCTCTCTGCCCCTCCCCCGTTCATGCTCTGTCTCTCTCTGTCCCAAAAATAAATAAACGTTGAAAAAAAAAAATACAAAGATACGGTATTTGACTAGAATACAGAAAAGTTTTAGGAAGAAATGGGAGATCAGAGTATTCATTTCATGAAAAAATTCTCAAGGGAAAAACAAGCAAAGAACATGAAAACAAAAGCAGGAGGAATACAAGTATACAGAGGAAGATTTTTTTAAATAGAGAGAAGTGTGACAAGAAAAGCTGATGGCCCTGGGAACCCATATTAATTAATATTAATCCATATTAATGCATATCCTTTCCTCCAAAAAGGATGCTGAGATAGTTTATGACACAAACACGTGGACTGTAAGCACTAAGTGGAAGGAAAGCGGGTCCTTCACACTCACCATGTATCCCAGTGTCTGGCAGACAGTAAGGACTAAATAAATACACGATAAGTGAAAGCTACGAGTGAGAATGGAAACCATACAGTAGGAGGGAAGGCTGGGAAGATGATGATTATTACTGGGTGCCAAAATCTACCTTTGATTTCCTAGCGACCTCAGTAAAAGGAAAAACTTGATACTGCAAGCCAATAATCTTCCAACAGGTACACATGCTACTAACCCCCCACTTGGGAAGCGTTGCCAGAATAAACCAGATTCATTCGCATCCTCTACCTCAGGTGTTGTAACCACAAAGACCTGAGTGCGCTTCAGACACCACTGAGACTACCCAGTATTCCAAATATGGTTCACCACTTTTCCTCAACACTAGTGAAAAGAAGGGGCTCAAGACTGTGGACACTCCTACTATCCTTCACTATGTTGCTTCTATAAAAGCAAAGCTAGGGGCGCCTGGGTGGCACAGTCGGTTAAGCGTCCGACTTCAGCCAGGTCACGATCTCGCGGTCCATGAGTTCGAGCCCCGCGTCAGGCTCTGGGCTGATGGCTCAGAGCCTGGAGCCTGTTTTCGATTCTGTGTCTCCCTCTCTCTCTGCCCCTCCCCCATTCATGCTCTGTCTCTCTCTGTCCCAAAAATAAAAATAAACGTTGAAAAAAAAAATTAAAAAAAAAAAAAAGCAAAGCTAGAACATGAAAGATAAAGGAGTTAGAAAAGGAAGTTTCAGATACAAAAACGAGTCAACTTTTAATTCCCTAAGTTAACACTTCATTAATGCAAATAACTGAAATCAAGGATGATAATTATCTACAAATCACCCCACAGATTCAGTTCAGGTTACAACTTTATACCCAGATTGCATCCAGTTGATCTAGAATGAGAATCCCTCAAGAAAGGAAAAAAAAAAAAGTCTTCAAAAGCCAGGTAGTCAGGTTAGGATTTCCTATGTTTTTAGAGACAAGTTTATTTGTCAAAAGGATTGGAGCAAGCATTTGTTTCAATACAATATCTAAGTGGTGGCTAATACCTCTCAACTCCGGTGTGGATAAACCACAGATCTGCATAAAAGCTATTAGAAGTAGATATCATAAAAGTTATACTAGTCAAATTAATCAGAATTAAACTAAAAAAAAGTATGGCCAAAGAGAGACACGCCTCTTAGAATATTAGAAATATGCACAAAGAAGTCTCTTTAGCAATAAAACTAAGGACACCATATCCCTTGAATAATCTTTCTGGAAACACAAGAGAACTGTATAACCTCTTTGCTTCCATTCTTATTTTGCAAACTAGGAACAATTCTTCATCATGCAGACATCTTTCCCTGCACAATCTGAGGGGAAAGCCTTGATAATTTCTGCCATTTATATTATTTCAGACAAAACTGATCATTTCTCATTTTTACTCCTAAACCTTTTTAAAAGAAGAGGAAAAAATCACAAGCATCAATGAAAAGTACATGTTATTATTGCTGATCTGTTGATGGGCTTGTTGCCCTCCAACAGTCTGAGTACTATGATTCCATTTTCTTCAGGAAACTGAAACAAAACAAAACAAAACAAAAAAAAAAAACAGTAATCTTTCCAGATCAAACTTCCACCAAGCAGTTTTAGTACAACATTTATCATACCTAGCAAAACCACCAGAGGACAACTCCATCTGCTACAACAAAACAGAGAAAGATAAAGGTCTCCAAACACTTAATAGCACTTTCCAAAAAAAGGGCCATAAACCTAACACCACTGAAAGAGAAATGCAATCTGCACTTTGCAGACCTAGACAGGAATTGCTTCAATACTATCTTTTTCCCTCTTCCTTGCCATAAAAACTACCCACCCCTAGTTGTGATGTACAGATCTACATCCCAAGACTCTTAGGAGATTAAGAACCCACAGTGCCAACAAAGACAGGAAACGAGGACTTCTTTCCCACACAGGCTTTATCGCCATTTCATTTCAATAATTCTGTATTGGGTGAACACTGAAAAGTAAAGCAAAGAGTATGCCCACCCAGAAACACAATCAAGAAAAAGTAAGTACAACTCAAACTAGACATACAACAACACAATCACCCCTGTCAAACCAAGATCAGATACAGAACACCTTAACAGAATATGAGAGTGATCCCGTTCATTCATTTTAAATCATCACTGGGAAAGATTAAGGAGCCCATCGTAAAGCAAACACAATATCAAAGACATGAGTTCACATCTGAGTAGATGACCTTAGGAGTCCATCAAAGCTGTGGTTTGGGGTCCAGGAAAAAAAGTTTACTAAGTGCCTTGAGTCCAATTTTTTTTTTTCCTTGAGTCCAATTTAAAGAAGGGTTGAAAGGAAGGAATTTCAGTAGGAAACACAGAAAACAAACAAACAAACAAACAAACAAAACACAGAAGCAATTAGATAAATTTTTCATCCTAAACTTCATTTTGAATCCTTTACATTTACTTTTTTTTAGTTTTTAAAATTATGACTAAAATGCAGCAGGGAAAAGTAAAATAATGCAAATAAAAATTAAGTATCAATGACTCAAAAACTGGGGGGTGGATTCAGAAAGGTTTTTTTCTCCCTTCAAAAAAAATGTTTGCATGAAAAACAAAAGATTTGCCCGAAAAATTGTAAGTAGAGATCTGTTGGTCCTCTCTTTGTGCATACTGTGGTATCATATAAAAAATTCAAGAACATTTAATATCAGACATAAGTAAAAGGTAAGTCTATCAACCTTCATTTTTGTTAACGATTGGAAAAAAATTCAACTTAAGTTACTATGGGATGTGAAGGAAAATACCAGAAAAATAACCTCCTATTTCTTACATGCTAACATTTTGTCCGGCAGGGTAGAGAAGTGCCAGGTGAAGATTCACGCCCACACAGATGCACGTCTATGATTCTCAATGGAAAATAAGTAGGAAATACTAAATGGTTAGAGCGTGAAACCACAAACAGCTCATTTCCACAGCACCTTCTCCCAAAACTCATTCCCCAGTTGTGAACCTCATATCCACAGGACACATACTGCAAATTAAAATAAAAACCAGCAACTCCTTACTTGGGAATTTATTTCGAGTTGATTTTGGGGTTCAACTGTTTTGTAAATATACTTCATAAGGATGTTCAGCATGGACATCAAAATTAGCATTCTAAAGCGCTTTCTTTCCCCATTTTTTTAAACTTTACATCCACATATAATTGAGAGTACTTATAAATTCTCTAGTTCTCTCCCTTAAACAACAAAAACAAAATGGGTATTTTTCTTTGGGGGTCCTTATTTTTCTTCACCCTCATTACTACAGTTTCCCCATTATCATCGGAAGAACACAAGAACACTGCTGTATGCTCACATTAGCATGCTTCCTGAAATATCACAGTTCATCCTTTTAAAAATTACAACCTCAATCTTCAAAAACCACATCACCATTTAAAACTGATACACAGATAAAGAGCAAGAATTGCTCTTTTTTTTTTTTTTCTGATGAAGAATCTCATTATCATTGGCCACTTTGGTTAGAAAGATAACATCACTGAGGTTAAGCAAAACTAAATTTGAACTTCATCCTGTCATAATCAGATGACCCACAACCAAAAGCAGGAAAAAAGGAAAACCACACAAAAATACATTTGGCTAAACTCCAGTTTTCATCACTATCCAGTTGGATGATTTGCTGACCAGTAATAATCCTTACTCTCTTGGAACTTTACCCCAGTAAGGGCCAGAGTCAGAATAGCGCTTTTTTTCTTGCCAGAAATTTCTTGCCACTATTCTCTGCTCTGCCTTTTCTACCCTTTCCTTTCACAACAATCTATCTAGTAAGCATTTCTAGAAACAATTGGGATATAACAAGTGGGAAATATTAAGAATAAAGACAGCAAGGGGTGCCTGGATGGCTCAGTAGGTTGAGCGTCCGGCTTTGGCTTAGGTCATGATCTCACAGTTTGTGGGTTCGAGCCTCGCATGGGGCTCTGCACTGACAGCTCAGAGCCTGGAGCTGCTTCGAATTCTGTGTCTCCCTCTCTCTCTGCTCCTCCCCCGCTCATGCTCTGCCTCTCTCTCTCCTTCAAAAATAAATAAAAACATTAAAAACAAATTAAAAAAAAAAAAAAAAAGAAGAAAGAGAGCAAAGTGAAATAAAAGAAGCTTCACACAGGACTACCAAAAAAAAAAACCCCTGAGAATTGGTATGAGGCTCTTCTTCACTGCTGTAAGCTATAGTAACAAGAGTAGTGGTTTGTTTTTCCCTGTTGAACATGCCACTATGAGGGAAAGGGCTCCTCCTCTTCATTCATCTTTCCAAACTACCGCCAATCATGTTTGGAGCTAGAAATCTGTAAGGATGAAACCAGACGTATCAGACCATTTAAACACCTAAAATTCTCAGGGTTCCGTTTATTCTCCAAATACGTACTAGCATTTCAAACTTCAGCAAACTTGATTTTTTTTAAAATTCAGAGAAAAAGTGGCAAAGCAAAATGTCATAAACCTCAGATCTCCTTACAGCCTTCAATGAAACCTGTGTCATATAGTTAGACTATGATGAGTATGGGTTTGTTTGTTCACTGTTTTTAACATAATCTGAACTAGGTGCAGAAAGTATCTTTCAGAGTTACCTTCAGGATAAAACTGCTAAAACACACACAACACACACACACACGCGCGCGCACTATTGTTAAAGGTTTTTTGTTAAAAGCTGTTGAGAGGGATTTCTTTAGTAATATGACTGAAGAACTGTGCATATTGAGAAAGGTAAAAAATATTGAGAAGATAAAAATCATCAATTCCCAACACATTATAATTCAGTAAAACACCAAATGGTAGTTGTAATGTCAAATAAGACTAAGCAGTATACTTCATTATTATTACTATTTCACAATAAGCTTTATACACTACCAGTCTTCAGTCTTAATGTTGAATACTATAAATATACCAAAAAAGGCTACAAGCACACTGAAAATGGATATTTTACAAAGGCCAATTTCTGGTATTTAAAAAGTTGTGACTAAATAATTTATTTTGGAAAATAACAAATTTAAAACACAAGTTAAAAGAGAAAGCATATGTGAAACTGTCCTGTATAAGATACCCTTTGGCTCTTTTTAACACCCAACTTCTAAAAGACCTTCCAAGGAAGTTATTTTAGGTTTAAAACTTAACGGCTTTTACTTCCGGTTCCACATTTTCTTGTCTCTTATTCCTGTGGTTGACTAGATTCAAGCATATGAGACCAAAAACAAAACCGCTTTCAATTACTTGCATGGACTTTTTTAGTCGACTACTAATTCCTTCTATATTTTGATTTGAGGCGGAGTATGTCACTCAATGGTGCTATCAATGGAGCATGAAAAAGCATTTCTACTGATTCCATTTTTAAATAAACAAATCAAAGCCTAGCTACCTAAACTTCAAGTGCCACACTTGAAGTTATTAATCCTGTCACAATATTCTAAAATCTTCTACCTAAAATGCCTTCTTTTTGCTACATCAGGCTAATTCTTACAGTAAGTACATGTTGTCATGTGGTCCCTTCCTAAAAAAGCCTCAACTTCCTCACTAAAAAATAAGGATAATCTGCATTTCACAAGGCTGCTATAAGGATTAAATGGTTTAAAATACATAAACTACCCAGCATCATAGCCTGAAACACCAAAGGTACTTAATAATAAATATCAGTTGCTTTCTCCTAGAAAATTCTGTATTATGAAACTTTTTTAAGGTGTTAAATTAAAGTAATGCTATTTTGAATCCATTTATTGATAAGGCCATGTACAATTTTATGCTTTCCACTCTAAAACGGTCAGATTTTTTTCTCAAGGAAGCTGGAGGATGGGGGCGGGGCTGGGGGGGCAGGAGACAAAAACTGAAAAACAACACAGATGTTTTTGCTGTTACTTTCATTCTCTTATTTTGTTGATAAGCTTGACTTTTTATCACTTTTATTATCTATTTTTCCAAGAAATGTATTTTTCTTGTTTTGTTTTGTTTTGTTTTAAGAAGTCTAAAACTAAGCAGATACCCTATGCCAAAGCACACCTCAGAGTGGGTATCTTGGTTGCTGAACACTTTGCAGATTAAGGTCTCAGTCTCTTTAAAAGATTATTGACAACTAAGCATTCTCTCACAGTTATGAATTATTTCATACCTCTTGAAGGTTAAACTGGGTTAACTTTATATGCAAACATACTTTTTCATTCTTTGCGCTCAACCCTGTTGTTTTCTACGCCACAGAATCCCCTGATGACTAAACTCGTCGCCACCTCTTACTCTCAACTTCTCAACACCCTCTTGTCCACGCCAACACCCACGCCTCTGGAAGAGATGCCCGGCATTGTTTGCAGAGTTGGAAACAATACACTTCCACTGGGGTTAATTTACATCAGATGCTGCCTGGCCTGGGGAGCGGAGTGCTGTCTTTTTTAGCCTCTTTCTTCTCCGGCTCCCGCCTCCCTTTTTTAATTTAAATTACTCTTTTTATTTTAAAAACTTCTGGATGTTTTATTACCTTGGCAGCTTCACTTTTTCTCTGGACTGACTAAAAAGGTAAGTTTAAACAGTTTTTCCCAGGTTAATGTCTTTTCTTTTTTTACACGTGTATCTGACAACCAGAATCTATAGTGTTAAAAGTACAATGATGATGGTGCATTTTTACCACGCTAACTCATGTTGGGCACAATTTCACTGTTCTTTGTAACCTAAATATACAAAAAACAAAAATGTTATTTTATATGCAGTTAAATTGGCCGTTCTCTAACCATCTTGATTAATAGCAACACATGTGCTGCTAAAAGGATAGGAAAGGATTTGATGCTTGCTTTTGCTGGTTCCATCCTTTTTTTTTTTTTTTTCCAGAAAACCATACATTATACATGCAAATACAGTAAGTCATTGTTTCCTTGAGTAATATTTAAAAGTATTTAAATGTTGAAATCTAATATTAAAAATATTCTAAAGCCAGCTTTCCTTTGAAAGCCAAAAGTCTCCAAAAATTGTAGATTTAAGAAATTGTTCAGATATCTGAAAAAGAATAAAGTATGATAATTATCTTTAATAAAGTTACAATTAAAACCGTCTCAGAGACCAAAATCCTAACCTTCCAACCAAATTTCACTTTATTAAATATTTTATCTAAAATCACGTAAGTTAAATACGTTTAGTCAACACAGTTTAAAAATAAGGTATGCAAAGACTCCCAGCACACGCAAATGACACAAATCATTAAGAATCACATTTCAAATTTACAACACTTCCAACTGTGCGATTCCATAAGTATGAGTACATGATTTTAACTTTTAACATTTACTTTCTGCACCACTTTTTCTTCTCTTCTCAAACTAGCTCCCCCTACACCCCCCCCCAACATACATATAAAATAGATCATTTAGGCCGGTGGTATTTTAGTACATCGCCCCTCCTCCTCCACTTAGACAGTCTTGCCTTTTATATCTATGTGGAGGTTCCCATGGCAACACTCACTTACACCAATACTATTTCCAACTGAAATGAAAGAAGCCAAAATCTAAATGCTCCATTACCAAATTACACACACCCTGAAACGAGTAAGGATTTTTTTTCCTATTATTTTTTAATGAAAAAGTAGGTTTCTGGAATTTCTGCAAAAAAAGTCATTTAATATTACAGAAATAACTAGAAAAACAGAGACATTGTAGGCAATTTTATATATGCATATTATTACACGAGATTTGCATGGGCTTTCATTACATAAAACTGATATGCTGATCCAAGAGGTTTACTCAGTTACCATTATGAATAGTAAGTATAATTTTTACTAATCCAGTCTACTGTATCAAATTCTTTTTTTTTTTTTTTTTTTTTTTTTTTTTTAAATGTTGGCTACATAGCTCACAAAAACCCTGGTGAGAAATTCTAACAAAACAAGCCAAGAAGCAATTCATGGGCAGCAGGAGGCAATTCCAGAACACAGGCACAATCTATAAAGAGAAACCACTACAGCTTTTTGATGTTAAATAAGTAGGAATATCAGCATACAACAAAGCTAAGAAACAGACTGTTGTATCAAGTTTAAAAGTAAAATATTCAGGGTCAAATGTCTTGAGTACCTTTGTCTAGACTATTTTCAAATGTGCCACTTTTAAATTTTTATAATTGTTAAAACACAATTCTCTTTCTGTAATACTGAAATTTGTATATATTTAGTTTTAGTACAACACACATTTCAATCAAGTTATTCAAAATATAGAGAAGGGGAGGTATGGGTGTGTGTGTTTAAAAGCAGGAACATCAAGGTGGGAGGTCAAACATTTACTTTGAAAACATATACATTTCTTAAACAGGTTGTGCACACTTCTAAGAAGCCTGGACAGAAGAGGCAGGAATATAAAATGAGTAAAATTTCATAAAGCTTTTTGATAAATGATCAAAGCTAAGCATTAAACATCTCTGCATGGTGAATACACTTTTTAAAAGGGTAAAAATCAACAGAGTGCACACTGAACCTTATTTATTCTGACAACATATCATAGCACCTAGATAGGTTGTATTAAATAATTTGTTTCTGTACAGTTTATTAATATATGCAGGTTCATAAAAAAAAGAGCAACGTATATTTTCATTTAAAAATTATACTTTTATAAAATTTATAATGAGGGGTTTTTTTTTTTCTTGCTTTTACATTATCACTTTCTTAAAATGAGCTGTTTTCGAAAGACTATAAAGACTCCCTCAAAACCAGTACAGGAAACTGCAAGAATTTACTTTCCCAAAAGCAGCTTTTAACACATGAGCATGGACTGCCTAATGAATCTCATAGTTAGGCTTGTGAGAAGGACCCACTTGCACCTTTCAGAGGTCTTTCCCTCTTTTTAAAAATTCCCATACAGGGAAACCTGCTGACACTTTTTTTTTTTTTTTTTTTTTTTTTATAAGGGCTGGGGTGGGTTTGAGTGTGTGTGCGTTGGGGGAAGGGGTGATTTGTCGAATTGGGGAGTCTCTGCAACATCTGTGAGGGTTTTCATAGTCAGGATCCTCTCTCGAGTGTTTAGAAAAGCAAAACAAAAATAACCAACTGTTAAATGTTCGCTTTACCTAAAAAAAAAAAAACTAGCAATCCTCTGCACATGTATCAACATTTTACTTTCAATATTCACCACCTAAAAGCAAACATTTGCAGCATTCAGAAATCTCTTCAGGTCTTTGGAGACATTTAATCAACCTTGGTATCAGATGTATTTTTAAGCCAACTTCAAAGGCAAAATCTAGAAAAACGATTATGACCTCTCTTGAACAAAAAAGAATTTATTTTGAAAACCTCCCTTTATCACAAGCAGGTTTGGATGCAATGCCACCTGGTGGCACAAAAAAAACTCTTAACTAGTCTTAGGTTTTCAGAAACTGAGCTGCTGAAACTCCAACCATCCCTTAGAGTACTCTACCCTCTCCCAAACAAGTTATTCATCCCACAGTTTAACAACAACGACCATTTTTATTTAAAAAAACCTTAAAATTTTTAAGGAATTAAACGCAAGTGACAATTGCTTCAATGTTTAAATACCCTAACAGCAGCAAAATAGTGCTTCGAAAGCCTAAATTATACCAAAACTTCAATTTTTAAAAGATGAAATGTTTAAGGACAGGGGTAGGGGGACGGCAAGGATGGAGTAACCGAGCTGCTTTGTAAAATTACACTGTATAATTAATTCCATGGTAAGAATGTTTTTATGGTGTGTTTTGGTGACCTTTTATTACCATCAAGTTCACAATGCTGGTGGGCTGCCTTTTAATCCCTCCGCAGACAAAGGCCCTAAATAAACACAGATCCCTTCCTGGGAAAAAGTCCACTCTGGTTAAATGGTAAGGAAATGAGTAAATCATTAGTAATCTTTAAAGCCAAAGCTATAAACTCAAGTTACCTTAAGTTGAAATGAAAGTGTCCTGCAAGAGTTTCAAAGTTCTGTCACAGATAGAAATCTCCAGCTCTCGACTCCAGACTAGGCGCCAGCTGATAAACAAACAATTTAAGTCAAGAGCTGGAGAATTCCCAGCTTTTTCATTTAATGGCTTTGGCCAAGAGTATTTATTGCCTCCAGTTTTATTCTCACTTAGCTCTAAGAGGAAATTTAAACTCATCATTATCTTAAAGCCCCATATGGGTAGCAGTCAGCTCACCTGATGGAGCTCCCCTTACTCTGTACCAGTCGGAGCCTCTACTAGAAGTGATGCAATAACGTAAACTAATTAACTATAGTTTTAGGTGGACTTTTTAACAGGCTAAATAAATTTTGTTCAATATAGTTTATATTCCCACTCGGGGTAGTAACAATTCCAAAAAGTTTAACTTTACAATTTTACTCCAAACTACCAGCTAAAATGGAAAAGGACAATGCAATTGCTCTGTCGTCCCCACGTGCTCCTGCCTTGCCTGCCTCTCTCTCCTCTCTCCTGCCCTTGTCCACTCGCCCTTGAATGTCATATAAAGTAACTTTTCTGAATCAAATTTAGGCTATTCCTATTAATTTTAAAATATCCAGTGTTGTTCCATCTATTTCTAATAGAGCTGTATGCAAAATTTAACATGTAAATACCTTATCACGAAAAGCTGTTGATTTTACACAAGTACTAATAAGAATATAAAAATACAGCCCAATTAAAGATCATGAGAAATCATCAAATATTTCTTAATGCTGTTTTTAAAGGTTTGCTACTGAAGATAACACATCTCAAAGTCATTATTACGCTGTTGCTTGGATTCCTTTCTCAAAATTATCATTCGCTTTTAGAAAAAAATCTCATCCCTACTTAGGATTTTATGTCAAAATAATTCTTTTAACTACTGTAATGTTTGCAGATATCTGACAATCACAAGTAAATCAACTATTCTTCCTCTAGCTGCTTGTCTAATGAAAAAGTGCTGCAAGAAGATGTTTATGGCCTAAAACTACACTTTATAGGTAAAGGGTTAATAAAAATATGGCATTAATGAAGAGAAAAATTCTTTCCCTCCCATTTCGTAATTTTCAGAAAGTTTTACAAACCTATCTTGGCTGGAAAAGCCAATTAACCATTTCAGTGTCTGCCAAGACTGTTTTTCTACTCTTTTAATATATGTACACAGTACATTAAAAATGTTGGTCACTTGAGAACAAGTATTACCCTAACACGTAAGAATTAAGGGAAATGAAATGTAATTAATGATAAGACTATTTGTATGCCCAGCCTCATATTATGTTTCGTTTTTAAAGACCTCCCTAAGAACAATGCCGTCCCAGAGACCACGAGGGATAAACATTCTGATGACCATAACTAACAGTCAACTCAATAAAAAAGATGTCAGGGACAAATCTTAAAACTCTTAATACTCCTCTAAAAAAAGTCCACATCTCTCACAGTGATACAAGTAATCTGACCTATATACGAAACAACAACAAAAACCTTCTACCTTCAGGTCAAGTTTAAATCACTAGGAAGGAAGAAGAGAAGGTAAGTCTGCTGCCATCCCTTCACTGGCCCTAATGGAAGGGTCCTTACTATGAAATGGGCCTCTAAATTTAAAATTCTCACAACTGAAACACCCAAAGCAATGTAAAACAAAATGGAACCATACAGCAAATATAGAGAGGGAAGAATTTAAATTCAACTTACTATACTTTTCATTTGCTAACATTATCAAGCTATCTTTAAGAAAATCAGACATCTAAAAAAGAAAAGAAAATCAGACGTCTAGAAAACCACAAATAAGTCTGATAACGGTCTGATGGCAATGACAAGGCCCTCGTCAAATTCGTAATTCCGTTTCCTCCTCCCGCTTTACCCCCAGTGCTATCCAGGGATCACAAGTCAAACAAAATAAAGACATAATACACAACGTATACTGGAACTAATTTCACACTGCTTAGCCATCAACAGATGTTAATAAAAAATAAATTATATAAGGAATAGCTTCAGGGGATTTATTTGCTAAATATACTTTACCTTTATATAAACACCACACGGCAGTTCTGAACTGTGACCAGACCCAATTGTGTCTGGTCTGACTTACATCCTGAATGGCAATTAAAGGACATTAAAAATACCCTAGGATTACTTCAGACAGGACCCCTGCCTTATCCATGCACTTTCCAGCATAACCATGTGAAGAGAACACAGTGTCCCTCCACCACAGGACAGAGCCTGGCAGGATCGACCCTGGTAATGGTTACCTGACTGGAAATGTCAATGCAATTAAATGCGTGGCAATTAAAACCTGGCCTGCAGATTTGGAGATGGGGAACTGCAAACTGCAAGAGCGTAAATTCTGAGAAACAAACTAGGTTGTTATTAGCAATAGTAATTATTACTCACAATAAACGATAACAGTAACACAAGCACTGAGTGAACTGATCACCTGGCCTTCTCTAAGCCATTCTTCTACTATTTTCTTAGGAGACGGATTATTAAAGCTGCCTCAACTATGCTACCTTGGGCAGGGAGTCAGCAGTCTTCTCTAAACGTGTTAAGAACTCATTAACACCTTATATAGGGACTCCTGTCCGTGACATGTTGTAGGGAGTCTTAAGCCTGCCAGAGAATGTAAAAAGAGGTTTTTATGGGCACCTCTTCTTAGGGACTAATTTCAAAGAAATCCTTGGAATTTATTTACCAAACATTTCTGAACTACTTGTGCAAACTGGAGAAAATCCTAGGCAAAAAAAAAAAAAAAAAAAAAAAGGTATCCTCCAGAGGCAAAAAGGATACTTAATGAATATAAGGCGATAAGTAAAATTGTGGGTAAATGTAAACGGCTGACATAATTAACCCATTTCTAGTGTGCTGGCATTGATGAATTTTAGGTCACTTTCAAGGAAATGCATCTGTCCATCAAACAAAGTTAAGGAAAATTTTTAATTATTTGAGTTACTAAAGCTTTAAATACCACGAAAACAGGCCAAGGAAAGGCTTATTTTAGCTAATATTTTTCAAGACCGAGTAATTCAAGTCTCTCCTACAAAAGTCAATGCCATAAAACGCTCTTTTTAAACTTTTTTTTAATGTTTATTTATTTTTGAGAGAGAGAGAAAAAGAGAGAGAGAGAGTAAGCGGGGGAGGGGCAGAGAAAGGGAGACAGGATCTGAAGAAGGCCCTCTGTACACAGAGCCCAGTGCAGAGTTGGAACCCATGAACTGCAAGCTCATGGCTTGAGCTGAAGTCAGATGCTTAACTGACAGAGCCACCCAGGTGCCACTAAATTCTTTTTTTTTTTTTTTTTTTTAAGTAATTTCTACGCCCAACGTGGGGCCATCAAGAGTCAAATGCTCTATCGACTGGGCCAGCCAGGAACCCCTGCCACAAAATGCTTTCACATTTTATAATAGAAGCCAGTCATGTAAAAAGAACTAAAAATCATAGTAGTACCGTTCTTTAAAGGAAAGGACTCATGAAAATGAATTACCTTAACCATGTTAAATCAACCTATTTCCAAACACTAAAAAATAAAATCTTCCTGAGGTAAGATTAAAATGTAAGAGTAAATGCCGCACACAATACTACTGTTTAATCGAACAGCCTGTGACAACTTGAAAAAAAGACCTCTTGGGATAGCCCTTCCCTCTCCACACATCATATACCCACGCAAATTCAGTTGTATGAAATTTGGTGAAAGCATTTACTTTTGGACAGAAATAGCAATGCTGCAGCCCAAAGGCAAGTAAATCTGCCAAGTTATAAACCTCTCTAAGAAAATGTTTTAATGAAATGCCAACAAATCCTTAACTATGATGGTGTTAGGTGCCAAAATAGAAATAAGTTTTGTTTTTGTGGTCCCTTTACCCTAAATTAGATACAGATCTGGTGGAAAAACAGTAGATGCCCAGTTCACTGTTTTAAAAACAAGAATGGAGTGTGTGTGAGACTTTCATTGAGGAATTGAGCAAGCAAGTCCAGGACTCTAACAGAAATCCCTTAATAGGTTTTGTGCTCACTACTCCGTGTTCTAAGAACACCTCAAACAAATTACTAAAACTTAACCCAGCCAAATAGAGTATAAAATTTGGGTTCCCGGTAGGGAAACACATACACACCAGTTCAATTATTTAATTTTGACATTAATCCCTAACTGGAGCAATCCGGTGTAGCAAATCAATGAGGCTTGCCGGCTCAGACAGCCTTGGGCTAAGCACAAGTGCCACCTCAGAGTGACTTCAACTCAAGGTCTCTGGGCAACTCTACAGACAGATTAGGCAATCAGTGAGTTTCTTCTTCAATTATTCAAGCATAGTTAAGTGCTGTTAATTACGACCTTGGAACACACTGAACAGTATTTGGTCATTAGTCACAAACAATAGTTTTTAATTTGCTTTATGTCTAGCATTCATTATACACGAGAGCTGATCAAATTGGAACTAACCTTACAGTAGCAGACCCTCTCCAAAAACAAACAAAAAAAGCATGTATCCAAAATGGTGTGACAAGACAACATTGGACTATTAAAGGATTACAACTTTCATACAGATGTGATTTACACAAGATAGAGAAATAGATTAAGGCATCATATCTGAGGCCAGTGTCATGGGCTACCTTACCTAACAGCCTAGTTAGCTTTACTTTGATAACCACAGATAAACGAAGGCATGGCGTTAGACATACGGGGAGTCAATTTATAGGTGAGTCAGTTCAATGAACGCTGAATACAATTACCTGCCAAGTCCTGGTGATACAAAGATAAATGTTCCACAAACCTACCAAGCTTGTTCATACCTCAGAGCCCTTCGAGCAGCTTCCTCCGCTGAAATACCCTTCCCCCAGACTTGTGCCTTCACGTCTCTGCCTAACTGCCACTTCCCCAGAGAAGGCATCCTGTCCACTCTATGTAAAAAGACCTTCCCCTTAAGTCTGTGTCATTAGCTGTTTACTCTGCCTTTTTTTTTCTTCATAGGACTTACCATTAAAATTATTTTTGTTCGTTTACTCTCTCTAGTCCTACTAACTCTTAAGCTCCAAGTGACAAAAGACTTTTCATGTTTTCAAAGCACTAACTCCAGCACCTAGACCATACCCACCACATAAAAGTACTCAATAAATGTTTGTTGCATGAAATGAAGAGTGAAGCATGTCCCTTGCAATCAAGGTACTGTCAGCATAATAAAAAGAGTGTATAATCAGAAAACAGTATATAATCTTGCAGGAATTGTATAATAATTTTAAGTACATTTCACTGAAAAAAAACACAAGACCTTCAGTTTTTTTAAACCTTCATTTTTAGAGTTCCTTTCTTTCCCTAAAAGTTCTAGGCTACCCCTAATATCAAGTGAACTTTTTTTTTTTAATTTTTATTTATTTTGAGGGAGAGAGAGAGACACAGTGCAAGCAGGGGAGGGGCAGAGAGAGAGGGAGATACAGAATCTGAAGAAGGCTCCAGGCTCCAAGCCGACAGCACAGAGCCCGAGGTGGGGCTCGAACTTGTGAACCACGAGATCATGACCTGAGCTGAAGTTAGACGCTTAACCAACTGAGCCTAATATCAAGTGAACTTTGAATTTGTTAACAGTATAACAAAAACTGAAACTAAAGGTGATAAGAGAATTGTATGAACTAACAGATTTCCTTTTTTCTTTGCTTAAAGAATAGTCACTAACGAACTGTAAAATCTAATTCCAAATTCCACTAGTTCGTTCCCGTGGATATAACTGGGAATCAATCACCTATGAGGTTTGTAGTTAACCTTTAACATAAACTTTCCATTTCCAGAACTAAAACTTCTTCTGTTGCCCCAGAATCAACTGTATAAATCGAATCTGGTATTATTCTTTCTCTATATATCCATACAGGTAAAAGTCAAAGTATTAATAGCCACCCGAGAAAGGACAAAGACAGTATTTCTTTACAATGCCCAACATGTTGCTATGATCAAACTGTTAGTGAACAGTTCCCTTTCTGGTTGCTAAGTACTGAGAAGACTGCTGTGCTACATTATTTTGCACTGTGTAACTATTTATACATCATTTTTATTAGTATATTTTCCTAAATCCTAAACTTCTAATGCAAGAACTTCCTCTTTAAGTTGTTCTGAATTACTATTCTACTTCTTTTATCCTACCCCCAGCCCTGTGATCATAATCACACTTCCCAATGGCATCTAATATTACAATATAACATTTTGAACACAGTAATTACTTAATATCTTACTGATGTTACAATGCAAGGCAGATACTTGAACTTCAGAGAGAGGTCAATGATCTGGAGATAAATAAGCTGGAGTACAGCCTGGGAGTGAGGAAACAACTGGAGGAAAGCTCAAAATATTTGACATTAATCTTGAAATTAAAAAACTAGAAACCAGAAGATCTTTAATGCAATCCATCATACTTTATTACATGCTCGCCAGGAGATATACACTGGAGATAGAAAGTGGAGAAAGACATCTGCCCTCTTCAGAGTCTAGCAGTGGAAGAAACAGGCACAAACAAGAATCACACCATGGTCCTTGCAGCGGCAAAGATACTATACTATGGGGACACAGAAGAAGGGCATGGAAAATAGCTTCACTGCCTTCGGTTATAATCCTGTCAACTCCATCTCCTTAAACCTCAGAACAGATCCTATCCTAGTCACATTCAAACATGTTAGGGATGTGTCAAAATATTACTCGACTTTCTCTTTTTCTGGACATTTATTTGATTAAACAAAACATTGGATCCACACGAAAGACATGAAAGACCCAAAAAACTCTGGTTCTATCCCAACTCATCAGCAGAACAAAAGACTCCTGAGAAGCCAGTTAATAAACATTTCGGGATGGGGTGAATACAATAGGACTATTCTGATCTCTGCAGAGGTCCCCAGATTTGAGAATAATGTCCTCTCAACCACTGCTTCTCAAACGACTGGAACAGAATTGTTAGGCCTCTTCCAGGTTAGAAGCCAATCTCTGTGAGTCAGAAAAGAAGGCAATTTTCCCTTCACCTCCCCACCAAAGGTTTTACTACACGGCAGTGCTAGTTAGTTAGCAAGACAGAAGAGAGAGGACCAGCCACTAGGTAAAATTGTTAGAAATGGTGTTAACAGTAGGCCACTGCTTTGAAAAAGAGGAAGGCCACCACAGGGTGGGACTAAAGGGAGAAAAGGTCTAACAGAGTGTGGGAAGATCCTCAGATTGAGTTGGGAGAGAAGATTCTAGTCTAGATTGGCTATCAAGCTAGAGAACTCTGGGCAAATCACTTAACCTCATTGCGATCTCAATTTCCCATCTGTAAAATAACAAAGTCAAATTAAGTTATTACTGAAGTCCCTTCTACTAATAAAAATTCTAAGAGCACAAAAGACACTTAAAAGCTATACATACTATTTAATATTGAACTCCAGCAAGTCTATGAAAACACCGTAAGATTTACTGAAGTTTTACCAACTTACTTTTCCAGATCTTACGAAATATAGGTATCTCATATCAGCTCACCAGGGTGGCTACTTCAGTAGCATTTAGGCAAACATTCTCCTTTGTAATCAGGAATACAGAGATACAAGTCGGACCAGTTTGCAGCAAACAAAACTCTTTCCTGGACTGGCTTAATAATAAACTTCATTTTAGCGTCTTAGCTTTAGCATTAAAGTTGGCCTTTATGCTAACTGGGGTACTATCATTCTCCTTCAGAAAGGGTTTATGACACTTAAGACTATGTAAGCACAGGCGGCACACTGATCGATCCATTAGGCAACAAACACTTCTACATAAGAATGGAAATATCAACTATATTGGCTCCATCAGTTATTTACTGCTACGTAACACTCCAAACTTAGTGGGTTTATTTGCTCACAATTCTGTAGATGAGCAATTTGGACATCTGTAGCTGGGCAGTTCATTTGCCTGAGCTCAGTAATACAGCTGCAGTCATCTGGGAAGGTGACTCTGGCTGGATGGTCAAGATGGCCTCACTCGTACGCTTGGTGGTTAGTGCCTGTCTCTAGGAGGCTAATCCAGGCTTCTCTATGTGACAGCAGAAAAGTCCCCATGAGCAAGACAGGGCCAAGTGCTTTTCAAGTCTATCCTTGTGTAACATTTGCTAACATACCACTGGCCAAAGCAAGTCAGATAGCTCAACTCAGAGTCAATGAGTGAATGGATACACAGAGTGGATTCAGAGATGTGAGTCATTAAAGGTCATTACTATAACAACGTACCACACTAGCTGTTAGCTATTTTTTAACACTGTAAGGAGATGATGATTTTATAAAGGACAACTTTCCATTTAGCAATCTCTATTTTCCTCCTCAGATTACGTTAGAATTTTACAGAAAATAATAAAAAAAAAAATCTAGTCTTGGTCTTGAGCAAATGACTGGTTTCTTCAGTCCAGCCTTTCTAGAAAGTCTCCAGCTAGAAACAAGTCTTCAACTAATTACATATATACGTGTATATTTATGCACACATATGTATGTGTGTGTGCATGCATGTATGTATATGGTATCTGATTACACAGTAATTCTGGAATATTTGGAAATTATGAAAAATCATAATACCTATAATCCTACCATTCCAAAATACCCAGATCCCCACTCTTAATATTTGATATAATAATATGCTTTTAGAATCTTACTACTGAGAATCCTTGTCCTTTGAGATGATCATATGATTTTTAAGTATGTTAATGTAGTGAAATATATTTATAGATTTTCTAACATTAAGTCATTTGTGTACATATGAGATAAAACAAACCTGGTTGTAGTGTTTAATCTCTTTTACGCATGGTTGGATGTAGTTTGCTAACATACTTTTTAAAAATTTTTACTTCTGTATTCATGACTGATATAGACCTAAAATTTTTCTCTCTCATTTCTCTCTCTTTCTGGTTGAAGTATCAGAGTTACACGGGTCTCCAGAATGAGTTGAGCAGTGTTTCCTCTTTTTCTATTGTCTGGAAAAGTTCATAGAAAAACGGAGATGATCTGCCCCTTGAAATTCTGGTAACATTCACCTGTAAAAAAATCATCTGGGCCTAAAGTTCCCCTTGCAAAATGATTTTTTCTTTTTTACCATTTCCTCAACTTCTTTAACAGTTAAAAGAAGATTCAAGCTAGTTACTTCTTGAATCTGTTCTGAAAAGTTAAATTTTCTAGGAACAGCTCTAGCCCAACGCATAGCAGTTTGGACCAAAAATTCACAACTCTTCAAGGTTGTGACATCCTTTTGTCTGAACTTAGAACAAGCAATGTATTTTGAGCATACGGAATAACAGAAGTGATTTTGTTTTGTTTTTGTTTTCAGTGAGGAAACGGAGACTCCTATAACAGGTCTAAAAATATGTGGATATGTCTGGGGTACCAGAAAATTGTAATTGCTTCTTCTGACAAACAGAAATAGGTGTGCATAGATTTTAGCTGCCACTTACCACCAGAAACAGGGGCATCCATGAAAACTGCTCCCATTTTCTCAACTTCTTTGGCCAATTCTTTTGAAACTGCAGGATCAATAGTACTGGAGTCTATTAAGAGCGAGCCCTTCTTCACTTTTCTAAGTAAACAGATAAAAGTAATAGTTTAATTATAGGTTTATAGATTTAAAAATATAGCTTGCAATTCTGCATAAACATTTCATGCAACTACCTATAGAATTAGAATCTACTAAAAGTTGCCAGATATCAAGGAGGTCTTTGGTTTAATATTAAAAACATTATTAGAACTGGTTAAAAATCTCAAATTCATTTTCAGATCAATTAAAGTTCAAAGTAAACCCAAACTCTTTCAAACAAACCTAAATAATCTAATAAACTACGTGTTATAAATTCTGGTTTTAGGTGAAATACACAATACCATAATAATATAGGTAAGCAATTTAAAACACCTGTTAACTTTAAAAGGTCTATTTGGTAAGATTTAAATTTTTGTTTGTAAAATAGCTGGGCTCTTTAAAAAGTATTTTATTTGTCTTTAATAAGCCATGTTGCCAATTTCACATATCCATGTCCTTTCCACTAGGTAGACTAAACACAACATTGAAATTCAGCCATTTGCTCGAGGGTGGCATATTCGTTAATAATTACAGCTTTTTAAAGATAAAATAGGGGCGCCTGGGTGGCGCAGTCGGTTAAGCGTCCGACTTCAGCCAGGTCACGATCTCGCGGTCCGTGAGTTCGAGCCCCGCGTCGGGCTCTGGGCTGGTGGCTCGGAGCCTGGAGCCTGGAGCCTGTTTCCGATTCTGTGTCTCCCTCTCTCTCTGCCCCTCCCCCGTTCATGCTCTGTCTCTCTCTGTCCCAAAAATAAATAAAAACGTTGAAAAAAAATTTTTTTAAAAAAAAATAAAGATAAAATAAAACATCAAAGAGGCAGAAAGGAAAATATAGGAATGAACCTAGAAATCTCACAAATACAGTTTTTTTTGCTCTTTATGGTAAATTTATATATATACATTGGCAAAGCGGGGAAGCAGTCTTTTCCTCTATCATATTTTACATCAATACTAAATGGCATTCTTATAATAAGATAATTTTGTTTGTACTGTAAGTACAGATTACATCTATCTACATGGTTCCCTTATAATCTATGTCTATCTTCACTGGCTAGGAAACTGACCTACATTGTAAATTTTTTTTAATTGTAATTTATTTAAAGAGCTATGGCTTACCTTGAATTCAAACTTCCCAAAGTCCTTACTACAGATCAACTAATCCAGATGACACGTAATCATAATCATGATTAGAAAATTAGAAATGAATAAATATAAATACTGAAGAAGAAAATAGAATATCATTGCTAAAAAACTATTAAAAGAAAGAAAAATCGGGGCGCCTGGGTGGCGCAGTCGGTTAAGCGTCCGACTTCAGCCAGGTCACGATCTCGCGGTCCGGGAGTTCAAGCCCCGTGTCAGGCTCTGGGCTGATGGCTCGGAGCCTGGAGCCTGTTTCCGATTCTGTGTCTCCCTCTCTCTCTGCCCCTCCCCCGTTCATGCTCTGTCTCTCTCTGTCCCAAAAAAAAAATAAATAAAAAACGTCGAAAAAAAAAATTTTAAAAAAAGAAAGAAAAATCTTTTTATAGAAAAAATAGCATACAAAATATGATGAACAACCATTTTAAACATATTAATTGATCTGGCCCAAATGCAATGGTATATTCCACAGAAAAGAAATAGCATGTTCTATTACAGGTCACTATAAGTATGTGGAGTTTCACTTGATATAACCTAAAACATAGAATTATGTTTACAATAATTAATTTTAATGATGTGATATTAACATTCCTTAGATCTGAAATATATTTTCTTTAATTTGACATAAACATAAGAATTATTTACCAATAATTAATTTTAATTATGTGATATTAACATTCCTTAGATCTGAAATATATTTTCTTTAATTAGAGAGAGAGAGAGAGAGAGAGAGAGAGAGAGAGAGAGAGAGAATGCAAGCAGGGCAGAGAGACAGAGGAAGAGAGAGTGAGAGCCCCAAGTAGGTTTCACACTCAGCGCAGAGCCTGATGCAAGGCTTGATTCCAGGACCCTGAGATCATGACTTGAGCTGAAATCAAGAGTCAGATGCTCAACTGACTGAGCCACCCAGGTGCCCCAAGGGTCTTAAATCTTGAAGCAAATGGGAAAGTGTCTCAAAAATTACATATGCACTGAGTGTGGGGAAATGACCCTGACCCAGAAGAAAATAAAGAACCACCCATAAAAAGCAAATTATAGTTTAATGTAAAGCCGCAATATATGAAAGCACTCCCTAGACAAAACTGCTCTGCTAGTTGGCCACCATATTCCTTAGCAAAGAATATTAATAAGCAGTTGGTCACCACACAAACGTTTAGTAACTTTTCCTGAAGAGGCAAATAAGCAGGCAATTAAGCAGGGCCATAACTGGAACAGACTAGATAATGAGACCACTAAGTCAGCTCAGGACCACACACACCATGGGCCTCAAGGCTCTGTCCAAAATGAGCGTCTTTCAACCTTCCCTGAAATCTAAACATTTATCTTATCAGTTTTCTGTCTAATAGCCAAGTGTCTTTTGCTTGCAAGTTACAATTCAATTTCCAAAAGCCTCAAATTTCACATATTACAGTTTCATGAAATTAAACACTTTCTTTTAGCCCTATGTATGTCTACAGGACCTACCAGTTTGTTCTCTCCTTGCTGAAATTCAACATCAAAACAAGTTAGAAACAGGAACCATAGAGACCAGCAAATTAAATAGGAAATTCAACCACTGTCATTCTAACACAACCACAAGGATTTGGCAATAGGCAGAAATTAACCAAAAGGTTCTCAAAGCCAGAGAAGCTAAGCACTGGCTAGAAAACTCTGACCCAAATTATATTTTATTTAAAGAGCTACTGCTAACCTTTAATTCCAACTTCTCAAAGTTCTTACTACAGATGTACTAACCCAGAGGACATACAATAACTTTTTATAATATAATAAAATGTTAAATAATAGTGTTCTTTCCAATGTTTGGTTTTATTTTTCATAGAAAGCTTTTCCTGAATTTCTATAAACCATAAGAAAATTATGCTTGTAACATTTGTACAGTTTAAAATGCAAGCTTTAAAAGTCTCTTAAACATGTTCGCAATGAAAGCATAAGTTTAATCCAAGAGTTAAGGAAAGAAACAGAAGCAAAAAAAATTATTCCCAAAAGTCACATTCTTGCTTTCAGTGAAAAAAGAAACCCTTTACAATGAGAGAGAAACCACACCATTCACTTTTCAGAAACAAGAAAACAGTATAGAAAGTCTTCACGAACATCATTGTAATTTCCTAAAGTGTTAACAAATATGAAATTCATGAACTACGATAACAAGAAAATTTCCACAGTTGAGAAATACATACTTGAGAATTCCATTTGCTCCCGAATAAGCTTCTATTGCATTGATACTGGTGGGCAACATTGTAATAATTCTGTCAGCTTTTTCAGCTACATCTGCTGGGCAAGACACTACCTTTAAAAAAAATTACAAAGGCACATTATTTCAATTAAAACGGAGGCAGTTTCAAGAGCCTGAGTAGGATTCACTTTTTATGCATGCTGACAACAGTGACAGTGAATAAAACTGATTTATTTCCAAATGACCAAAAAATAAAAAAAAGCTTACTGCCTAAAATAGAGAAGCTATTCCTTACACACATACAGATGCAGTTTCTATGGAATCAAATCTACTGTTTATTTTAAAAAGTGTGAAGTGAGTTGAGGGGGAAAGGGCAAAACCCAACAGTCCTGGGAACAGACGCACTTCTCATGGATTCCTCCAACTTGGGTTCTCAAACAGCATACTTTTTGGTAGATGCTTTGACTAAGAAAAACATCCTAGTGCAACGGGGATGGCAGCTAAAGTATAGGATTCACTAGTGATTTCATAGGCAGCAAAATCCCCCAGTAAAATTTCAAGTCCCGTTTACCACCAGTCTCTAGTCTCCATTTTCAAGGGGGGGAAACAAAAATGAAGCCTGTACAGAAAAGAAAAGGTCAGGACCAGGACATGAGCACTTAACTGTACCAGCTGTAAGTACCACCATAAAGGCTGAGCGCGCAAGCTACCAGGACACGTGTGGAAACTATAGACACAAGACATACAAACAGGCATCAAGGTCCGCTCTCTCACTTCCGCCCTCATTTCTGCCTTATGATGACTACAAACATACCGTAAAGGAAGGTGGCCGTCCATCCTCTGTACGTGTGCATGCATGCACAGATGTACACGCCCTCACCCACGTTCCCCCAAACCCTTGCTCTCTCTCCCACGTGCACCCTGATATGCCTCGCCAGCCAGCTGGCAACCGAAGAGGTCAGAAGAGACTGGGAGTTCACTTCTTGAGTCAAACTCTCCTTTAACAGGAAGAATCCACCACCACCCCAATTGTGACAAAAGCTCCTCTAAAGGTTTTTCTCTCTTTAAAAAAAGACAAACGGCTACCAGGGGGATAACTGCAGATTTCTCTGTAGAATGGTGTACACATGTATTAAAAATGGACATGTTTTCTGCTAGGAAACGTGAAGGAAACGTAAGCATCCTAGAAATGGGAATGCCTCTGCTTTGCGTGTGGCAGAATTATACCTAATGCTTTCTTTTCGTCTTTGATGTGCGGTTGATGAGAGGGAAAGAATGGGAAGGCAGTGTGTGAGTTCAATATTGTGAGCTAGAAGTGACCACAATCCAATTTTCCCTAGAAGACTATTAGCTCCTAAATCAAATTCTAGATGCAGTTTTAACATAATTTCCTAAGTCCTATTTTAAAACTGCAGGCGGTCAAGTATCCTAGCATTTTGTATATTAATATTAAATGATAACATAAAATATCTCACACCCCAAGACAAAAAAAACAGATATTCTCTCTCTTTCAGTGTTTCATTCTAAAGGCAATATGGCATTTTAGAGTCTCCAGTGCAGCACATTCAACATGTACGTTTTGATACCTCATCAGGATTTGCCCTAAAAGTTCTGAAAGAAAAATTTTTTTCCACACAATTACGAAGAAATACCCCAGTTACGTAAAAACCTTTCCTACGCCCAAACAAATGCTGAGATTCAAAAGAAGGAGACTCTTTGCTGGCAAACGGTTCAAGTGTACTCAAGAAAAACAGCTCAGGAAGAGGAGTATAAAAAAAGGAAAAGCTGTAGGAGTCCTATTTCTCTACTCCTGGACTGCATCAAAAAGACGGGTTCCACAGACAGCCTCCTCTGTTCATCCCTCCTTGAATGAAGTAATACAAACAGTGCAAGACGATGGCATACCTTTCAGTGGCCTTTCCTTCCAGGATCAGCTCCAACTCTCTTGATCTTTCAGGGACTGCGGTAAGCCCCGAGGTCTAAGAGTCAATTTCAGACTCTCCCTTAGGAATTCCGTGAGTCTCTTCCATTGAAGGAAAGTCGATTTCACCTAGACAACTCCTTGAGAGGTGCCCTCAGGGACACCAACAATTAGTTCACAGATCTAAATGTACTTCACACCTCCAAGCTTCTCATACCCATGAACTGGCAGTGCCTATTCATGCAACTGCCAAGTGCATGGGGTGCCCAATCAGCCCCCTGCATCCCTAGCATCTGCTTCTTGGGATGCCTGGGTTGCCAGAGTACTGCTAACCCCTCAATTATATAGGAAAGTGGTGTCAAAGCTCACAGGCCCGGAAAAAACACACAATGATACTGATAGCTGGAATGTCACCACTGCACTGGCCACAACTGCTCCGTATCTAATGACTATCTACATTTGGTACATTATAACAGTCTCTAATTTGCACTACAGAAGGCGTGTTTATCAGACAGATAGACAGACATGTGTGTCCAGCTATTCAAATCATCTTGACTTCCACGTGATGTCTTCAAGCCTCTGAAATAATTGACAAAATTTGGCCATGACTCAAAAGCTGCGGCGCCCCCCCGGCGGGCACGACAAACCTTGTTGCCAGTCTGACACTAACCACAGAAGTCTTTAGGAGCCAAACTAATTAGAGTCCCTTCAATTACATTTACTAATTGAATGGATAAGCAAAGACAGCATGGATCACTGAAAGGAACACTAACTTGGGAAGCTAGAGACCCAAGTTTAAATTTTTTTTAATGTTTATTATTTATTTGAGAGAGAGAGAGAGAGACAGAGAGAGAGAGAGGGCGACAGAGGGGCAGAGAAAAAGGGAGACACAGAATCCAAAGCAGACTCTAGGCCCTGAGCTGTCAGCACAGAGCCTGACAAGGGGCTTGAACCCACCACCTGTGAGACCATGACCTGAGCCGATGTTGGATGCTTAACCGACTGAGCCACCCAGGCACCCCAAGAGACCCAGGTTTAGTTGCAGCTCAGCCACTAAGCCAATGTGTGACTTTGTGCAGATAACTTAACCTCTCTGGCTTCAGTTTCTGAATCTACAAGAATAGTGATTTGGGTTCTCTTCAAGGGTTTCTATCCCAGAGTAGAAAGGAAACTTAGGCAAAGAAATTTTCACATTTAGTAACCTTAGGTTTTTGGAAGGTATAGCCTCTGTGGAAGAGGTTGGATAGGCTGCATCTACACTGGTCAGTACAAAGGTCCAGCATCATTAGCAAGATGCTTCTACACCTCCCTGTCTGACTCTGGGCCCTGGCTCTGCCCTGCCATAACCATGTAGACAGATCTCTTGCTAATTCCAACTGCCTCACTCTTAAATTATTATGAATTAAGATGTCTCTATTTTTCCATTATCTCAATTTTAAGTATAGGAGAGTTGTTCCCAGGTGTATCACAATATCTTTAGTCTTTACGAATTTTTGTCGCCTGGGAATGCAAGCTGGTGCAGCCACTCTGGAAAACAGTATGAAAATACCCTACAACCCAGCAATTTCACTACTAGGTATTTATCCAAGGGATACAGGGGTGCTGTTTCGAAGGGACACATGCACCCCAGTGCTTATAGCAGCACTATCGACAATAGCCAAAGTATGAGAAGAGCCCAAATGTCCACTGATGGATGAATGGATAAAGATAATGTGGTATATGTATACAATGGAGTATTACTTGGCAATCAAAAAGAATGAAATTTGTCATTTGCAACTACATGGATGGAACCGGAGGGTATTAGGCTAAGTGAAATTAGTCAGAGAAAGACAAATATCATATGACTTCACTCACATGAGGACGTTAAGAGACAAAACAGATGAACATAAGGGAAGGGAAACAAAAATAATATAAAAACACGGAGGGGGACAAAACAGAAGAGACTCTTAAATATGGAGAACAAACAGAGGGTTCCTGGAGGGGGTGTGGGAGAGGGGGATGGGTTAAATGGGTCAGGGGCATTAAGGAATCTACTCCTGAAATCATTGTTGCACTATATGCTAACTAATTTGGGTGTAAATTTAAAAAATAAATCAATTAATTAAATGTTTTAAATGTTTTTTAAAAAAGCACTTTTTTCACCTATTTCTCTGGATTTAGGTTCATCTGTGTGCCAGGACCCATCAATGGCATGTAATGGTATGTAATGCATAGAAGAAGGGATGAACTAAAGACAAAATCTGCTTTGCTGGGTTGGGGGAAGGAGGGAGGATGAAAGCATGTAGGCCCAGAGTAATGTAAAGGAACGGCACCTCCCTTTCACATATCCATCGGAAGCAACTATTCACTCCGCGTTTTTTAATCTTTCCAAATAGAAAAGCATGCTGTTACTTCAAGATTACACTACACTTGAAAAACTGACAAAAACAGTTTGTGCCTACATCTTGAAACATTTGGTCAACCATGATGGAGCCCACTCAGCAAGAGGCTTTTAAAGTTCTCATTTAACAAGAACCGAGTGGATGCCAGCTTACATCCCAAGAGAATTACTTAACCAAACATGCTCGGCCTTACAACCCGGGAATAACAAGACGAAGTTTCCAAGTTTTTAAAGAGAAAACAAAAGAAGAGACCATCTAATTAAGCCTCGTTCATCCAGCAGAAAACGCACACAGAAATGATAGAAGTCCCAAGCCTTTTGGCATAGATCAGCAGCATCTCCAAGGAAATTCCTAGACAACAAAAATGAAAATGAAGCACAAGTCGTATGCCCTTGATGCTACTGCTTAAAAAGAGAAATCAGTATCTTTTGCAAAATAAAAATGGGACGGAAGGAACAGACCAGAATATATCCTTAACCTGGGATGCTGTCGACTCACTTTATCTCCTAGTTTGGTTTGAATTTTTTCCATCATTCTTTCATTTAAAAATATGTCTCTAGCTCTCTTCCAAAGCACTCTGGACTCAGTGATGACACCAAGGTGGTAGAGATATAACAACCACCATAACGACAGCAAAGACAGCACTTTGTATGTGTCAGGCTCTCCAGGACTAAAAAGGTAGTGTTATTATCCCCATTTTATAATATGAGGAAATTTAAGTAGAGAGAGGTTAAAGAAATAATCTGTCCAAAGTCACACAGCCAGCATATAGTAGAGCCGAGATTTAAGCCCAGGCAGAGCTTAAACCCTCCAGGGTTTATATTTTTATATCACTGAATTCACAATATATCAATTCATGATTTCTAACACACAAAAGCTTGATAACTACCATGGGTTACATTCTCATAAAAGATTCTAAAAGCTGAAATGATGCATCATTGTAGGTTAAACCTGAGTTTCCAACAGAAATAGGGATATGATAAAAGGATATTGAAAGAGGAATGTCCACATTTTTATGGAAATGACCACAAATAACATATTTAACCAATTATAAATGCCCTTTCAAAACAGGTCAACCTTTTTTTATAATTTTTTTTTTAATGTTTATTCATTTTTGAGAGACAGAGAGAGACAGAGCATGAGCGGGGAAGGGGCAGAGAGAGAGGGAGACACAGAATGTGAAGCAGGCTCCAGGCTCTGAACTGACAGCACAGAGCCCGACGCGGGGCTCGAACTCACGAACCGTGAGATCATGACCTGAGCCGAAGTCGGACGCTCTACCAACTGAGCCGCCACCCAGGCGCCCCCAACTTTTTTTATTTTAATGAACTCTGTGCCCAACGTGGGGCTTGAACTCATGACCCCAAGATCAAGAGTCGCATGCTCTACCGACTGAGCCAGCCAGGCACCCCTAGAATAGGTTAACATTTAAGGGCACAAATACATTGAATAAATACCATCAAACATGTCAAAGATTTTTATCATGTCAAGTTTTTATTTCCTTCATAACCCATCTAGGGTTCCTTCATAACCCTTCTACCACTAGCTAAGGCTTGAAGCAGGATCAGAACATTCTAAAGCATTTCTTCAGCTGATACAGCAGGTGTCCATCTTGCACCTTGAGGAGAGGGGTGAGCCGCTGAGCAAAGCAGAGACAAGAGGCAGACAGAAAGGAATCTGATTACACCTGTGCCCAAAATTCGACTGTGCCTCGGACCACTCGCCCAACTCTAGGTTACATCCAATGCCAAATCCCCACTTTTTGCTTTTTAAAAAAGAAAAAGCACTTCTTCGAGGAAATGTCCAAAGATCGTTAGAACCAGCTGGTTGCTTTTTGATCCAGATATCTCTATTTTGGGACTTTCTCTCCCTGCAAATTTCCCACTGAAAGCACAGTCAACATTAGAAACCAACTAGCCAGTCTGTGCAATCTTTGTGGGGGGTGGGACGGGAGGGGGGGGGGCGGGGAAGACTTGTTTTCTTTGGCTGCCATTTTATCAGCTTCACCTGATACAGCAATATTGGGAGAAAGGCAGGGGACACGTGTTCTCAAAACGGAAGCGTCAACACAAATAGGCTCTGAACTGCCGAACCATTAAACCTTCCGTTACACTGTTGTGCACGGCGGCAAGAAGTTTCAAGATTTTCACCTACATTTTTCCATCCCGTTCCAAATCTGGCCTTTGCTTTTTTAGTAGCAGAATGAAACTCATTTTTTCTTTTGCCCAACATTTTACAAATTTAAATATAGCTATGAAATAATAACACTGACACTTCAATATACCAGAACCTATTCGTTCATATTAACATTACCTTTCAAAGTAGTGCTCTTAGGAAATCACACTTGTTCAAAGGACACTGCCACCATTCAAAACGTTGTTTAGGCTGCCGGCACAAATCACTTATCAACAAACGTCTTCATTTTATTATGGCATGGTATTTTCCTCTCAGGCCCAAAGCTTTCTTAGCCTTTATCTTTCTCCTTTCATTCACTGAAGTCTCACATTCTCCTACCGTCCACTGCTCTTATCATCAACACTCAGAGGACCTCACAGAGCCAAGGTCTTAGGGAAACCTGAGATGTGAGGGAGAGAAGATGTGGGAACAGAGCATTCTCTCTTTCGGGCTGTTGCCTCAGTGTGAACCATCCACAGAACTTTTCCCACCCCGTGCTGGGGGCAGGGATGGGAGCTACAGACAAGAGGCTGAGGCAAGTCTTCGCTCTTCACTAATCTGGGAGGAGTAGCTGCCCAGAATCGATCTTCTTTCCTTCCTCACACCCACTTACACACCTCAAGGACGGGGGGGGGGGGGGGGGAAGGAAAATCCAATGACTAGTCTCTGTCCTAGAATCTTCTCATTTCTATTTAGGGATCTGAGAGATCCTGTCTCTGTGACTTTCATTTCAGTCTATGCCATTTCTGTTTGGAGGTAAGCAAAGATTATCTACAATATTTTTATAGTTCCTGAGTGAAATGAAAGGACTCTTAACAGTTAATTATTCGTTCCTCATCAAAAACTGCTTCAGTACTTTATTAAAGTCCAAATGCAATTTTAAAGAAACTCCCTTGTCATATTATTTAGTCTGGCCACCTGAGACGTACCTAATACCCTGCCACATCCAACTCAACCTGTTTCATTCTCCACAGCACTACGTGCACGGCTAGAGTAGGTATTCGACCTGTATGTGCTGCCCTAAGGTAGAAATCTCTAGAAACCTAAACTTGCTCTGTGCATAAGCATTACATTTCTTAGCATTTCCATCAAGTCTATCATCCAGAAGTGAGCTGTTTAATTTTATTTTTCCTCTCGCTGTTTTCTGTATCTCTCAGGAAATTTTTAGTATTCTCCCAATTCTGGGATTACACTCAGCCCTTAGTTACCACTCTACAACTTGTACAAGAGTTTCCTTCATATCTCAAAAAACAAAACTCCAAATTCATGTTACTAATACATGATCTCCCGTCACGTGAGTTATTGCTAAACTTTAACAAATCCAAATAAGACCTGACCAGTGGATGCTATCATCTAACAGGATATATTCTAGTCCAAATATTCTTGAAACGATAGCCTAAAAACAAAACACTAGAGGTCTGTCCTAACTCAGCTCTGTAATCCATTAGGGCACACAGTGTTTCTAGGTTGTCTCCTGGTTTATGGCCAATAACATATTTATTCATAAAGTGCTGCCATAAAATATTTATGAAGTACATTCACATATATTCTCTCCTTTAAGCCTCATACTCTAATGACATAGGTTGTCCACATTCCCATTTTACAGATGAGGAAATCAACGGAGGTGAACTAACTTGCCCCCACTAAGACAGCAGGGAAGTATCTAAGCTGGAATTCAAAGTAAGTTTCCTATCCCTAAGCCTATTTTTTCTTTATTGCGAAGTTATTTTTTTATTTTGTTTAAGTTTAGTCTCAGGTTAGCTAACATACAGTATTATCCTGGCTTCAGGAGTAGATTCCCATGATTCGTCACTTGCATACAACACCAGGGTTCATCCCAAGTGCCCTCCTCAATGCCTATCCCCCATTCCCCCTCCCCCCCAAACCCCACCCCCATCAACCCTCAGTTTGTTCTCTGTATTTATGAGTGTCTCATGTTTTGCCTCCCCCCCTGTTTTTATCTCATTTTTCCTTCCCTTCCTGTATGGTCATCTGTTAAGTTTCTCAAATTCCACATATAAGTGAAATCATATGATATCTATCTTTTTCTGACTCATTTAGCTTTGCATAATACCATCCAGTTCCATCCACGTTGTTGTAAATGACAAGATCTCATTCTTTTAAATCAATGACACGTATTTCCATTGTGTACATATATGTATATACACCACATCTTCTTTATCCATTCATCAGTTGATGGACATTTGGGCTTTTTCCATAATTTGGCTATTGATGATAACACCTAAGCCTATTCTTGTCCTAAGACTAATTGTGCCCTCAATAACATAGGAAGCTATTTCCACCAAACTATCTGGTTTCACAGCACAGTCCATAATGCTACTGAAAGAAAACTAATACAGAGCCAAAGCAAGCCCCTTTGACCTAACCTGGGAAACGCTCCAAGTCACCTACCCAAGAATAGATCCCCCTCAATCTTTATTGCACACCTGGATGTTGGATCAAAGTTAACAACTATATATATATATATATATATATATATATATATAACAACAAATACATAATACGTATAAAATTAACAGTGAAATAGGTTTACAATTCCATTGGGTATACTCTTAAGTTGTCACTTACTGAAACATACATTTATTTTTAATTTTTATTTATTTTTTTAATGTTTATTTATTTTTGAGACAGAGTGCAAGTGGGGGAGGGGCAGAGACAGCGGGAGACACAGAATCCCAAGCAGGCTCCAGGCTCTGAGCTGTCAGCACAGAGCCTGACGTGGGGCTCAAACCCACGAACCATGAGACCATAACCTGAGCTGAAGGTGGACGCCCAACCAAGCTATCCAGGCACCCCTATTTTTAAACATTAAAATCTACAACAAATATAAAGAAAAGGCCTTACCTGTTCACCTGCATCTTGAAACTCTTTGCATGCATCAGGGAACACATCATAAATAATGAGTGGATAGCCATGTTTCATGAGATTTTTTGCCATTGGATTCCCCATGTTGCCCAGTCCAATGAATCCAACTGGAGTCTTAGATGCCATTGACCTAGAACACACTGATTTCAATAAATTACTTTCAACAGAGGCAGTGACATTTTTTTATTGTAAACATTCATTCAATATCAGAAAGTCAATTGTTGTTTTTATTTTGTTTTAATGTTTTTTTATTTTTTTAAGGTTTATTTATTTTTGAAAGAGAGAGAGGGGGGCAGAGTGAGAGCTGGAGATGGGCAGAGGGAGAGACACAGAACCAAAGCAGGCTCCAGGCTCTGAGCTGTTAGCACAGAGCCCGACACAGGGCTCGAACTCACGAACTGTGAGATCGTGACCTGAGCCAAAGTCAGATGCTTAACCGACTGAGCCAACCGCCCCTATATGTTTTCTATTTAAAAGAATTTTTTTGTTAAATGCTAGTTTTAAACTAATGATCTAATCACATTTAAAGACATCAACCATGGGGGGCCGCCTGGGTGGCTCAGTCAGTTAAGTATCTGACTCTTGATCTCCGTTCAGGTCATGATCTCATGGTTTGAGAGTTTGAGCCCCACAAGGGGCTCTGCACTGATAATGTGGAGCTTGCTTGGGATTCTCTCTCTCTCTCTCTCCTTCTCTCTCTGCCCCTCCCCTGCTTCCTCTCTCTCTCAAAATAAATAAGTAAACTTTAAAAAATAAAGACATCAACCATGTACGGACACACTTCTTATTTAGTTCTGCAGGAAACAACTACATAGTTTTAAGCACTCTCTCCTGCTTTCTACCTCTATAACATCCCTTTATCATTTTTAACAATAAATTTTAAAAGGTTATCATTTCTAAAATGTTAAGTACTTTAACTATTACATGAAGTATTCTAGATTCCCCATATCTATATTATCTCCTTTAAATGTGTATGAAACACTGAAGATATTCAATAAAACATCTATCTTGGACAAGGTCCAAGAATGGAAAAGTTTTTTACCTTCCTACACCCACATTGATGGAAACCACCCCCTCCAATGGTATTTTAAGAATCTTAGTAAAACGTTAAACCCAGGAGAATGTATTTCAGCTAAGTCACCAGTTTATGAATTGGGTTCCAGGAAAGAAGACAGGGATGCTTCCATGGGCCTTAAATGGCAAGGGTAACAGTTTCAGTGACTGGGGTTAACAACTCCACGCACTTTCAGAGGAGTGGCATTTCCATTTATAGGGAAAAAAAAATTGTTTTTAGAGAGCTGCATGCAAGTTTTGTTTCATTTGATTTTTTTTTTTTTTTTCACAAAAGGCCTTTTGAAATCATACTGGGGCACACAATTCAAAATAATGCCTTTTGAAAGAGAGAGCAAAGGGACTTTGCATTGCCATGAAAATAACCTTAGACACTCTTTCTTCATTTCTAGATTTAGGACTCCACTCAACAAATATTTACTGCATAAAATACTATGATAGAGTTCAAAGATAGACAGAAGCGAGACACATACAGTCCTTGCCCTCGAAAAGCTCCCAGACTACTGAGAGAAGAAACAACTTCACTCGCCCTTTCCCTGGTCATTCCCAGCTTTATTTCTCCTGTCTCCCAAAGACTCCCATGATAAAACCGTGTAGCATACCAACTAATCACTGTCACCCTTTCAGTTCCAGGTCCTCTCAACTGATGAATCCCTGCTCTTCCTTCAATTTTTTTTAAAATTTTTTTTTAATGTTTTTATTTATTTTTGAGATAGAGAGAGACAGAGCATGAGCAGGGGAGGGGCAGAGAGAGAGAGAGAGAGGGAGACACAGAATCCAAAGCAGGCTCCAGGCTCCGAGCTGTCAGCACAGAGCCCCACGTGGGGCTTGAACTCACGGACTGTGAGATCATGACCTGAGCTGATGTCAGACGCTTAACCGGCTGAGCCACCCAGGCGCCCCTCTTCCTTCAATTTAATCTAAATGCAATTAGCCTGACTGAAAGCAAATTATTTGAAGCCCTAAAGCTTAAGAAGTAGAGATCTTCCGGGGCACCTAGCTGGGTCAGCTGGTGGAGAGTGTGACTCTGGATCTGGATCTTGTGAGTTCAAGCCCCACATTGTAGAGATTACTTAAAAATAAAATCTTAAAAAAGAAAAGAAAAAGAAATAGAGGTCTTCTTGGGTTAGAAGCTTATTTAATTCCTACACTTGATGATTGACTCTAACATTTCTGTTAAATATGGGCATTATTCTTGTGCAGCATCACCTTAGCAGTGCTAAGTTTAACACAGTGGGTATAATAGGAGTCCTGTGTCTGACTTTCTGGTCCACCAGGGGTTCAATGACAGAGAAATGACACCTAATTGAAATTTTATTTTGATATTAAATAGATGAGAAGTATACTTTGTATGAGAACTCTAACACTGATAACTAATAATGCTAATAACTATTGTGCCACACAATGGTATTAAGCTTAGAAAGGTGTAATTTAACTAAAAACATTAGAAATTAGGAAGACTGTGATTTGTAGACAGTCCATTTAACAGGCACCTCACTCTAGGTCAAACAATAAGTATGGCAGAACCACAATTCATTCACACACTCAACAAATATGAAGCAACTCTCCGATGTACCATGCCAGATGCCACAGGAGACACAATGACATACAGTCCTTGCTTTCAACAAGCTTAAAATCCAAAAGGAAATAAACTACGTACATGAACACTAACACAAGAAAGTCAAGGATGAAGTATAAAAAACAGTGCTGACATAATGGAGAACTCATCTGGTTGGCACTTAAAGAAGACAGCAGTTGACCTGAGTATTTTAGGATTTCAAATGGAAAGGAGAGTAGGAAGGAAGGGAACTCCATATAAAAAAGGAACATGAGTATATGCAAGGAAATAGGAAAGCCAAGAAAAAAAAATTAGTAACAGTAAACATTAATATTCTTGGCAATTTGATTCCTTTCCAGATACTAAGCACTTTATAAATAGCACTGTCATCATATCTTATCATTATGCCTTTCAGTTGAAAGCCGTGACACTTAGTGAATTTAAATAAAATGCCCAAGACCTTACTAAACTATAATGCCAAGACTCAAATTCAGTCAAATCTGACTCTAGGTTCTTCACTTTTAACCACTGTATGACACTGCCCTCCGTTCTTCCTAGAGGATGCACAAAGAAACAAAACAACAAAAATTAAGATTGAAACAAACAATGCAACCATAATGTGGAAGGCTGGGAAGCATGCTAAACAATCTGACTATATTTTGTAAGCAAGAAGTAGTGCCACAGGCAGCAATCTCTTTGACACTGTCGGCCTTAGCAACATTTTTCTAGATATGTCTCCTCAAGGGTAACAAAAGCAAAAATAAACTATTGGGACTAATACAAAGACTAACATAAATATAATAGTAATACTACTATAGGTCTGTCTTTGTCCATTTGAGCTGCTATAACAAATATACCATAGACTGAATGGCTTAAACAACTAACATTTACTTCTCACAGTTCTGGAAGCCAGAACATCCAAGATCAAGGTGGCAACAGATCCAGTGTCTGGAGAGAGCCCACTTCCTGGCTTGTATATGGCCATCTTCTTATATCCTCAAATGGTACAGAGCATAGAGTGAGAGGATGAGCTCTATTGTCTCTAAGGATACTAATCCCATTCATTAGGTCTCCACCCTTAGAACCGAATTACTTCCCAAAGGTCCCAACTCCTAATACCATCACATGGGGGATTAGGATTTCAACATATGGGGGGGGGGCGCCCCCAAACATTCAGTTCATAAATAAGGTCAGAGTTAATAAAAGATGGTGGCCATAGAAAAGACAGAAATGAGAAATATTTCAAGATGTTTCAAAGAAGTAAAAGGACATAGCAGTAGATTGGATTATGGACTAAAATAAGGAAAAGATCAAAGGTGACAGCAAGAAAATAATGCTATCAATAACCTAAGTGGAGAAATCGAAAAAGGACCATCTCCATTTTAATTAAAGTAACTGTGAACTGTCAATGAGCTGAAAGATGTCCCACAGACTTAGAAATATGATAACTAATTATAATCATCTCAGAGATAGAATGAGAAAGAGACATATTTGGTAACAATCTGCTTTAAGGTGAGAACTGAAATCATGGCAGTTGATAAAACTGCCAAATGAGAGTAGAGTTAAAGAGACTGAAGAACAGGGGAGCCTGCATGGCTCAGCTGGTTAAGCGTGTGACTCTTGGTTTCAGCTCAGGTCATGATCTCATGGTCATGAGATCGAGCCCCATGTCAGGGCTCTGAGCTCACAGTGTGGAGCCTGCCTGGGATGTGTATATATATATATGTGTGTGTGTATATATATATATGTGTGTATATGTGTGTATGTGTGTGTGTGTGTGTGTGTGTGTGTGTGTGTGTAGTGTGTGTGTGTATATATATACATATATATACATATATATACATATATACATATAAGAACGTCAACATTTAGAAGTCAAAAAGAAGGGGCGCCTGGGTGGCGCAGTCGGTTAAGCGTCCGACTTCAGCCAGGTCACGATCTCGCGCTCCGTGAGTTCGAGCCCCGCGTCAGGCTCTGGGCTGATGGCTCAGAGCCTGGAGCCTGTTTCCGATTCTGTGTCTCCCTCTCTCTCTGCCCCTCCCCCGTTCATGCTCTGTCTCTCACTATCCCAAAAATAAAAAAAAATTGAAAAAAAAAAATTAAAAAAAAAAAAAAAAAAAAAAGAAGCCAACCCTGAACTGACAAAGATATTAAAATTAGAGAACAAGACTATTAAAAGTTGTAAGAACTGTAGTTCATATATTCTAAAAGTAGAGATAGGAAGATACAAAAAGACCCAAAATTGAATTTTGCAAGATGAAAATGACCATGTGTAAGATGAAAATTATTGGGGCGCCTGGGTGGCTCAGTCAATTAAGCGTCCAACTTCAGCTCAGGTCATGATCTCACGGTTCAGGATTTCAAGCTCCACAACGGGCTCTGTGCTGACAGCTCAGAGCCTGGAGCCTGCTTCAGATTGTGTCTCCCTCTCTGTCTGCCCCTCCCCAACTCGCACTCTATTCCTCCCTCTCAAAAATAAATATTTAAATTTTTTTTTTAATTTTTAAATGTCCAAATTTTATGAGAACTATAAATCTTCACCACAAAATTCAACAGGTTCAATGAACCCCAACAGAAGAAACTTAAACACGACTATACCAAGATACATCATAATCTAAATGTTCAAAAGCAGCCGGAGGAAAAGATATTATATACAGAGGAACAAAGATAAGGCAGATTTCTTGTCAGAAACAAAGCAAGTGAGAACACAGTATAGCATCATCTTTAAAGTACTGGAACAACTGTCAAGGTAGGAATCTATCCAGTGAAAATACATAACTACAAGTATTTGTGTATGTAAAGGGACAGGAGGAAATCTGGAAGAGTGTTGACTATCTTGATTGAGGTGATGATTTCACAGGTAAATACATATATCAAAACTCATCAAATTGTGTACTTTAAATATGTACAGTTTATTATAAGTCAACTATATTACAATAAAGCTGTTTTTTTTAAGTTTATCTTTATTTATTTTGAGACTGAGAAAGCATGAGAAGGAGAGGGGCAGAAAGAGAGGGAGGAGAGAATCCAAAGCACACTCCACGCTCAGCACAGAGCCTGCCACAGCTTGATCCCACGACCAGTGCCAATATCAATAGGCAGACACTTAACTGACTGAGCCACCCAAGTGCCCTGCAATAAAGCTGTTTTTAAAAAATCAACATGTTTACAGAACAAACAAGACAATTCTCAAATAAAAGATATTAAAGTGATACATCAACCAAATGCAATGGGTGAAGTTTGAACGGATCATGATTTGGAAAAAAAGAAAAGAAAAAGCTATAAAAGATACTCTTCTTAAGAAAATTATGGAATTTTAAATACGAACTGGATATAAAAGCATGTCATGGAAATGCTAATTATCTTCAGTGATGGTTTCGTTATGGAGAAGACCGTCCTTATTCTACGGAGATTCACCCTGCGTTATTTAGGTTGAAGTGTCATGATATCTGCATTTTACTTTTAAATGATGCAGGCAGGACATGAATATATTTGGAAAAAAATAAAGCAAATATGGCAAAATGGTAGCAACTGTTGACTCTAAGCAAAGAGTACATAGATATACATGTATTATTCTTTGAATACTTTTGCTTGAAACTTTTCATAATAAAACAAAGGGGAAAAAAACTTAGCATATCTATATGGAAAAAATACCACAAACATGACTAAATAGAAATAACTAGGAAAAACACTTGCAACACAAAATAGACATAGCATTACTTTAGTTTATACGCAAACAGCTCTTTAAAATCGAGAAGAAAATTATGAATAATCCATTTTTAAAGTAGACAAAAATCACAAAATAACAGAAAATATGTAGATGACAACATTTTAAAAGTACACTCAATTCTGTCATAATTGGAATACTATAAAACAAAGCAATGTAATACTGTTTTTCACCTATCAGATGAACAAATTTCTTTCTCTGGTAAGACTACTAGCAAGGAAGGACTGAAGAAAACATGCACACACACTGCAGAATTACATATGAGGTTAGCTTGCTGGATGGCAATTTGAAAAAAATGATCTACAACTGAATTTTATTATGAAATTTAAATTTAAAATGCATGTACTCTGTCGGGCTCTGTGCTGACAGCTCAGAGCCCGGAGTCTGCTTCGGATTGTGTCTCCCTCTCTCTCTGCCCCTCCCCTGCTCACGCTCTGTCTCTCTCTCTCTCTCAAAAATAAACATTAAAAAAAATTTTTTAAAAAGAAAAAAAACAAAATGCATGTACTCTGAGGCAGTAATTCCATGTCTAGGAATTTATGCTATACTGAGGGCTCAGCACAGTTTTTCTTAAAGGGTCAGGTAAAAATTCAGCTTTCTGGGCCAAGAGGCCTATGTCACGCTATTCAACTCATCCACTCTAGTTTTAAAGCAGCCAGAGACAAGCTATAAACAAATGATTGTGCTTGTATTCCAATACAATTTTATTTACGAAAACAGGGGCCCAGCTATAGGCCATAATTTGCTGACTCATACTACATATAAACTCTGAACACAAAAATGTATTTTATCATAGTATTATTTGTAACAGCAGAAAAACTGTAAACTAAAAACACATTAACAGGACACTTAATTCATAAAAACTAAATATACATTAAGAGGACGCTTGATAATCCACAGAAAATCGATACAATGACAGATTATACAGATGTTCAAAAGAATGTGTTATCTAAAAGTATAATGAAAAATTCTCCAGGATAGGTCATTTAGCCAAAAAAAGATAAAGAGCATTATACATAATAACATGCCATGTACAAGGAAAGAAAAGAATACATATGCATTAACTTTTACTAAATTTCTGTAAGAGTATGTAAGAGACAGTAGTTACATCTAGAGAGGTAGAATGATGGGTCAGAGTTAGAGAAAAGACTATTTTTTACAATCTTTTGAGTTTTTACCATGTGCATATAACTTTTGTAACTACTTTTATAATAAAGTAAAATAGATGAATTGGCATATAATGAGTGTTTAATAATGTTATACTAGTGAATGACTAGAGAGAGGTTTCATCAAATGGGCATATGGGGATAAAAGTCAGTTCTGAAGCAATTACAACATAAAGATTGTGATAAAGTAGATCCAGCAAAGATAATGTGTTACAGCAACCATTGAACATTGCAGGTTGACTCTCTAATATCCCTTCCTCCCAGACCCAGGGTCAAGTTCCAAATAACTAAGCCAATCATGGGACATCTAGGTGGCTCAGTCGGGTAAGAATCCCAACTTCAACTCAGGTCATGATCTTGTGGTGTGTGAGTTCAAGACCTGCATCAGGCTCACACTGATGGTATGGAGCCTGCTTTGGGTTCTCTCTCTCTCTCTCTCTCTCTCTCTCTCTCTCAAAATAAATAAATAAGCTTAAAAAAAAATAACTAAACCAATCATTGTGATGCCATCTCTCTACATCTGACTGGTTCCACAGACTGACAGCCCTGAATAAAATATTTGGAAATGCTGTGAGTAATCTGAATATGGAAGAGAGAATGAACTAGAAATTAACAAAAGGATTGTATCTAATCAGCAAATTTCTGTGACTATCAGTAACACTACTTAAGTGGCAGCCAAGAAGAACACAGACCACAGACAACAGAAGTTACCCAGAATAAGAGCAGGAGGTGGAGAAAAAATAATACCCAGAATGCTGTTAAAGGCATTGCTGAAATCCCTGATTATAAATAAGTCTGAAGTCTCAGCTGGATAGAGACAAACCTAGAGAGGACTTAACGAAATGAGGGAGCAGAAAAGTGTCTATGTATTTGGGGGAAGAAAAGGGGGTCACAGGACCAAGTGTAAGGATGATGATATACAGCATGTTGGTTAACAGAATGGTGGGGCGGGGGGGATATTAACCAGAAGACTAGTTCAACTTTTGAAATATTGACAGTATAGAATTTCTAGCAATGATATTTTGGATGAGCTGAAGTAGAGTGTTGATGTAAGTTGTTCAAGTTGAGGCCCAGCTATGGCCTCAGTTGTTCTCTTCGTTTCACCTTTGCTTGGAGCAAAGACAGAAAAGGCAAGTATAATTATATGATTTAATGTCAAAAGAGAAGAGAGCATTTACTGATCCTATTTAAGAACTCTGAATTTAGAAGACCTAGGTTCCTATCTAGGCAAGGTCAGTTCTTAGATGTGTGCCCTTGAACCGACAAGTTACTTAACTTCTCTAACCATTAAGTTTTATCAACAAGAGTAACTAGTTCAGGTTACCTGAAGATACTTAAGGACTGCTTGAGATAATACATGCAAAGCGTCAAATGGTGACTGGCACATGAGAGTCAATAAGTTACTTGACTTTGTTACTTTCACTGTCCAGTAGTCAAGCAGCAGCACTGGGGTACAAGTCCTAGGCCAAATTCCCATTTTGCCTAGCAGGTAAGGAGAGCCAGAGTGTTAGAAAAAGGGATAGGGAGTATTTTAGGGGATGCTCTCTATCTAAAGAAAGAAGCTCTTAGTTAAGATGAAGCATCAGGAGTGTTCAGACAATATTTATATATGCTTCCGGGGTGCTTGGATAGCTCAGTTGGTTAAGTACCTGATTCTTAATTTCAACTCAGGTCACGATCTCACGGTTCATGGGATCAAGCCCTGTATCGGGCTCTGCGCTGACAGCACAGAGCCTGTTTCGGATTCTCTCTCTCCCTCACTTTCTGATCCATGCCTGCTCACACGTGTGTGTGTGTGTGTGTATGTGTGTGTGCTCTCTCTCTCAAAGGAAATAAACATTTTTTTTTAAAAAAGAATATGCTCCCAAAAAGGTAGAAATTCAAATAAGTATAACAGAATTATTACCCTAAAAGCTTTCAAACTTAAATAATATATCTTCCTTTAAATAAGCCACACACATCAATGTTCGTAGAAACAGCAGAATTAGACCAAAGCTATAATCGGGCTGGCAGAAAATCAGTCAACATGATACACAGGTGTCATTGGTTGAATGATAAAGAAACCAGCTACAAAATTTGGCAACATTAGTTTCTAAATCCACAGATATAAATTTATAAGTTATGTTCTTTTTCTCCAGTGAGACAGGGGCAAAGCTATCCATGTCTTGGTAATATTCAGTTCTACCAAAAACCAGGCTACTCTAAATTTCAAAATGCAAAAATTGAAGAAAACTGGAAAATATGAAAAGTATCATGGTAAGGGGAAGAGCTTACCTCACTACACAAAAATAACCACTATTAGCATTTTGCACAGCCCTTCCAGTCTTTTAAGTGCAATTCCTCATTATATTGTGAGATTATAAGGTATACACGATTTTGTATCCTACTCTATCACATGATATTATGTCTGAACTATTTTATTTGCTTTAATACTATTACCAAACTAAGGGTGGTGACTTACTCTACAAAGACCTTTATCATTTCAGTCAAGACATTTTAGAAATACATATCCTCCCTACGTAATCTCACCAGCCTAAGGTCAACTTTCGGTCCAAGGACAACACGGAGCTTTTCAGAGTGTCGTGTACAACCCTAGAGGTTTAAGGGAAAAACACCACATATTTCATTTATAGTATGTGTTCCTTTGAAAATAGAGAATATTTTGAAATTGAAAACCGAAAATAGATTTCATACATACAAAAAAGAGCCAGTAATTTTAAAAACTTATTCCCATTTCTGCACATGATGCTGGTTAATTTTCCCATTCCACCTTTGGTTAGGTGGTCATTTTAAGATGACCTGATACAAATTATTTTTTTTTTATTTTTTAAAAAAATTTTTTTTTCAACGTTTATTTATTTTTGGGACAGAGAGAGAGAGACAGAGCATGAACGGGGGAGGGGCAGAGAGAGAGGGAGACACAGAATCGGAAACAGGCTCCAGGCTCTGAGCCATCAGCCCAGAGCCCGACGCGGGGCTCGAACTCCCGGACCGCGAGATCGTGACCTGGCTGAAGTCGGACGCCCAACCGACTGCGCCACCCAGGCGCCCCTGATACAAATTATTTTTCCATGTACATGCTGATGAGTCACAATAAATACAAAGGACCTATAATTGGGAGGGTTTTTTTTAATTTTTTTTAACATTTATTTATTATTGAGAGACAGAGAGAGACAGACCGTGAGCAGGGGAGGGGCAGAGAGAGGGAGACACAGAATCCGAAGCAGGCTCCAGGCTCTGAGCCGTCAGCACAGAGCCCAATGTGGGGCTCGAACTAACAAACCGCGTGATCATGACCTGAGCACAAGTCAGACGCTTAACTGAGCCACCCAGGTGCCCCCCAAAACAAAACTTTTTAATAAATGGTGATAAAATAGTAATATATGTACAGCTTAATATTTCTTTTATTTTTCCTTTGTGATGCTTTAAACATTTTAAAATTAAGATATGCTATTAATCGGCAACATTTAGGTCTTTTTTTTTTTTTTTTTTTTTAGTAAATAAATTGTATGGATCTTTCCAATGGTATCATCCATGATATAACCATCCTAAACATAATATGGAAACAAGTATCCCACATAATTCAGAACACTAAATAATGTTACTATTTGAACATGTTCTTTTTCTTTATGTCCCTAGACTCTAAATTTGCACGTAAAACTTTAAAAAAAAATTTTTAAGACTTCAATTTCAAAAAAAATTAACATAAAAGTAAATTTAGTAAAGTTAACAGAAACATTTAAAACAATTCCACTGAGTAAAAACAATTGTTGAAGTTTTAAGTAATCACCAAAAAATGAAATATTTAAAATTTATCATCAATCTATATTCATACACCTTTGGGTCAAAGAACCTAAAGAAGAAGATTATATGCCTAGCCAGCATTGTGAAGTAGACCCATCGAGTTTAGAGGCAAGTATGACAGTTTTAGGCCTCCGGCCCTTTTGAAAGAACTTTCATAACTCTAAAGGGTACATCAAAGGTTCATTAAAATATCATTAGAACACCTTGTAAAACCACTAAACAGCACATATGTCTTCCCTGGCTAATCAAAACTGAAAGAATAGCACATTCATGTGAAAACTGGTGCTACATTTAGTACTGTGGAGAAGTGACTAATATATATACTTTTTAAGTATCTCCAAAGTGGGAGGCATTTTTTTTGTAGCTCAATACATACATGTTAGCTCAAACAGTGGTTCCACTCAAGTTTAGCAGATTCTGTAAGTTTGTATCTTGTTATCGTGATTCTGTATCAGACATCTGTTCTCTTGAATCACATGGAGCCTGACTGTCTTAAGCCAGATAGGAAATTCACTGTTCTTAGGTTTTACCCAGCGGGAGGAAGGGGAGCTATTAAGAACTAAGTTCCCAGCCTGCTACAGTTTTAAGTGATCAGAAAAAATTAATACCAAGGCTTTAAAAAAAAAAAAAATCCTGGGTATGAAACTGCTCAACAATGCATTGTTAAAACTCTCAAACTCTTACTGAAAGCATGAATTGAAAGAACTATTACTGCCACTATTTATTACAATGGCAGTATCCCCACAAATCAACCAATTTTTCTTTTTTTTTTTTTAATTTTTTTTTTCAACGTTTATTTATTTTTGGGACAGAGAGAGACAGAGCATGAACGGGGGAGGGGCAGAGAGAGAGGGAGACACAGAATCAGAAACAGGCTCCAGGCTCCGAGCCGTCAGCCCAGAGCCTGACGCGGGGCTCGAACTCACAGACCATGAGATCGTGACCTGGCTGAAGTCGGACGCTTAACCGACTGCGCCACCCAGGCACCCCTCAACCAATTTTTCAATTAGTAGAACTGTGTAGTAGAAATGCAAGAATGAGGAAGAATGAAGAAGAATCAAGAACTACTTTCCAAATCCTGCTGCGATGCCCTAATTCATTCCAGCTCTTCACCAGAAAACTGACAAAGATTAGATCTCTGAGGATCTAAAACCTGCCTCTTCCTAAGCCGATGATTAGCTGTCATAACTTAAAATGGTATGCGGGGGAAGGAACAGAATAGCTTCAGGCCAAAATTTTGAGGACGCTGAAAGTGTCTCGGTTAATAATTTGACAGAAGTGCAAAGAAAGGGCTGCAGCGGCGGCCCGCCTTGCTAATCAAAAGTGACTTAAAACTTTACTGGACTTGTCACCTGGTTTGTATACACAACCACTTGTGTAAGACCATCCTACGCGATTAAGGTGGTTAAACAAAAATCAAGCCCCGATGCCAAAGGTTCGCCTGCCAGGGTGCACCCTGGGGGGGGGGGGGGAGTTGAAAGGTCAACGGGAGCTGTAAGCCCAGGAGTTGCAGGGGTAGATGGCCGGTCGCCCTTGGGGTTGGGCCCTCCCAATTGTCCTCGGATTCCTAACTCCAAAAAGCACGCCCCGGAGCCAAATTCTCCTCCCTTAAGCCCACCTCTTCCCACCCCTTAAGTCTCGAAAAAAAGACGCTGAACGCCATTCATCTGGATCCCGGGCGGGGGTAGTGGGGACGAAGCACTAGCTGTGCGAGAGGTAGCCGCAGAAGAGGCCAGGCCTTGGGACCAGCCAAAATTGGGGGTTTTAAGCCCGGATCCAACCGCAGCGCCTCCCGTGAAAACACCTCTTCTGCCGTCAGGGAGCGAGAAGCGGGCAGCCAGAGGAGGGACTGGGGGAGAAGGCGCGAGGTCCTTACCCACTGCAAGGTTGGCCACTGCCGGACGCTGCCGGCGGCTCCAAAACCGGAGGCCGGAGGCGGCTCCACGGAGCCGTAAGGAGGCTGCCATGCTGCCCGGCCCCCCGCCTCCCCGCGGTGACCTCCGCGGCTCCCGGCTCGCCCACTGATTGCGAGTGTGCGCGGCGGAGCGGGCGGGATCCGCCGCGGCGTGGGGCCGCGCGCGCACGCGCTCTGCAGTTCGGGGTCGGCACCCACCCGCGAGGGGAGGAGCGCGACGCCGAGAGGCGCGGCCCGGCGAGCCAGGGGTCGTCAATCCGCTTATGAACAGGGGGCCAGGCCAATCAGATTCTCAGGTCCCCTCTCTTCGCTAACCACCAATAGGAAGGCTTTTCGAGCCCCACCCACATCAAGGGCCTGGCCCCGCCCCCTAGCTCCTCCTTCCTCTACAGACAGCGGGCGCGAGTCTCCTTGTTTATCAAAACGCAGCGGGTGTGTGAGAGGCGGTGACTGCCGCTCACTGCAGCGAGCTCTTGACCTCGCAGAACCGCCCCTCGGAGGGTGTAAAGGCGTGAGTTGCTTCCACTGAGACGGAGACGAAATTTTAGTTCGCAGCTGCTGCAATTTTTAGGCAAGAGCAGAAATAACTAGCTTTTCTTAAAGTATAGGGACCCATGTTTAACTTCAGTAATTTGCGGATCTCCTGATGTTAGTATTTGTATTTTGAGCATCTGTTGGTTGAGGAACAACAGAAATCTACCATAAATGTAGTAACTTTTAAATTAATTTGATTTTATTTAACACAACAGTTTCTCCATAAATTTGAAAAAGAGTAGGAAAACAAGTTGGGAACCTTGTTCTCTTTGAAGGGTAGAATTACTGGCAACTTGTACTCTCTGATATGTATTTCTCTAATGTTTGAAAATTCTGCATTTCATAAGCAAAATCTAAGGATAAATGAAAATCCAGAAAGTTGTCTAAATGTGTTTGGGTCAAAGATATTTCTTCACTCTTCTGCCGGTGTTTGGTGTACATATTTGAATCTTGGGACCCTTTGGCAATAATTGCAGCGCTTTCCATCTCCACTGACCCCAGCGAAGGGCTGTGAGACATGCAAAGGAAGACTTGCAACCTTTGCTGGAAAGGTAGTACAGGAAGAAAAGCAGTGAGGAGTGGCTAGGAGAATAGAAATCCCAGGGTGTCCACCCCCTCCCTAAATTCTTTCTACTTAATCATTTGCCCAGATTGCGCTCACGCAACCTTTTAATCTAAGTAACAGAATCAACAGATTTGACTTTGACCTTCATTTTTGCTTCACTCCAAAGCAAAGAGTTGGAAGTGCCTACAGAAAGGAAAGGAACTGAATAATTTCCAAACAGATTCTGTCACGTTTCTGGGCATGCTAGCAATATTTCCAGAACCTGGTACAGAGTGCAAGGTTCAGATTTGTAACTGGTAAGAAAACAATTTCCCGTCTTCGGCTGTCTCTCCACCCCAACCCTCCACCCTCCACCAACCAAAAGGAAGAAGGGAGGAAGCAAGGGGGAAAAAATCATTCCAGCTACTGGGACAGTCTCCTAGATTTGGGTTCTCACCCAAATCTATTTATTGGTTTCTGGAGCATGTCCTACCAGATCCTCTCTTTGCAGTTTATTTAGGTTTTAGCTGGGATAAACCTCCTGCAACCAATAAACATAGCCCTACGGATTTCTATAATTAACTGCTGAAATGCGTTCTGCCTTTCAACTATGTCAGCCTACATAGCAGAGCTGTTTTCAACACAGGACAACCTATCAATTCATCTCCAGCTCCTAAAGTTTATATCCCAGTCCTCTTGAGATTTTATATCCAATCAGATTGTTTTTGTCATTTTTATTGTGAGCTACTGTTTTTGTTCCTCTAGGTTGTTTATAGGGATCTTTTCTTGAAAATGAGTATTTCTTTACACAAGGTTGCCTCCTATGAACAACATTTTACTAGGACTCAAAAGAGAGAAAGGGGGAAGGGGCTCAGAAAAAAAGAGCAGGCAGAACTAAAGCTGGGCATGAGGTCTTTTTAATTTGTGCTTTCTTTAAAAAAAAGAAAGCACTAATGTGATGGCTTTGAAAACGGAATGAGTGCATTAAAAATATTTGACTCTTTTTTCCTTAACCAGAACCAGGAGATAAGTCACAGTTTCTCCATATCCCTACATCATGTAGTTCAATATCTCCTCCCAGAAGCCCGATACTGATTCACAAATTAAGGCTCTCAGATTTTCATAGATGTTTATGATAAACATTATGATTTTTACGTAATTACTATCTGGAGGTGCTTGCAGATATTACTGTATTTGCAAAGGCTGTTACTGCCTCTGGCTGGCTTTATTTGATTGCCTTCCTGATATCTTTGTTTGAAGCGCATTGCAACTTCTCCCTAGATCTCTGCCAAGTAGTTTTGTTTGAAGTTGTGTTTCAATACATTACAGGCTCTTCGCTTCTGCTTCTGGGAAGATGGAGTAAGTCTACTTTTCTCTATCCCTCCAAAAAAGTACAACTAAAAACTCTGGACATTATATATAAAGCAAATTAAAGAAACTCTGAAAAGTAGAGGAAAAACAGCATACTAGCTAGGGACCTCAGGACCCAAAGAGGAACACAGAGGTAAGTTCCTGGGTGTTTGTTTAGCCTTATACTCCCATACTGTGTACTAGAGAAGCCAAAAACTAGAACCCTGGGGCACCTGGGTGGCTCAGTTGGTGAAGCGTCCCGACTCTTGATCTCAGCTCAGGTGCTGGTCTCAGGGTTGTAAGTTCAAGCCCTGTAGTAGGCTCTACACTTTGTGTGGAGTCTACTTAAAAAACAAACAAACAAACGAACAAAAACCTAGAAACCCAAAAATGCCAAGAGACACAGACGGAACTGCCCCAGTAAAAGGCTACCCCCTTTAGGCAGAGGATCAGAAAAGGACAGCCTACCAAGACATTAGAAAATAACTACTCTGCTGTAGATAAACAGCAACAGTCAAAACCTATGACCCCCCCCCCCATTCCTACAAAGGCCAAGCAAGGAGCCTAGACTTGCACACTCTATAGGCTGTAATGAAACACCCCAACATCCTAATACCCCAGTACCCCTGTACCTCAATCCCACTGGTGTGATGTCAGAGATGGCCAAGTCGAGAGCCAGGACTTCTATCCCCACTGCTGAATTATAACAAGTACCCCTCCACACACACGTGTCCCCATCCCGTTGCTCACAGTGCCATTGGAGACTACATGGGGAACCTGGATTTCCACCCCTACCTGACAGTAATGAGACACCCCTCCTCCTCCCTGTTGAGATGCAGTCAGAGGAGAAGCCTAACTGAGAGTCAAGAGTCAGGACTTTCGCCACTGTCTCCTGTAAGGAGGCCAAGCATCCCCACTATAACACCAGTGGAGGCCACATAGGGAGCAGTAATGAGGCCCTCTTACCCCTCCCAGCTAAGGAAGTATCAGTGGAAGCCTAGTGGGGAGTTGTAGCTCCTAGTGGGAGCCTAGCCCACCAATAATGAGGACCCCCACCCCTACTCCCTCAATGTCTACATGGACAGAAGAGGGAACCTACACTTCTGCCCTTACCTGGCATTGACAAAGACCATGCACCCTCTATTCCTTTGCCAGGGCAGTGTCAGGGGAAGTCAGGCTCTGCTTTGTTTGTTTGGTTTCTGTTTAAAGATATAATTACCAGAGAGGCCCGTGACATAATTTTGGTAGCCTTCAATCACTCTGATATTTCCCGTTCAGATGATTTCTACATCTGGCCCAGTTCACCTGTAAAGAGTATAAATCAGTGGTTTGCAATCCCAAATGCATGTTAAACTGTCTTCAAAATACCAAAGCTCAGTTCTTGTGCACAAGCATTTTCTGGAGTAAGTCATAGAGCATTTGAATTTGGTTTTAATTTCTTCAAATGATTCTGCTGCGCAGTGAATACTGAGAGCCATAGCCATAGTAAAACAAAAGCCATAAAAGATGCTTAGGAACTAATCATGCTGGCAGTGACAGTGGGCATAGAGGAAAAAAAGACAGGTATGAAATATACCTGGGAGGCAAACTGTTATTGCCAATCACTTCCGGAAGTTGAAGCACGCTTGAAAGAAAAATATTCTAGGGAGAGCCCTAGGTTTTTGGCTTGGGTGACTGAATAAATGAAAGTGTCATTGCCCCATGTGGGGAACGGGGTCATGTTGAGTTCGAGATAGATATGTCCAGGGGCAATTGGCCAGTTGAAGAATCCAAGTTAGAAACATATTTGGAAATTACGGGCTAAAAATGAACAAATCGGGAGACTATAGATGCTGGAGAGGATGTGGAAAAACGGGAACCCTCCTGCACTGTTGGTGGGAATGCAAATTGGTGCAGCCACTCTGGAAAACAGTGTGGAGGTTCCTCAAAAAATTAAAAACAGAAATACCCTATGGCCCAGCAATGGCACTACTAGGAATTTACCCAAGGGATGCATAGGGACATAGGGGCACTTGTACCCCAATGTTTATAGCAGCACTCTCAACAATGGCCAAATTATGGAAAGAGCCTAAATGTCCATCAACTGATGAATGGATAAAGAAATGGTGGTTTATATACACAATGGAGTACTACTTGGCAATGAGAAAGAATGAAATATGGCCCTTTGTAGCAACGTGGATGGAACTGGAGAGTGTGATGCTAAGTGAAATAAGCCATAAAGAGAAAGACAGATACCATATGGTTTCACTCTTATGTGGATCCTGAGAAACTTAACAGAAACCCATGGGGGAGGGGAAGGAAAAAAAAAAAGAGGTTAGAGTGGGAGAGAGCCAAAGCATAAGAGACTGTTAAAAACTGAGAACAAATTGAGGGTTGATGGGGGGTGGGAGGGAGTGGAGGGTGGGTGATGGGTATTGAGGAGGGCACCTGTTGGGATGAGCACTGGGTGTTGTATGGAAACCAATTTGACAATAAATTTCATGTATTAAAAAAAAAAATTACGGGCTAAATAGATGGTAATGTAGGTCATGAATATAGATGGCATCATTATGAACATTTTATTTTTTATTTTTTCATTATGAGAGTTTTATTTTTTTTTTATTTTTTTAACGTTTTATTTATTTTTGAGACAGAGAGAGACAGAGCATGAACAGGGAAGGGGCAGAGAGAGAGGGAGACACAGAATCTGAAACAGGCTCCAGGCTCTGAGCTGTCAGCACAGAGCCCGACTCGGGGCTCGAACTCACGGACCGCGAGATCATGACCTGAGCCGAAGTCGGACGCTTAACCGACTGAGCCACCCAGGCGCCCCTCATTATGAGAGTTTTAAAGGAACATGGTTGGGGCGTCTGCCTGGCTCAGTCATTAGAGCAAGCAACTCTTGATCTCTGGGTCATGAATTCCAGCCCCATGTTATGGGTAGAGTTAACTTAAAAAAAATTTTTTTTAATATTAAAAAAAAAACAATAAAGGAACACGGTTGATGATAAAACTCCAGAGAACACCCTAAGGAAGAATTAGAGCTTGTGAAAACAGAGGGAGGGGCCAGAGGAGGAGAAAAACAGGGAGCAGCATCATAGAAAAGTCCAAGGCAGGAGAAAAATTCAAGGGGGGGAGTATTTCACAGGGGGCAGTTATTATCAAATAAGTGGTAAGATAAGTGCAAAGATAAGTCTTTGTAGGCTTTTGCAACCAAGAGTTCGTGTTGGCTTTAGTAAGGGAGAGCAGATATAGTGAAACCATGGAGCCAGATCACAGTACGTCAAGGAGAGAATGACACGTGGCAAAATGGAGAAATCAAGGCAGTGATTACTGTCCACTTATTCAAGAAACTTGGCCTGTGAAGGAAGGAAGAAATGAGAGGGAAGTAAATTCAAACAGAGGCTTTTATTTATGTGTTTTCATTTGAAAGGGGAAAGACATCTGAGTTATGTTTAAATGCTAAGAGGAAGAAGTAAGGAGACTGAGTTGAAGGAGGGGATGCGGGTAGATAATAGTTTGGGGGTTATCACTGAATAATCCCCAGGATTCTTCCTCTTCAATTAAAAAAAAAATTCTTTCTCGTTTAGTTTCTATGTGAGACCTGTAGTCAAAAGAAAGCATGCAGAAAGCCTCAGTTAATAAAGCTGTGGATTTTCTTTCCAGAACAATCCTACAAACACAAGTATAGTGAGGTGTAATAACTTTTTTTTTAATGTTTATTTATTTTTGAGAGAGAGACAGAGCACGAACGGGGCTCGAGCTCACAGACTGCAGTATCATGACCTAAGCCAACGTCAGACACTTAACTGACTGAGCCATCCAGGTGCCCTAATAACTTTTAAAAATATAGATCAAGGGGTGCCTGGGTGGCTCAGTCGGTTGAGTGTCCAGCTTCAGCTCGGGTCACGATCTCACGGTTGGTGGGTTCGAGCCCCGCTCAGAGCCTGGAGCCTGCTTCCGATTCTGTGTCTCCCTCCCTTTCTGTCCCTCCCCTGCTCACACTCTGTCTGTCTGTCTGTCTGTCTCTCTCTCTCTCTCTCTCTCAAAATCAATAAACATTAAATTAAAAAAATTTTTCATATAAAAAAAGAATTGATTACAGTTCTAATCAGAGGGACAAACTAGTTGCCAATTCTTGTTCGCTTATGGTTCCTGTTTTCTATTACCCGATGATACGAAAATGACCATGGGTTGAGCAGAAGCCCCAGTCTACTCAATGACTTTCTGCCCTAAGTTACTCATCCCTTAGGGAAATGAATCTTGACATAGGTAACATTCTGGGTGCCCATTCAGATCAAAAGAATAACTTTTGGTCAAGCATATATTGAGACTATATTTATCCATTGTTCCAATTTTTTTTAAGAAGCACTTAAAAAAAGCATGCTTTCTGATCCATAGGTTGTAACACTAGAAATCTACCAGAAAGAAATAATCATAGAAGGATATGTTCATAGAAGTGTTATTTATAAAAGGAGGGACAATAAAAGTATACAAAAAGGAAGGACTAGACTAAACATATTCTGTTACCTATAGACTGTAGAGCCCTCTCCCCCAATATCTGCTCTTCCTTTCTTCCAGGATAATAGAATTTCTAGCTGGAGACGTGGCTAACTAGCATAAAAACTGAATTTCCCAGCGTCTGTTGCAGGTAGGTTTGGCAATATAACTGAGTTCTGGCCATTGGGACATAAGCATAGTAGAAACCAAGACAATTTAACTTCTGTCTTGTTAACTCATTGTTATTTTGTGGTTTGGGTCACTCACAGACAAACAGAATGCTAACTTATAGATACATACACGTTTATGAAAACATTTACTTATGTATTTATGTATTTATTTCTTTAAATGCTTATTTATTTTTGAGAGAGTGCGAGCAGGGGAGGGGCAGAGAGAGAGGGTGACAGAGAATTCCAAGCAGGCTCCCCACTGTCAGCACAGAGCCTGACATGAGGCTCAAACCCACAAACCGCGAGATCACGACCTAGACATTTAACTGACTGAAACACCGAGGCACCCCTATGAAAACATTTAAAATATTGTTTCCTAAAAATGTTTACTAGTACAGGAAAATTCCCCTTATATAATGTTAAGTGAAAAAAAAAATCAAGATTCAAAACTGTTCTTGCAATGTTTTGCAATTTTGTATTATATTAAGTATATACATATATGCATAGGAAAAAAGTAGGATTAAGGATGTTTTTTTCTTCTCTCTGATTTTCTTTACCTTTCCAACCTCACCATCCACAAAAATCAATTCCAGATGAATAAAAGAGTTATGTATGGAAAGAAAAACTTTAAAGCTATTTGAAGAAAATATGGAAGAGTATCTTTGGAATAAGGAAAATTTTTTTTCTCTTTTTTTGAATGTCTACTTATTTTTTATTTTTATTTTTTAACTTTTTTTAATGTTTATTTATTTTTGAGAGAGACAGAATATGAGTGGGGGAGGGGCAGAGAGAGAGGGAGACACAGAATCTGAAGCAGGCTCCCGCTCTGAGCCGTCAGCACAGAGCATGACGCGGGGCTCGAACTCACAAACCATGAGATCATGACCTGAGCTGAAGTCAGAAGCTCAACCGACTGAGCCACCCAGGCGCCCCGGAATGTTTACTTATTTTTTAAAGAGAGAGAGAGCACGAACAGGGAAGGGGCAGCGGGGTGGGGGGTGGGGGCAGAGGATCCAAAACGGGCTCTGCACTGACAGCAGCAAGCCTGACGCAGGGCTCAAGCTCATGAACCATGAGATCGTGGCCTAGCCAAAGTCCGATGTTCAACCAACTGAACCACCCAGGCACCACAGGAGGAATTTTTTTAACAAGTCACAAAAACACAAACAATAAAAAATGTATTAATACATTCAATAGCATTATAATTAAGAACATCTGCTCATCAAAATATAGCAAAAAATAAAGAAACAAGCCACTGGGAAAAGATGTTTGCAACACATAAAACGATCAAAGGATCAGTATCCAAAATATAAATATATTTTTAAAAGTTTTTATTTTTAAGTAATCTCCACACCCAATGTGGGGCTCAAACTCACAGACCCAGATCAAGGGTCATATGCGACACCAACTGAGCCAAGCCAGGTACCCCACCACATAAATATTCAGTTTAGTGAAATGCATCTATATGTTCATCAGGAGTCCTATGCAGGAAAAATCATATTATTGTTCCAGTGGCAAAAAACTGGAAACAATCCAAATATCCAACAGAACAGGGAAATACATAGTGGTATATGCATAAAAAGGAATGTCATTTTAGCAGTGAGAATGAATGCAAATCACTGTTCTCACTAACATGCATGACCCTCAAAAACAATGTTGAGTGAGTCGCAAAAGAAAAAATACCTTTTTTTTTTTTTTTTTAGGTAGGCTTCATGCCCAGTGAACAGGGCTTGAACTCATGACCCTGAGATCAAGACCTGAGCTGAGATCAAGAGTCCAACACTTAACTGACTGAGCCACCCAGGCACCCCAATAGAAAAAATAGAGCTCAGAACAGGCAGAACAAAAAGTATTTCTTTGTATGATTATATACACATGTAGTAAAACAATGTTAAAGTAAGAGACTGATTAACACCAATTTTGGTGTAGAGGTCACCTCTGAACAGGAGGAAGGGGAGGCAGGATGATTAGGAAGAGGCACATGGCAACCTACAAAGCTATTAGCCAAATTCTGTCTCTTTTTTACAAGTTTATTTATTTATTTTGAGAGCGAGAGAAAGAACAAGTCAGGAGCTGTCCACTGTCAACACAAAGCCTGACTTGGGACTTGAACACAGCAACCGCGAGATCATGACCTGAGCCAAAGCTGGACACTTCGTCGACTGAACCACCCAGGTGCCTCAGTGAAGTTCTGTTTCTTAAGCTTGTGATAGATATGAGCAATCGTTTTATTCTTCTTTAAATAATAATGTCATTGGGGCACCTGGGTGGCTCAGTCAGTTAAGCGTCTGACTTTGGCTCAGGTCATGATCTCACAGCTTGTGAATTCAAGCCCCGAGTTGGGCTCTGTGCTGACAGCTCAAGAGCCTGGAGCCTGCTTCAGATTCTCTGTCTCCCTCTCTCTCTCTGCCCCTCCCCCACTCACACTCTGTATCTCTCTCTCAAAAAAAATAAATAAACATTAAAAACAATAATAATAATGCCATTATTAAACATGTATATATCATACACTCTTGTGGGTATATTTTATAATTTAAAAGAGTTCTATAAAAGGAACAACTTGGAGCTAATTTTTTTTTTATTCTTTTATTTTGAGAGAGATAAAGACAGTGAGAGTGGGAAAGGGGCAGAGGGAGAGGGTGAGAATCCCAAGCAGACTCTGCTGCCAGCACAGAGCCCGACACGGGGCTCGAACCCACAAAGCCGTGAGATCATGACCTGAGCCGAAACCAAGAGTCAGATGCTCAACCAACTGAGCCACCCAGGTGCCCCATTGGAGCTAATTTTTAAAAACTAAGCACATATCCCTAGTGTGCCTGAGAATGTACATTTGTTAAGGTTAGGACACCCTTCATGGGGATCATTTACAGGTTCAGACAAATTATTCAAAGAAATCAAGGTGTTTTATATTTTATATATATATTCTTGGTCACAGAGCATGACAATGAACAGAACTTCCCAGTCTCATTTGCAACTAAACATGGCTATGTGACTAAATTTGGGCTAACAGGCTATGAGCTGAAGTGCTGTGTGCCACTTCTAAATCTTTCATTAAGTTGGACCTCCTTGCCCTGGACATTTTCTTTCTAATTCCCCCATGTATTGAGTTTGAACCATGTGGTTGAAGATAATACTCAGGGAGTGATGGAAAAAAAACCTGCATCTCTGATGGAACCTGGGCCTCTGTTCTTATGGACCAGGATTACATGGATAGCCCTGAACCTCTTACCTAGACAATACATTTAAGTCCCTATACCCGGAAATCTTTTTTCGCAGCAGGAAGTTGTCCCTTGACGTGTGGTATCATCATGGAAGAGAGCAGCTGCTTCCACGCCTTAGAAATTTCACTTTCTCACTTCCTAGGAGTTCCAGGCCCTGACACCCTGGGACAAGTTGGCTAAAAACCACAAGAGACCAAAGCTGACACCAGAATGCAAATTGATTAATTTATTAGGTAAATTAAAACAGCAACACCCACGCAGGCATAATTAGCACATTCCATCCCCCTACAACCAAGCTACACGGAAAGCTAAGTCATCAGAAGTTGTTTCAGTGACTTGACAGAAAATTGTAAAGTTCATGTGGTAAACTCGTTCTCTCCCCCGAGGGAGACCTGACGGGAATATAGAAGATGGCTTCCTGAGCATAAAATCAAAACAAGAGGAAACAGGTGAGGTAAGTGTATAGCGATGATCCTTTTACCTTGGAAACTGGAGTGACAGGAGTAAAATAAAACCCCAAAATCTCTTATCTTTATCTTTACATCTGAAATGGCGTTGCAGCTGGGAGCAAAAATAGGTCAAAGGCAGAAGGTAAGGCTTCCTTTTCCTGACCCTAACCCTGTATCCTCCCACTTATGAACAACTGACACATTTTTTTTTTTCTTTTTAATGTTTTATTTTTTTTTTTTTCTTTTTTTTTTTTATTTTATTTTTTTTAATTTTTTTTTTTCAACGTTTATTTATTTTTGGGACA
>NW_024412391.1:43620631-43632463 GCF_014898765.1 Herpailurus yagouaroundi | reverse complement strand
GAATGGGGGAGGGGCAGAGAGAGAGGGAGACACAGAATCGGAAACAGGCTCCAGGCTCTGAGCCATCAGCCCAGAGCCTGACACGGGGCTCGAACTCACGGACCGCGAGATCGTGACCTGGCTGAAGTCGGATGCTTAACCGACTGCGCCACCCAGGCGCCCCTTTTTTTTCTTTTTTAGAGAAAGAGAGACAGTGTGCAAGTGGGGAAGGGGCAGAGAGACAGGGAGACACAGAATCTGAAGCAGGCTCCAGGCTCCAGGCCCTGAGCTGTCATCACAGAGCCCGATGCAGGGCTTAAACTCACAGACCATGAGATCATTGGTAACGGACTGAGCCACCCAAGCGCCCCGTTGACTGACACATTCTTAAGATGTGATAATAACTTCAAACTGGTTACACTGCAGTTTTCTGAGCCTTCAAGCTATCCTTCAGGTTTGTTTGTTTTATAGCTAAACTCCTGGATTTTTTTATTTTATCTCCTTTACTAGTTATCAGGGCATATCGTGATAGCCCTGAAGTATGTAGAACATCCCATGAATTCACTTTCTAAGAAAACAGTAATTATATCTTATAACAGTAATAATAACATCTGTAATTTTTTGAATGTGTACCATATGCCAGGCACTGTAAGTTCTTTACATGGATTAATTCAGGTTTTCCTTTCAACAACCCTAGGAAGTAATTATAATTATTATTTACATTTTAAGATGAGATGATCAGAGCATAAAGAGGTCATTAATTTGTCTAAGATCACACTGGACTCAAAAACCAAGCAATCTGATTTTAAAGTCCATGCTCATTTTCTGTCTCAAAAAAATCAGGTCACCTTCCCATTAACAAATTAAACCCTGCTTTTTTTTAATGTTTATTTTTTAAAAAATTAATCTTTATTTATTATTGAGAGAGAGAGAGGACTGTGAGCAGAGGAGGAACAGATAGAGAGAGAGAGAGAATCCCAAGCAGGCTCCATGCTGCCAACACAGAGCCCTATGCAGGGCTCGAACCCACAAGCCATGTGATCAGGACCTGAGCTAAAATCTACAGTTGGATGCTCAACCGACTGAGCCACCCAGGTGCCCCTAAACCTTGCTTTTCTGTGAGACAGAAAAACTGATGAGGCCTCATAGGGCTTTGTTTAGTATATTTTTGAATATTTGTTACTTAAAAAATATTCAGTGCTATAGCTAATCTACCCTGTCCATAAAAATACACAAACAACTTGCATTTTCTAGGGTTGAAAAATGAAAATCCTTCTTAATAACTCCTTCCATACTTTTTTACTCTTCTATTTGTGAACATTTTGTCCCTAAAATGATTCCTGACTGCAGCTGTATCAAGAATGGTATTCTGGTGCACCTCAGTGGCTCAGTCAGTGAAGCGTCCAATTCTTGGTTTTGGCTCAAGTCATGATCTTGCAGTTCTGTGAGTTTGAGCCCCTCATCAGGCTTTGCGCTGGCAGCTCAGAGCTTGCTTACGATTATCTCTTTCCCTCTCTCTTTGGCCCTCCCCCACTCATGCTGTCTCTATCTCTCTCAAATAAATAAACTTCAAAAAATGGTATTTCTTAAGACATTCATTACAGCAAAAAGATACAAAGCAAAAGCAGTGAAGGTAAAAGGTACATGGGCAAAATCCAGAGGAAACCACATGCAAGTTTCTAAGAACCATCCCCCAATGGAGTCACATGGGATACACTTAATTCCCCAACAATGAGGTCTGATTACATATGTAAAATGTTGTCTACCAGGGAAGCTCATTAGAGATTCAGTGCCCAAAGTTTTTACTGGAGGCTGGTCACATAGGCAGCCACTACCCTAGGACAAAATTCTAGACTCCAGAAGGAAAGCAGGTTTCCGCATTAACCACATCGTCAGTACAAGCACTTTAGGTTCAGTGAGCCATTCTTATTAGTTAGGATGGTGGGAACCCTTCCCAAATCCAAGATCCCAGGCACTCACCAAGGGCTAACCTTGTAAGCATACTTTTCAAAGGATAGCATTTGGTCTGCGGAATTAACTCTTTTTTGAATACCTAAGGAAGCACAAATAAAGGAGATCTGGTAGAACACGTTTAAGGCAAAGTCCTTGAGGGAGAGCCAAGAGTCTGAATCTGCAGCTCCCAGATATATATATTGTCAAGTCCAAAGGTTCTGCAGCCAGACAGTGAATGAGAAAGAAAACCAAAGATGGGAAAGCAAGCAGGAACCTGACTGAATTAAAGCCCACTGATGGTTTTGAGCAGAGGCGATTGGTCCCAAATGCCGCTGTGTGCCCAGGGTACCCCTCCTGGTGCACAGCTGGATCAACTGCTTAAAACTACAGAGTCAAGTCTGGCAAATGCTCTCCAGATGCCCCAGACCATAGCAAAGACACATCAGGGAAGAAAGCCTGAGGCTGGTCACTGAGGTGAGTATTGTCTTAGAAAGCCAGGGTCATGCCAGTTTTGGGGGCCTCGCCCTTCCCACTGTTCCAACTTCTTTGGTACCAGGCAGAGTCTAAAGTCTCTACAGTGTTTGACACATATCTAAGCAACCGTTCTGAGTATCACAGAGGCTGACTTCCGTGGACAGTATTCCCATAACATATAGCCAACTGTTCCTACATCTGTCCGTGCTTGGCAAAGCTCTGGAAAAACTCTGACAGCAGTGTGATCTGGGAGAAAGGAAGTCCTCCCATACAACTCTAGCCAGTTATATGTCCCAGCAGACAAAGCTTGGATCCAGGCCTTTCTGCTGTGCCAGGATGCAAACTGAGAGGGCCACTGGGACCCTTTCAAGAGAACTAATTTGACTCATTAGGGAATCTAATAGTCCCATATGCAACATAACTTCTTTCATTAGTCAGACAAATAAAGGATACTCTTGACCAAAAGATAAGTCAGTGATTCCCAGGGAGCTCTTATTCCTTTTCCTGTCCCCTAAGCCTGCTAGGGATAGTGTCATACAATTTAATCATAAACCATCTTTTTTTCTGTGGGCCTATCTCAGGCGTGATGGGGCTGCTGATAAAGATAATTTATCTGTCATCTGTTCCCGCTCATGCTTGGCACTCGACACTCAACCAGGCACCTGCAAGATGCACCTGAACCATGTACCTGCAAAATATGGTGAAATAGCATAGACCACCAAATGGTTTCCTTTCCTACAGAGCCCTTATACTTGTAGCTCATACTTGTAAGGCATTTTAAATCCAGGTCCAAGTCGATTTCCCCCTACCCTACACCGATGACGAAGGATCCATGAACCAAGTGCTAGAATATTTCAGATTTCGGCCATCTTCTTCTTTTTTTTAATAGGCCATCTTCTTGGGGCGCCTGGATGGCTCAGTCGGTTAAGCGTCTGACTTTGGCTCAGGTCATGATCTCACGTTTCATGACTTTGAGCCCTGCGTCAAGCTCTGTGCTGACAGCTCAAGAGCCTGGATCCTGCTTCAGATTCTGTGTCCCCCTCTCTCTCTGTCCCTCCCCCTGCTCACTCTCTCTCTCTCTCTCTCTCTCTCTCTCTCAAAAACAAATAAACGTTTAAAAAATTAATAAAAAGAAAAAAAGAATTTAAAAAAATAGGCCATCTTCTTAATAGAGGTGGCACCACTCACTTTAAAAGTATTTTGACGCTTTACAAAAATTTTTACAAGCATATGGTAAAATTCAAGCAGCATGAAAGGACAATGAAAGCGAATGTCCATCTCATTTCAGGTATCGTCCACCTCTCTAGAGTCAACCGTGGACTCATTTCACACATGTATATGTATATGTTCTTGTTTCTATTCAAACACAAGCTCAATATACACATTGTTCTATTGTGTTCTATTGTTCTATTGTTTTTGTACTTTGGGTATATTTCATGGAGATCATTTCAAATCACATGTACAGATTTATCTCATTCTTTAAAAAATTGTTTTAAACGTTTATTTATTTTGAGAGAGAGAGAGACAGAATGTGAGCAGGGGAGAGTGGCAGAGAGAGACACACGCACAGAATCTGAAGCAGGCTCCAGGCTCTGAGCCGTCAGCACAGAGCCCAAAGTAGGGCTCCAACCCTCGAGCTGTGAGATCACGACCTGAGCCAAAGTTGGACGCCCAACCGACTGAGCCACCCAGGTGCCCCTATCTCATTCTTTTTAAAGGCTGCATGATATTCTATTGTATGGATGCACCACAATTCATTTAACTAATTCTAATTTTTTGCCACTGTGAATAATGGTGAAATGAACATCCTTAAATTGACATATTTGAAGAAGATGTGAGTACACATGGGAGGATAAATTTCTAGAAATATAATAAGTGGGTCAGAAAGTATATACATTTTAGAATTTAATGGTTATTGTCAAATTGGTAGAACCCCTTTACAAGGGCTTTGGCAGTAGCCATTAAAATAAAAGATGCATACACATTTTACATGGCAGAATATTTAATGTCTGTAGATGTGCCTCATCCTCCCATTCTTGTTGTGATTCAACAGCCTCCCCTAACTGGCAGTACTAGAGAAAACATGGGTACTTTTTCTCAGCAGTATTAAGGCCCTGGTTCTCTTAACTTGGAAATGATTGCAGGTGAGATCATTCCACAGCATGCCTCAGGCCCCTCTGCTCAAGGAAAGTAGCCCCCCAGTTCTACAGGACGCCTGAGGTCTCCTGTTCTTCTGCAGCCTGGCATTGGGAGCGGTGCCACTGGAGATAGTGGTAGGCTTGGGCACTGCAGAAGTAGTCCCCATGTACAGCGAAGAGCATCATGGAGGTAAAGAAGGTCTTGTAGCCAATGTCAGCAGGTTGCTTGGCAGTTGATATGTTGTCCCCACCTAGGACTCAGCTCTGGACATGAGAATGGGCACCATGTGCCCAACACAGCACAGATCCACTCCACTGAGCCAGATACATACATGTACGTATATAAATTCGAGTTAGTTAACATATCGTGTAATAATGATTTCAGGAATAGAATTTAGTGATTCATCACTTACATGTAACACCCAGAGCTCTTCCCAACAGTGCTCTCCTTAATGCCCCTCACCCATTTAGCCCGTCTCCCCACCCAACACCCCACCAGCAACCTTCAGTTTGTTCTCTGTATTTAAGAGTCTCTGAGGGTTTGTCTCCCTCTCTGTTTTTATATTATTTTTTGCTTCCCTTCCCCTATACTCATCTGTTTTGTTTCTTAAATTCCACATATGTGTGAAGTCATATGATATTTGTCTTTCTCTGACTGCCTTATTTCACTTGGCATAATATACTCTAGTCCCATCCACATTGTTGCAAATGGCAAGATTTTGTTCTTTTTGATCACCGTGTAATATTCCATTGTATATATGTATACCACATCTTCTTTACCCATTCATCAGCCGATGGACATTCAGGCTCTTTCCATACTTCAGCTATGGTTGATAGGATGCATACACTTTTTAAACATCATAGTCAAATGGATTATTTTTCCTTATCCCACTCCAGTTGCTCAAAATTATACTATATTTTAGATTGATTAACAGACTGTGGCTTTATGTGAGTTTTGTCTGTTTTCCTGGAGTTTCTAATTGCCTTGCTTTCTATTTTTTTTTCCTTTGTGAAATGGAACATGCCTTCTTCACCACATCCAAATATCTTCCAACACCTTATTTATTCTATGTGTAGCATAGAATTTATTCCTTTTTAATTACTGTATATATATATATATATGTATATATATATATATATATTTAGTTTCCACTGAATAGTTGCTCTAATTTGGAAAAACGTATTTCTAGACGTGCAGCATTAGCAGTCATTTGGAATTTCTGTTGACTAAAGACTGGGTAGTTCCATGTTTTCTGTATTCCAGGTCATTTTCTTTCTGATTTCCCTCTTTGTGTTTTCTCAGGTACAATGAGTAACTTCTCATGAAAGGGAGCTCTGAGTCCTTGAATATCTTTATCTTGTTTTATTGCTCACTTGACAGTTTGACTCCAAGTTTCGAACTCCAGAAAGTCTCTGTGATTCCACTAGACAGATTTACTCCTCCTGCCACTGATTGTATCTGGGTTGTGGCTTCCTTCCCTCTGTTTAATCCATCACATTGTTCCATCTCTTTTCTGACTTCCATAAATTAACAAAACAAAACAAAACAAAACTGTCATCCGTTGGTGAGTCTCATCCTACTCTCTTCATTCTTGTGATTTTATTTCCTTTTTTGATTTTTATTCCTTTACTATCATATGAATTGCATCCAGATCAAACAGTGCAGTTTGCCATTCGAATGGGAAGCTGCTCCCTAATCCTTCTGATTTTTTTTAGAGCCTCAAAATAATTGCGTTGGTTGTTATCATGGACAAGGATTCACCTGTCTACTTTTTTCCACGAGCAAGTAGCCCGTGGTGAGATCTAACCACTTGTGTAGTCATGTAAAATTGAACTATATGGGTGGGAATAAAATGTCATCTTTTGGAAATATTAAGCACTTGGCATTTCACAATTGTTGTAAAGTATTACCACAGGAGCACCTGGGTGGTTCAGTCGGTTAAGTGTCCAACTGTGGCTCAGGTCACGATCTCGTGGTTTGTGAGTTTGAGCCCCCCGTCGGGGTCTGCACTGACAGTGCAGAGCCTGCTTGGGATTCTCTCTGTCTCCCTTTCTCTCTGCCCTTTCCCTGCTCTCTCACTCTCTTTCTCTCTCAAAATAAATAAATAAACTTAAAAAAATAAAGTATTACCATAGACGTTATAGGAATCTACTTGACTATCAAAACATTCAAGGAAATAACTGAATGAGTATTCCTTTTAAGCATTAGTAACAGCCTGACCTTGTTGTAGCATTGATAGTGTATGATTCGGGATGAAGTCATATTAGTGTGGAACTAAGCGGGCGAGTGGAATGAAATGATGCATTATTTATGTTTTGTTATTATTAGCAATCCATTATAAACATATAACCTATGAGCAGTGGTGTGCTAGTAAATATTTAACAGCCAACTCTTCAGGGGTAAAAAAAAGTACGTATAAATATGTTTATTATAAATGTGTATAATATAAAGGATGCATGGCATACAATTTACAAATAACAATAAAATCATAAATAACAAAAACTTTTATTGTAACTTCCACATAGCCAATGGGTTCATAGAGAATGCTTTTGTTGAGTTTTGCTAAATTTTTGTATCTGCAGCCAACCTATGGTCACGGTTGGACTATGATTTGGCAAATGGAGTTGCATCTCAATCTGCTCTTTTCCTAATAAATCTATTGTCATTAGATCTGACCCATGTCATCAATTGTTCACTACAGCTTTGCTTAACAACTGGCTTGCAGAATTATTGCAAATGTAGCAATCAGCCCTTGCAAATTGGCACAAGTCAACTCCAGTACACCACTCCCTATGACCTCCACTTCTCTGACCTAGGGATCAAAATGAGGACCCATCTACGTTTGTTATCCAAATAATACTTCTGGGATATTGTGAAAATATCTTTCTTCTCCGTAATGCCTGCTCTGTAACCATTCTCCATCTCCTACCACAAGAAATCCATACCTCGGGGACTGGATGGTTAGCCCTACTTAGAGACCTCCAGAAGAGAAAACTAGAAATTCAGCTGGTTGATCAAGGTGGCATCTTGGGCTCAGGCGAGGCTGTTGCTGGTGTCACAGCCACATGGTGGCACTATTGAAACACAGGTATCACAGCTGCCTCAGTACCCCTCCATACACCCATCCCATCCCCCAGCTTGCTCCCAGCCTTGCAAAACTTGACAGTGAACCAGCCTACATCTCCTCTAAAAACCTAGCATCCCTCTCCCCTGGCAGACATACTTCCCTTCGGCACAGGAAATTCCATCCATGCGAGCAAGAGCAAGCCTGTTGGCATGCTGCCTGCCTAAAAGTGACATAACAGGCCTTCCCTGTTGCATCCGTCCCAGCCCCTTCTACTTGTTGACCCCTGGTTTTTAGACCCTGTCATCTATATGTCACGGGGAGCCTCCCTGTCTCAGATTTACCTGTGACGTAAGTAAATATTTGAATGCCAGTCCAGGGCCTGGGAAAGCTCGTGCCCTTTTTATAATTTATATGTCCTTACTTGTGTCTTTCTACCTTTCACCGTCCACTGTATATCCACGTAGGCTGCTAGGTTCTGGTCTATATTAGACCCCAGTGGAAAAACTCCATTCTTTATCATCTTCCAGAAGAAACCGAACAAAACTGAGGGCTTTTGTATTTGGGCAACGTCATCGAAGTGATCCCAATGTATATGAATTGGCCCGCCATGGGCGTACGCCTCCCATGGACCAGTGTATGGGACAGTCTAACCAACTAGACCTATGCCACATGCCAACTTCTATGATGGAGGAGTGTAAGTGGCCGCCCAGAACTGTGAGAAGTGAGGGAAATGGAAATTTCCTCCAGAGGAAATGGGGAAATAGTACCCGAAGAACAAAGACGGCAGTGCCGAGAAAAATAAAAGCAGCAAACATCTACTACCAGTAGAGACCCGGCCCTTCCTCCGGACTAGTTCTCTCTTTTTGGGTGTTTTTACAATTCCTGGAGAATAACAGGGAAAGTTACACTCTGTGGGAAAGAATTGTAAAATGGAAACTTAACTTAACATAGAGGAATCCCGAAGGATGTCCTTCGAAGCATTCCTTTGACATATTAGCTTTTCTGTTACAAAGCTTAAATTTTCGTACACTTGGCATTCTCTAAGTCGGGCACAATTTTTGCGTGCTTTCAACCCCTCTGACCTGTGGCAGTACTTTAAGTTTTTGCTTAACGTGATAGGATAACTTAGAACCTTCAGTGGAAACATCAAATCAGAAGATGACTCGTGCTGCTTAGGCAGAGGCAAAAAATAATAATTAGATAATCTCATTGCCGTTTCCTTGCTGCCACTATTCTAGCTTTATAATGTTGTGTCTTACAGGCTTTTTCATCTCTAGAAATTCTGTGTCCAAATATGAGACTTAGGCCTTGGAATGCGAACTATTCCGATAATGGGAAGCATTAAAATAGTTCCCTTTGACCTACTGAGTTTGTGGAATACCTACGGCTGTTTGGGGGTCTCACCACTGGAAGGCTACCTTGTAGGTTGTATCTCTGTAGCACAGACACTTCTCTTCCAAAACAGACTGCGCGCTGGGTACTCATACTCCTGGCATAGATGAAGAGTCTCCTTTTAAAAACACATGGCTGGGTGCCTGAGTGGCTCAGTTGTCGAGAGTCAGGTCATGATCTCGCGATTTCATGGGTTCGGGCCCCATGTGGGGCTCTCTGCTGACAGCACAGAGCCTGTTTGGGATCCTCGGTCTCCCTCTCCCTCTACCCTTCCTCCACTTTCCCTGTCTCTGTTTCTTTCAAAAATAAAAAAACTTAAAAAAAAAAAAACACACATACACACATGGCGTGGGGCATCTGGGTGACTCAGACAGTTAAGCATCTGGCTCCTGATTTCGGCTCAGGTCATGATCTCATGGTTGTGAGATCCACCAAGAGTCCTGCGTGGAGCTCTGAGCTGGGCACTTGGCGTGGAGCCTTGCTTAAGATTTTCTCTCTCCCTCTCCTTTTGCCCCTCCCCCGTGCTCTCTCCCTTTCTCTCTCAAAATAAATAAAGTTTAAAAAGATGGCGCTTAGATTGTTTTAATGCAATTTCCAGATTCTCACTTTCCACTTGTCTCTTTCCTCAACAGACCTCCTCCAGAGGCCTGCCAGATCTTTCCATGTTCAATTCACCCATTTCCCACCTCACAGAAGAGTTCTCTTCCAACTTGAGTCTTATATTGGCGCATTGCTCTGGCTCTAAAAAATCTGGGAGGAACCTCCAAGTGGATAACAAAACTTGTACTGCCTCTGAGGGGGCAACCTCCCAGGAAAAAGCCCTGAAGTCTTACTTTATCTAGGCAACAAACTCTTGGCAAGTCTCCACGCCTTCTCTATCTCTCCTCTGTCTCTGTCACGGTGAAATTAAGATTCAAAATGATATTATCCCAATCATTTAAATATTATAATGATAGACAGTAAGTCTGGTTTAGCTGATTGGTTTGACCACAAAGACTGGCTTCAAAAGCAATACATAGTGGCCCCTGGGTAGCTTAGTTGGTTGAGTGTCCAACTCTTGGTTCTGCTCAGGTCATGGTCTCACGGTTTTGTGAGTTCGAGCTGCCAGCACAGAGCCTGCTTGGGATTCTCTCTCCCTCTCTCTCTGTCCCTCCCCAGCTCACACTGTCTCTCTCTCTCTCTCAAAAAGAAATAAACTTAAAAAAAGTGATGTGTATCTATGACTTATCCTCAAAAATTTTATATATATGTAAATAAATATATGAATATATATAATAAATATATAAAGAAATAAAATATATACACAAATAAATATAGAAAATGACATTTCATAAACTGAACGAGTGAAACCAACATTTCCAACGACATGATAAAAAGTAAAAGTGTATATTCAAATTACAACACACCAGGAAGTACATTCTTCACAGTGACTTAAACTTAAGGTAAATAGGTTTAGATATCAATGTAAAATGTTGAAGGGACCCTATATTTTTCAAAATTCTTTCAGGCTTACATATGCAAAGAATTTTGAAGATCTGTGGTCTAAAGCACCAGGGAACTACCTCAGCAATTTAAACTCTTCATTAGGAAAATATAACCATATAACTTATAGCTATAATTAACTATGAAAAATGTCCTGTTTAAAGAAGGATGTAAAAGAATTAACATCTTAGTAAAAATTCATACTTAACTAAGCTAACATTTTTCTTATGTTGACTTAATTTTTTTTACTCTTGAGTCTAATCAAATGTGGGTTTCACCCTGTTAAATATAGAATTTGGCCAGAGGACATACTAAAGCTTTCCGTCCACCATCTTTCAGCCTGTTTGTTTATGCTAGGTGGGAAGTGACTAGTGCTTAAACTCTGTTTTCCTGATGTTTAAGCCTATGAAGCCTATATTTGAACCCCCACAAGACCAAAACTTTCCAATTACAGTTCTCCTGGTGGTGGTCCTCCCCACACACTAAATATCAAAAGAGAAAATAGCAATTTTTCCAGACTCTGGTAGATCCCATGCCTTTTTTGACCCTACGGAAAAGAAAATTCCAAGAGCGCTGCTAACTTTTACCTTCCCTCTCCTATCTCTGTGGCTTAGATATCCTTAGGGCCGTTTAACACAATACGATGCAAAATGAATTACTGAGGTTTGATTCTATTAAATTGCCAGATGGGTTTACTGACCCAGAGCCAAACTGGTTTTTCTACGAACTTGAATTTTCCTCTCTGTTTCTAATAACTGAAAGACGTTGAAACATATAAAGACATTGTAAATCCTTAGCAGCAGTTTTCTCTACAAATGTACCCTCTTACCCATTAATTAGCTGCCAAGTGAGAGCAAAATTTAGCCAAGGACAGAGAGATCCCTGAGAGCAGGAGAGAGACAGGAGGCGAGGTGGTTACAAAGGGCAAAGGGAGCTGTTTGGAGACAGAGGGAGTGTTCCAGGGACACGCTTCTTTTTTTTTTTAATTTTTTTTTTCAACGTTTATTTATTTTTTGGGGGACAGAGAGAGACCGAGCATGAACGGGGGAGGGGCAGAGAGAGAGGGAGACACAGAATCGGAAACAGGCTCCAGGCTCTGAGCCATCAGCCCAGAGCCCGACGCGGGGCTCGAACTCCCGGACCGCGAGATCGTGACCTGGCTGAAGTCGGACGCTTAACCGACTGCGCCACCCAGGCGCCCCTGGGGACACGCTTCTTATTGCCCAAGCTTGCCTCTGGCCTGGCCAGTCCTGGAGGACAAGGCCTTCTTTAGTCACCACATTTAGCCTGGTGTAACCTTGGTTTGGGGAGAAATAGTCATTTCTTTTTTTTTTTTTTTTTTTTTT
>NW_024412391.1:43437136-43620531 GCF_014898765.1 Herpailurus yagouaroundi | reverse complement strand
TGACGCGGGGCTCGAACTCACGGACCGCGAGATCGTGACCTGGCTGAAGTCGGACGCTTAACCGACTGCGCCACCCAGGCGCCCCGAAATAGTCATTTCTTAATATGCATTTGGAGCTGAAGGTTTCCTTTAATTTTATTTTTCTTTGTTTAATTTTTGTTTTCTAGCTGCATTGTGGGCAGAGCCCTTAAAAAAGTAATAAATGGGCCCAACTGTATCTCTGGGTACAAAGATCCAGCTTCCAGAAAGATACTCTCGTTATAGGATTTGAGGGGTTTTCTCCTGTTTTCACAATACATTCAATGTTATGGCTGTTTCATCTACATTTTGCATTTGCATCCTGTAAAGATTTTCCTGTCCACTTATTTGGGGAATAAAAACTCCATCAAGTTTGTTGTTGTTGTTGTTGTTGTTGTTTTTTCAAGAAAATAATACCCAGGGGCACCTGGGTGGCTCAGTCGGTTAAGCATCCGACTGCGGCTCAAGTCATGATCTCACGGCTCGTGAGTTCGAGCCCCGCGTCGGGCTCTGTGCTGACAGCTTGGAGCCTGGAGCCTGCTTCAGATTCTGTGTCTCCCTATCTCTCTGCTCCTCCCCTGTTCACACTCTCTCTGTCTCAAAAAATAAACATTAAAAAAAAAAAGAAAGAAAGAAAAGAAAAGAATCCCCAAAGGGTAATTACGTGTTTCCTGTGGTGACAGGAACATTTTCTAGTCTCATCAGCAGAGACTGAAGAGCACAGTGAATAATTGCCAATGATGACAAAGCCATAAATAAGCAACGTTAAGAAGGTGTGGATTCATTATCAGTAGATGATGCAATGGTGAACTTGTTATGGAGAAGAAACAACTTAATTATTCATGTGATATGTTTTAAAATGATAAGAGAACCACTGGTTTGTCGAGTAACTCTTCGCCAGCTCAGATTAAATGAAGATTTAAGCGCAGTTAAGTGCCTGCACATTCACTTGAGAGTAGACAGAATCTTTTAAAAATCTCATACGAATAAGAACACGGAGGTCACTGAGAACTCGCTGAGACTTTGTCTACACAAAGCCTCAAACTGGCCTGTTTTGAGACAACGACTTGCAAATCTGTTTTCAGTATCACGAAGGAACAACCTTCATTTTTAAATATCGGCATGGTCTATTTTGTAACTCCTCTGCGGCCCTAAAAAGATTCCCTCAATTCCTCCATAGGCACTGCTGTTGGTACTGCAGGTACTATTGAAACCTTCTGTTTTCCCTAGACTTTTAAGGTTAAACTAATAAATATTAAATTATATTCTGACTTACTTCTTCAAGGTCCCAAATCTAGTTTCCTTTTAAAGAATGAGAGGATAACGCACCAAAAAGCAAATTGCAAACCCACAGAACTGACGAGCCACTTTAGTACGATATAAGATGAAATGTGGGATAAGAAAGTAGAGGCAAAAGAAAACGAATGTCTGGGGAATAGATCTTGTTTGGAACACAAATTCAAAGCATTTCCTTTGATGAACTTCTGATCAAGATTGGCCGAGTGAGTTCGCTCAAAAGGAACATCTCCTCCGTACAAACCACTTCCTGCCCTCCACAACATGATAGAATGTTTAGCAAATTCTGCTGAAAAGTCACCACCAAGCACCAAAATGAGATGGGTAAAATGGAATACAAAATATAAAATGGTGTGCCTCTATGTAAGTGTAGAGAAATAAGAAAAATGGTAAAGTTAAATGTATATGTTTTGGTGTCGAGAGAGGTCCACGGTATGTTAAGTAAAAAACAATTTATGGAGTAATGTGTGTAATAGGATTCAATTTCACAGAAAGCAGGTAAACTTAAAAATCAATTTCTCTTTTCCTTTTCTGAATGTGTGTGTGTGTGTGTGTGTGTGTGTGTGTGTGTGTGATGAACAAATTGCATAGGTTTGACTGTAGTACGTAATTTGCAGAAAGATACCTGTCACTCTTTTAACATGTTTACCCTAGACAGATAGCAGGGATGGAACAGCAGGTGAAATCAGTTTTTTTCTTTATAAAATGTTGTATTGTTGGGGCGCCTGGGTGGCGCAGTCGGTTAAGCGTCTGGCTTCAGCCAGGTCACGATCTCGCGGACCGTGAGTTCGAGCCCCGCGTCAGGCTCTGGGCTGATGGCTCGGAGCCTGGAGCCTGTTTCCGATTCTGTGTCTCCCTGTCTCTCTGCCCCTCCCCCATTCATGCTCTGTCTCTCTCTGTCCCAAAAATAAATAAAAACGTGGAAAAAAAAATAAATAAAATAAAATAAAATGTTGTATTGTTTCAGTTGTTACCACCAGCCTGTATCATTTGTATAATTTGGAAACCTCCAAACTAAGGAAACTGTAGAAAATTACACAGGCTCCGTTTTACATAGTTCCTAGTTCAGGATTCATTTGTAAATTTTCTAATTACAAAAGTAATCGATATTCACTTTAGGAAGTCTGAAAAATATAGAAAATCACACACACACACACAGAGAGAATAAATCTCATCAATAATCCCAAACCCTAACATAAACATTATGAATACTTTTACATAACTATTGTTGGTCTTTTTTTTCTATGTGTGTCTGTGTATTTTTTTTAAAGTTGCATACTGTGCATAACCCACCTTTTAGAAACCTAACAAAAGTATGTTTTCCCAATAATCAAATCCTTTAGCAGTGATCTAGTGGCCACAATATACTACAAGTGTCGCTTAGGACTAGATTCAACTATAACAAAACGACTGATTGATTGATTTTTAATTTTTTTTAATGTTTTTATTTATTTTTGAGACAGAGAGAGACAGAGCATGAACGGGGGAGGGGCAGAGAGAGAGAGGGAGACACAGAATCGGAAGCAGGCTCCAGGCTCTGAGCCATCAGCCCAGAGCCCGACGCGGGGCTCGAACTCACGGACCGCGAGATCGTGACCTGGTTGAAGTCGGACGCTTAACCGACTGAGCCATCCAGGCGCCCCTGATTGATTGATTTTTAAATGTGTACACTTTTCTCCTGTTTGTTTGTCATAACCCAGGTTTTTAAATTTTTTTTTAAGTTTACTTATTTATTTATTTATTTATTTAGAGAGAGAGCAAGAGAGCACGAGCAGAGAGAGAGGATCCCAAGCACTTCCCACACCATCAGTGCAGAGGCCAATGCAAGGCTCAAACCCACAAATCATGAGATCGTGACCTGAGCTGAAATCAAGAGTCAGATTCTTAACCGACTGAGCACCCCCCCAGGCACCCCCAAAAAATAACAGTGACTTAAACACAAAAGTGGGGGGGGGGCACCTGGCTGTCTCGGTTGGTAAAGCATGCAACCCTTGATGTTAGGGATGTAAATTAGACCCCCATGTTGGGTGGGGATTACTTAAAAATAAAAACTTTAAAAATAAATAAATAAACACAAAAGTAGGCAGATCACAGATGGTGGATTGGCTCCAAGAAGTCAAAACTGGCTACATAATGGCAAGGGCTGGTGCAAAATGAAGATGTGGATCCTCTGGTTTAAAAACTAGAGGCTGCATTAAGGGGCGCCTGGGTGGCGCAGTCGGTTAAGCATCCGACTTCAGCCAGGTCACGATCTCGAGGTCTGCGAGTTCGAGCCCCGCGAGTTCGAGCCCCGCGAGTTCGAGCCCCACGTCAGGCTCTGGGCTGATGGCTTGGAGCCTGGAGCCTGTTTCCGATTCTGTGTCTCCCTCTCTCTCTGCCCCTCCCCCGTTCATGCTCTGTCTCTCTCTGTCCCAAAAATAAATAAAAAACGTTGAAAAAAAAATTTTTTTAAAAAAGACTAAAATACAAAGATTCTTCTTTTTCTTTTTTAGGGCACCTGACTGGCTCAGTCAAGGAAGCATGCAACGCTTGATCTCAGGTTGTGAGTTCAAGCCCCATATTGGGCATAGAGATTATTTTAGAAAAAAATAAAACTAAAAAGCTTTTTTCAAAAACAAGATTCTTAGGGTGCCTGGGTGGCTTAGTCGGCTGGGCTTCCGACTTCAGCTCAGGTCATGATCTCATGGTTTGTGGGTTTAAGCCCCACGTTGGGCCCTGTGCTGACAGCTCAGAGCCTGGAGCCTGCTTCAGATTCTCTGTCTCCCTTTTTCTCTGCTCCTCGCCCACTCATCCTCTGTTTCTGTCTCACAAAAATAAACACTAAAAAATTTTTCTAAAAAGATTCTTATTTACTTCTGAAAACTCCCTCTTGACTTGTTATGGTGTTTTTTAATTTTCTACATAATGGCATTCTGAGTAACAAAATAGAGAAAAATTTAAATTGCTTGTATGAATTTTACCTTTCATCTTTATATTGAGCAATGCCAGTTTTAATTTTTTTTTTTTTAATGTTTATTTCTGAGAGAGAGAGAGACAGAGCATGAGTGGGGGGAGTAGCAGAGAGAGAGAGACAGAATCCAAAGCAGGTTCCAGGCTCCGAGCTGTCAGCACACAGCCGAATGCGGGGCTTGAACTCGTGAACTGTGAGATCATGGCCTGAGCCGAAGTCGGACGCCCGACCGACTGAGCCACCCAGACCCCGAGCAATGCCAGTTTTTTTTTTTGTTTTTTTTTTTTTTTTAATTTTTTTTTTCAACGTTTATTTATTTTTGGGACAGAGAGAGACAGAGCATGAACGGGGGAGGGGCAGAGAGAGAGGGAGACACAGAATCAGAAACAGGCTCCAGGCTCCGAGCCATCAGCCCAGAGCCTGACGCGGGGCTCGAACTCACGGACCGCGAGATCGTGACCCGGCTGAAGTCGGACGCTTAACCGACTGCGCCACCCAGGCGCCCCGCAGTGCCAGTTTTAAATGCAAACATAAGAACACTTAAGTTGTGTGTGGAATCACCGAAATCACATAATGCATATATCATAATCTGTGCAAGTATTTGTACTTTGTTCTTACCAGGACAGTGACAACATCGCACAAAATCAAATCAACTGGTTTTCTTTCACTTCTTGAAACACACACCTCCTACCAACACTCTCTACCTTCAGCTCACTGACGAGTAAGAAGGACTGAAAGGAAAAGGAACTATGGGTTGCCTATCTGTCTTTCTTTTCCTTTTCTGTCATCATTTCCAGGGGAAGTTGTTGACCACTGCAGGGAAGTAATAAGAGTCAGAAATGATATAGCAGCATTCCTTGATTGTCACGTCTCTAGGAATGCCATTGTCATCTTTCCGCAGAGAAAGTTCTGGTTCAAATGAAAGTGTAGCCTCTCAGGGATGTCTGAGACCCAGCTTAATCAGTTGTAGATGTAACAATCTTTCCTTCAACTCACTGAGTCTTGGTGAACTCCTGGCTCATTGTGGGACCCCAGGAATTCTGAGCTCTTGGGGCTGCATGCAAACAGTACAACAAGGAACAGGAAACAAGCATATGGCACCCACCATCTTCTCACCACGCACACGCTCTGTTGCTCTCTCAGACATCAGTTAAAAAACACAACTTCAGGGACGCCTGGGTGCCTCGGTCAGTTAAGCAACCAACTCTTGATTTCGGCTCAGGTCATGACCGCATGGTTCATGAGTCTGAACCTCGAGTCAGGCTCTGTGCCCACAGCCTGCTTCGGATTCTCGGTGTCCCTCTCCTTGCTCCTTCCCCACTTGCGCACATGCAATGTCTCTCTCTCTCTCTCAAAAGTAAATATTTGGGGCACCTGGGTGGCTCAGTCGGTTAAGCCTGGTTTCAGCTCAGGTCATGATCTTGCAGCTTTGTGGGTTCAAGCCTCGCGTCAGGCTCGGCGCTGGCAGCGCAGAGGCTGCTTCGGATTCTCTCTCTCTCCCTCTCTCTCTGCCCCTCCCCCACCTGCGCTGTCTCTCTCTCTCTCTCTCTCTCTCAATATAAATAAACTTTAAAAATAAAAAAGAGAATCTCAGTAGACCATCACTCCATTTAAATAAACACATAAATAAATGCGTGTTAAATAAATAAATAAATGTTAAAAATTTTAAAAAGAGATAAAGAGGGGCGCCTGGGTGGCTCAGTCGGTTAAGCGTCCGACTTCGGCTCAGGTCACGATCTCGCGGTCCATGAGTTCAAGCCCCGCGTCGGGCTCTGTGCTGACAGCTCAGAGCCTGGAGCCTGTTTCAGATTCTGTGTCTCCTTCTCTCTCTCTGACCCTCCCCCATTCATGCTCTCTCTCTGTCTCAAAAATAAATAAACGTTAAAAAAATTTTTTTTAAAAGGTAAAGAAAGAAAACACAACTTCAAAAACAGAATTATTAAGAATTTTAAGATAGGGACAGTAGAGCATTAAGCTAAGCTTGAGGTCTTCTAAGCCGGGCTCCTTTCATGCCCATGAAGGTGGCATGTTCAGCCAAGTCTGCAAGGACGCGGACTCCTTTTACCTTTTTCCTCCTTAAGACTGTGTGTGTAGGGTTTCCACCCTCAAGGTCATCTCATGACCTGAGTAGTCCGCTGGAGTTCAGCATGGGCAGAAAAGAGAAAGGGAGAACTGCAAAGAGCCAACTCTCCAGGCTGAATCAATGCCCTCAAGGGACCTTCTCAGAAGCCCAGCTCTGCTTGTCTTTTTTTAGCCAGAGCCTAGCCCTGAGGCTATGCTAACTCTAAGGGCTGCTGGAAAATGGAGTCTTTCTGTTGGAGACTCCACCACCCTGAATGAAATCAGGCTATTACTAAAAAATAAAGATTGGGGCGCCTGGGTGGCGCAGTCGGTTAAGCGTCCGACTTCAGCCAGGTCACGATCTCGGGATCCGTGAGTTCGAGCCCCGCGTCAGGCTCTGGGCTGACGGCTCGGAGCCTGGAGCCTGTTTCCGATTCTGTGTCTCCCTCTCTCTCTGCCCCTCCCCCGTTCATGCTCTGTCTCTCTCTGTCCCAAAAATAAATAAAAAAACGTTGAAAAAAAATTAAAAAATAAAATAAAATAAAATAAAAAATAAAGATTAACTGATATGGATAAGCTACTAATTGTCTCTGCCACGCCACCATAAAGATGTAATTTATTTCATCAAGGCTTAATTTTTATTTATGGGGATCGTTTCTGATTTTTCACCACGATCAACGTCATTTACAAACTTTAAAATTGTATATTACTCTAAATTTAAACTCATTCCTAGATAGCTAGCACATTTCTTTGGAAGAACCTTCCCGTTATTAAATCGAACTGAACAATATGTACTTAATTAAACTTGCAATGGTAACAACAGCAGGTTCGGGTTGTTTTGGGTTTTTTTTTTTTAACACACAAAAAGGAACAATTAAACGTTTATATTGATATTTGTCCTGACATAAACACTGCATGTGGCAAGGAATAGCCAGCTAAAGATAAAGACGTGGGAGCCCCTGGGTGGCTCACTTGGTTAAGCGTGCTGACAGCTCAGAGCCTGGAGCCTGCTTGGGATTCTGTGTCTCCTCTCTCTGCCCCTCCCCCACTTGTGTGTGTGTGTGCACGCTCTCTCTCTCTCTCAAAAGTAAATAAATATTTTTTTTTTTTAGAAAAAGATAAAGACACGTTAAATGATGTGGCTTTTATGATCCTCTAATCCTGTACAGAATCATTAATTTATGAATGTCTAGGGGCTCCTGGGTGGCTCAGTCAGTTAAGCGTCCGACTTCGGCTCAGGTCATGATGTCGCAGTCCGGTCAGTGAGTTCAAGCCCCGTGGCGGTCTCTGTGCTGACAGCTCAGAGCCTGGAGCTTGCTTTGGATTCTGTGTCTCCCTCGGTCTCTGACCCGCCCCCGTTCATGTTCTGTCTCCGTCTCTCTCTCTGACCCTCCCCCGTTCATGTTCTGTCTCTGTGTCAAAAAAAAATAAACGTTAAAAAAAATTTTTTTAAATTTATGAATGTCTAGATGACACAAAGCAAAAATGATATAAGCAGGTCCTGAAGGTTGCTGATCTTTTTGAAGAACACTTACGGCTACCTGAATCAATCTGCTGTCAATATCTGGATTCGTTGTATCATCTTTATGCTAACACTGTTGTTAATATCTGTCTCCAATATTGAACATCAGGATGCTTTCTACGATCTTTTTTTAATGTTACCTAATTTCTAATATTGAGTAGCTGATTGTGTGGTGTCATCTTGCTTTAATGTTATCTGCTTGAAGCACACCCGAATACCAAACCCAAGTGAGAAGGCGCTGTTGCTCATTTTCACATTAGCATTAGCATAGCATATAATCAGGCTGTTCTTTCATTGGTGAAAACTCGTTTTTTTTTTTTGTTTTTTTTTTTTGTTCCGTGCTGGTAACTCAAGACTAAAATAACTTGAAAGTTCTTAGCTCATTTGTTTGTCACATCTTTGCCAAGCTTATCAAATGATTTCCAGATGAAATGAAAAAGATTTTTTGGCCTCCAAAACACTTTTATTCGAAGTAAATAACCATGAAAGAATTTACTTATTCTATTTTTTAACCAATTCTTAAATAACAAGAACTTGTAATATATTAAAACAGAATGGCCTCTGCATATTCAGATCCGAATGTGAAGTTTTCCTGAATGAATTTGGGTACAATTAGGTTTCAGAAATGGAACCATTAAAATCTGAGTATTATGAGCAAACTATTATTTATAGAGTATGGTTCTACATACTCTAACATTTTGTCCTTTACATATAAATATCTGGGTACATGCACCATCTGAGTGTGTAAAATTAAACTACCCGAACACCTTTAAAAAATTAGAGTAAAATGTAAAAAATGGCTATAAAAAGAAATTCATTAGAGATTTCAAAATATCCGTAAGTGCTAAATAAGGTTTCCAGAAATCGGTGATTATGCTGAAACGTGTCACAGGGGGAACTGTTAACAAGTGTTACTTTGCCAATGGTAGGAAGATTGCCAACCTTTAATTGGCTTTAAAGTTGGTGTTCTATCAATGGTGTATTGTAAAAGGCAATAATGCCCACATTTATGATCTAAGTCTGAAATGGGAACTCTAGATTTGACTAACTGCGGCACTATACGCTAGTCCTTCTAATTAAAAATATTCAAATGCCTGCCTTTTCAATTTGATCAGGATGTTTATTATCATGTTTTTAACAACAGCAACGAAACAAAAGATGTTTGTCCATACTTTACAATACACAATGACCAGTCAACTACACCCCCCCCCCTTGTTATGCTATGCATTACCTATTTTGTTCTAATGAAAATAGCTCTAATGAGAATAGCTCTTTCTAAGGCTATTGGGAAGGGGGGATTCTCCTGAATGGAACAAAAATCTGGCATGGCACCATTCTTTGGATTCTGTAGGGAGGGTGTCCTCATTAATAAATGCAAATGAGAGATCATATTCTCTTTAATAAGCGGGTTCAATAATACTCTGCCCATTGGCTTCTGGATTTCTTTTTTTCTTTTTCTTTTTCTTTTTTTTTTTTTAAGATTTATTTATTTTTGAGAGAGAGAGGGCAAGCAGGGAAGGGTAAGTAGAGAGGAGGACAGAAGATACGAGGCGGACTCCATGCTGACAGCAGTGAGCTCCATGTGGGGCTCGAACTCACAAGCTGTGAGATCATGACCTGAGCTGAAGTCGGACGTCAGCCGGCTGAGCCACTTAGGTGCCCCTCTGGATTTCTAAATGTGAATTCCTAACTGCCTGCTAGGACAATGCGATAGAACTCCTGAATAACAAGGTGAACAAACAAATGCAAAGTTAATTTCCAGTCAAACCAGTAGGAGGGGAAACCCCAACAGAAAGATCACTTTCAATATGCATGAGGTTTCAGAGGGCTGGAAAAAGATCCAGAGAGGATTTTTGAGGGAACGCTGAGCAGCTGACATTCAGTCTTCAGCTGACTAACCTGGCACTTTGTCCTGCTGACTTGAATAGCTTTGTGAATTAGGGAGAGTTTGCAGCTTTTCTGACTCTTGCAGGTTACTGATTCATCAGAAGGCCTTTCTATACCAGCCACTTGTTTTCCACTCTCTAATCTTCCTCCTACCCCATGTGACAGCGCACACTCCATATTTTAGCTCCTTGGCCATAAGAAACCAGCAAGGCACATTCAAGTGACCATAGCTACAAGGCCCCTGTGGCAGATACTGTTGGCTGCCTTCCCAAGGTCATACCTCCTCTCCCGCCTTCCTCGCTGGCAGGACCGCCTCCCACAGTAGGGGCAGACAATGCCGAGTAGTTGCATTCTCAGCCTCTCTTGTGACCTTAGTCCTGGCCTGTGACATAAGGGCAAGTCTGTTGGGAATTTCTGGGAAAGAAAAAGAAGTTTCTCCATACTTCCCTCCCCAGTCTTTCTGGTTTTGCTGTGATTGCATAGAAGGGGTGAAGCTTGAATGTCCGAGGACCATCTTGTGACAGTGGTCAAGAAATTGCATGGGTACCTGGGTGGCTCAGTCAGCTAAGTGTCTGACTTCAATTTAGGTCATGATCTTGCTGTTTGTGAGTTCAAGCCCCACGTCAGGCTTTGTGCTGGTGGGGCGGAGCCTGCCTGGGATTCTCTCTCTCCCTCCTTCTCTGACCCTTCCCCATTGTGCTCTTTCTCTCAAAGTAGAAATTAAAAAATGTATATATTTTAAAAAACTTTTTTAAATTAAAAAAAAAAGAAATGCAGAAAAGCCAGCTTAGAGATCTTTGAACTTCTGTTTTGTGCCCAAAATAAGTTATTTTTTAAATTATTTTTTAATGTTTATTTTATTTTTAAGAGAGAGACAGAGAGAGCGAGCACGAGTGGGGGAGGGGCAGAGAGCAAGGGAGACACAAAACCCAAAGCAGGCTCCAGACTCTGAGTTGTCAGCACAGAGCCTGACTCGGGGCTTGAATCCACCAACCGTGAGATCATAACCTGAGCCAAAGTCAGACACTCAGCCGACTAATCCACCCAAGTGCCCCTAAAAATAAGTTGTGTTTAAAGCCACTTTAATTTTTATTTATTATTTTACTTCCACCCAAAAGCACCTTTACTAATTTCTTTTTACTATTTTTTTTTTAATTTAAATTTTATTTTATATTTAAGTAAACTCTATACCCAACCTGGTGCTTGAACTCATGACCCGAGATCAAGAGTTGCTGGCTTCACTGACTGAGCCAGCCAGATGCCCCTAATATTTATTCTTAATATCAATATAGCTTGCCAACGTGAACAGACAGATTCTGTGATGATTCGAATTGTCTTTCAGACAGTTCATGGTATCTACTTGGTTATTTCTCAATCTAGTTTCTTTGATGCTATAGAAAAACAGTCTTCGACCAAAGGTATACAATGCCGTTTATTGAACTTTAAGTAAAATCTGAATGGAACAATGGTCTGTGAAACAATGGCTTATCCTTCATGACAAAATTCACCCACCGCAACACTAAGTCAATTTTGATATTTCTTTGTCTTTGATACTTCTGTACATATAAGGTAGAATGCCCGGGGACATAAAAAATGTTTCTCAGAAAAGATGTATTTTTTTTTCAACATTTATTTATTTTTGGGACAGAGAGAGACCGAGCATGAACGGGGGAGGGGCAGAGAGAGAGGGAGACACAGAATCGGAAACAGGCTCCAGGCTCTGAGCCATCAGCCCAGAGCCCGACGCGGGGCTCGAACTCACAGACCGCGAGATCGTGACCTGGCTGAAGTCGGACGCTTAACCGACTGCGCCACCCAGGCGCCCCAAAGATGTATTTTTTTTTTATCATTGTGGGTAAAATAGCTCGTGGAATGTAACATGGAAAAGATGAGAATCATAGCTACCAAGAGCTGCAAATAGTGATAGAAATTCAAAAAGAAAAACCAAAATTGATGTCCGTATTTTGTTCACACGACTCATTCTCATACAACCACAAATTATAATAAAAATACCAGTTTTTAAACCTGGAGTTTTGTGGTCACCTTAGGAATGTTAGCAAAAGAAATCTTTGCATCTATTTTCAGCTAGGAAATTTGGCAAAACCTACTGTCTCCCATAAGCATCACAATTATTCGCTTAGTCAGAAGAATAAAATATGGAAAGGATATTGAATGTGTTTGGGAATTGGCTTCAGAGTCAGAGCTCTCTCTCCTGAGGTCATCGCTGAAGTCACGTGGAAAAAGTCACAGTAATCTACTGACTGAGCCACCTAGGTGCCCTGCAGTAGATATTATTGACAGCACGTGAATCTCCCTGTGAGCTTGGAAAATTTGAGTTAACCCCCCAGCAGCATATGGGGTTATATCACTAAGGAGTAGGCTCAACTGTTGGCCGCAGAGACCCAAGTATAGTGGTTTAAACATATTGTCTATTAGCTCTTTTAAAATACATCCAAATGGTACAAACTCCCATGACAATAAAAATAGAGTTGAAGGGGTGCCTGGGTGGCTCAGTCGGTTGGGCAGCCGACTTCGGCTCAGGTCATGATCTCGCAGTCCGTGAGTTCGAGCCCCACGTCGGGCTCTGTGCTGACAGCTCAGAGCCTGGAGCCTGTTTCGGATTCTGTGTCTCCCTCTCTCTGACCCTCCCCTGTTCATGCTCTGTCTCTCCCTGTCTCAAAAATAAATAAAACGTTAAAAAAAAAAAAAATAGAGTTGAAGCAAAGATAGCTTTTCCTCTAGGGAGAAAAAGCATAAAATGTGTAGACCCAAACCTGTATTTGGTTCTACCTCTGGTACTTACTAGCTACACTGCCTCAGGCAAGCTGCTCTCTGAGCCCTAATTTTCTCTTGAATAAATGGGAAGAAAAAAATGTGCCCGGCAAAATTATTGTGCCGATTAAATGAGATAATAAGTGGGAGCTTTTTTATAACATATCTGCTGGAAAATGATTTTTTAAAAATATTTACTTACATTAGAGAGAGAGACAGACAGGGTGCAAGTGGGGGAGCGGTAGAGAGAGGGAGGCAGCATCCTAAGCAGGCATCAAGCTCCAAGCTATCAGCACAGAGCCCTACGTGGAGCTTGAACCCACAAGCCATGAGATCATGACTTGAACTGAAGTTGGATGCTTAACCAAGTGAGATGCCCAGGTGCTCCTGGAAGATGATTTTAAAAGAGGGGCGCCTGGGTGGCGCAGTCGGTTAAGCGTCCGACTTCAGCCAGGTCACGATCTCGTGGTCCGTGGGTTCGAGCCCCGCGTCGGGCTCTGGGCTGATGGCTCAGAGCCTGGAGCCTGTTTCCGATTCTGTGTCTCCCTCTCTCTCTGCCCCTCCCTTGTTCATGCTCTGTCTCTCTCTGTCCCAAAAATAAATAAACGTTGAAAAAAAAAAAATTTAAAAGAAGAGTCCACCAGGGGCATCTAGCTGGCTCAGCTGGAGGGGCATGGGACTCTCGATCTCAAGGTCATGAGTTCAAGCTCCACATTGGATGTAGAGGTTACTAAAAAAAGTAAATAAACTTTAAAAAAATAAAACTGGGGCGCCTGGGTGGCTCAGTCAGTTCGCTTCTGACTTTGGCTTAGGTCATGATCTCACAGTCTGTGAGTTCGAGCCCCACATCGGGCTCTGTGCTGACAGCCTGGAGCCTGCTTCGGCTTCTGTGTCTCCCTCTCTCTGCCCCTCCCCTGCTCATGCTCTGTCTCTCTCTGTCTCAAAAATAAATTAAAAAACATTAAAAAAAATTAAAAAAATAAAAAAATAAAAATAAAAAAATAAAAGAGGAGTCCACTGAAAAATAGAAAAGAAAATAAGTAAAGTAAGAAAAATAAAAAATAAAAAAATAAAAAAAATTTAAAATAATAAAATAAAATAAAATAAAATAAAATAAAATAAAATAAAACAAAATAAAATAGTCCAGGACTGAAGCTGCACTTAGAAGAGCTTCTAAGGATCAGCACTTCATGTTGAAAGCAAAACTAATTGGTTCTATGATCTCAAAATTATCTGCAATGGGCTGTTGACTAGTCAGCACCAGGTGCTCTTGTTTCTTCCTGGGAGGCCCAGAACTTTTTCTGCCAGAGTGGTCAAGTTCTCTGTGACGGTTAATTTTATGTCACCTTGGCTGGGCCATGGTGCTCGGATATGTGATCAAACATTCTAGTTTTGAATTGGGATGAGATTAGCATTTATTCAACGTTTATTTATTTTGGGGACAGAGAGAGACCGAAACAATTTAGGCAACAACAGATGTTGGTGAAGATGCAGAGAAAGAGGATCTCTTTTGCACTGCTGGTGGGAATGCAAGCTCGTGCAGCCACTCTGGGAAACGGTATGGAGGTTCCTCAAAAAAATAAAAATAGACCTACCCTACGACCCAGCAATTGCACTGCTAGGCATTTACCCACGGGATACAGGGGTGCTGTTTCGAAGGGACCCGTGCACCCCCATGTTTATAGCAGCACTATCGACAATAGCCAAAGGATGGAAAGAGCCTAAATGTCCATCGATGGATGAATGGATAAAGAAAATGTGATACACACACACACACACACACACACACACACACACACACAATGGAGTATTACTCGGCAATCAAAAAGAATGATATCTTGCCATTTGCAACTACATGGATGGAACTGGAGGGTATTATGCTAAATGAAATTAGTCAGAGAAAGACAAAAATCATATGACTTCACTCATATGAGGACTTTAAGAGACAAAACAGATGAACATAAGGGAAGAGAAGCAAAAACAATATAAAAACAGGGAGGAGGACAAAACAGAAGAGACTCTTAAATATGGAGAGCAAACAGGGTTACTGGAGGGGTTGTGGGAGGGAGGATGGGCTAAATGGGTAAGGGGTATTAAGGAATCTACTCCTGAAATCATTGTTGCACTATATGCTAACTGACTTGGATGTAAACTCAAAAAATAAATTAAACGAACATTTTTAAAGAAGAAAAAAAAATCACTGTATTTGATATCACAAGATAATGACCCAATACCAAGAATATCGGTTATAATGAGCCTCTGTTAGGATGGTTAAATGGGGAAAGAATGAACTTTTAGCTGGGTATAACTGTGCCTTGCCTATTCCATCCTTGTTAAGGACAGACAATGCCTTCACACATAAAGTAGGGGTAATATAAGTAAAGTATTATATTAACTATATGTTTTATTCATACTACTTTTCAATATTAAGCTGGTGATTTCCTGGAATGCTTATGAATGTGAATATTAATTGCATTTCTAAAAGTGTTCTGCAGATTTTAAAACACAATTTATTAGCAAATATAGTCCACAGCCACAAATACTAACTACTTCCAACTGTGAATGTGTCAATTCATCATTCCTTGACACTTTTTCATCACACATTTTAGAATGGCATTCTCAGTGTTTGGCTGGAAAAACTTCATGTTGGTGCTAAAATAAAATTATTGAGCATGAATGTGATTTTCCTATTATAAAATATAAAATTATACATGTAATGATGACTCACTTATACAGGCAAACTAGAGTTTTATGTAGAAGAGAAAGAAGTGATATCTTCATTTATTATTTCTCTACTGTGAAATATGTATTTTGTGACTATATGCAGGCCTTTAGATTATAAAGTAATAATTAATTTCCCACTAACTATAATAGATGTCTTTTGTGCATTTAGGTGTTTTTGATCACTTAAAGCTTACCGCTTTATTTTTAACTTTTGCATTCTAAACAGCTGAAATATTTTTTTTTATTAACTGAAATGGTTTTATGAATTGTCTCATTAATCTTCATAATACTACCCAGAGCAAAATTGGGAATCAGTCATAGTTTGGGGGGAACACAATGTTAATGTAACATGTATTTATATTTATTAATATAAGTATATATGTTATATGTAAAATACACATCTACTCTGAGTATGCTTAGTTCTTCACATTTTTACTTAAACACAGGATAAGTAACAGAGCCAAGTAAATGAATGTCTTTTATTCATTTTTATGCCATTGGTAACTCACATGTAAAACTTAGTGTTTATGAAGCTCTAAAGACCCTGATGATTAAATTTATATAAAACATACACAAAATAGGACTATATTTTCCCTATGTATATAAATGCATAGAAAAATCTGGAAGGATACATGCTTACCTGGTAAAAATGAACACTTCCGGGGAAGTAGGGCTGGCATCAGGATGGAGGTAATGTTCTAAGAGGATTTTAGCTTTATCTATAGTGTATATATAATTTACGATTTTAATAATTAAAAGATTTTTTTAAATGAAAATTTTTAATGTGATTGATTGCTAGCAGTTTATTTGTCATGCCCATTACCTGAGTCCCTATAATCCTACATTCATAAGTCACTAGATGACCCCGGCCATCTAGTGCATGGATATGTAGACTCTTCATCACAAAGGAATGGGCATTGTAGAGATTTGTTCTACACGAGGCTCCTGCATACATAGATGTTAGCTGAGAAAGAATAATTAACACATCTCTCTCTCTCGTAAGGCTCTGTTTGCAGGTTTGTTGAGAATAATCATGGTTTAAATAACAGTTATGTATTCAATGTCTATTCTTTTTTTTAATTTTTTTAATGTTTATTTATTGTTGAGAGAGAGAGACAGAGTGCGAGTGGGGGAAGGGCAAAGAGAGAGGGAGACACAGAATCTGAAGCAGGCTCCAAGCTCTGAGCTGCCAGCACAGAGCCTGACGTGGGGCTTGAACCCACAAACAGTGAGATCATGATCTGAGCCAAAGTCGGATGCTTAACCGACTGAGCCACCCGGGGGCCGCTCAATGTCTCTTCTGTGCCAGGACCAGGGTAGACACTGGACATCCAAAGAGGCATAAAAGTGATCATGCCCCTAAGGACAGGTGGAGAGACTGGGGAGATATACATAAAAGAATACAAATACAGTACATATGGTGAAAGAAAAGCTAATGAACATCTGAGCCCAGTGAATGGGGAACACACGGGATGGGGTAACAAATGGTGCTGAGGACTGAGGTGAAGAAGGAATTGGGAAAGAGTTGTAGTGATAGTTAGATGGCTTCTTGAAACATAAGAAGGCAAACAAGAAGAAAATCGGCACGACCAGGAAAAGAATTGTTAAACTCCCTAATCAAAGATCACTAGGGGAACCTGCTGATCGTCCAAAACTGGGTCTACACATAGTGAGCAAGTCACAGTACCACCATTAGGGCATCTCAAAAGGTAGGAGTTAAGGAAGGTTGCTTACTTAGAAGTTGCCATTTTTCATCAGATGGGTCTTATTTAGGTGGCAGCTGGTAAGTGTGGTCTGAGCAGAATTTGGTGAGAATTTGTAAATGAGGTGAGCTGTTGAAAGAGCCAGTGGTCTCATTGATAGAGTACATGAGCCAAATTCATTGTTGATCTCTGGTCTCACTTAGAAGATGTGAATCAGAAGGAGCTGGGGTTCAATCAGTTCCATCTTAGAGAGTGTGCGTGGCATGTTTAGCATATACGGGTTAGCACAGTAGAGTTTTGTGATCGTGATGCATTTTTCAAGTCACATTTCGGTGTCATCTTAGGACCTATTCATGCAAATGTACAGGACATGAAAGGCCATGGCCTGATTACAAATGTCGCATGCAAGTAATTACTCAGATTGGGTGTCAGCCTCAGGGCCAAACAGTGATAAACGTTTTCTGTTCCTCATTATCTAGCAAGTCCCTGGATCTTTCCTGGTAGCAGGTCAGCCATGGCTTCGTGTGTGGCAGGAGGGCAAGAACAGGTCTGTGAGCATTCTGATATCAGAGACAGAGAGATGTGTCCGGACAGGTTGCCAAAAGGAGGAAGGCCTGGGATGAGGATCTTAAGCCAATAAAAGAGAGAATAAGGAATAAAGCTTAAGGTGAACAAGTGGGATTCTCGGCGATGTGGTTACATATAACACCAGAGACCAAGAAGACGGTCAAAAATCCACACACCAGATAAGAACTAGATGGTCTTCCAAATCTAAAACTTAATGTACCAAAATCATAAAGAAAGGGGGGAAAAGCATAAAGGTGGAAAAGGCCGAGGTAGAACAATCGGACATAAGGATAAGGAGGTGGTCATAAAATATACAACATTTTATCAAGGGCGACTTGATACTTACTGATTGCAACATCCCCCGATGGGTGGTCATTTGCCCCCTCTATGAACTACTTGGAAAGAGGCCATATACTTGTGTGTGCGTGTGGACAGTTTTAATCATTATCTGAGCTGAAACTGCATCATCTGTAATTTCTGCTCTTTATTTCTGCCTCGGCCACTGTACAGCATATATCTTGTCTTCCACCCAAGAGGCCTGCATGTTTTTGAAGAAAGTAATCAATGTTATCAACTCACCAAAGTGTTCCTTCTTCCTGGCTGAAGTCCATTTAAAAAATTCCTTTCGGGGCGCCTGGGTGGCGCAGTCGGTTAAGCGTCCGACTTCAGCCAGGTCACGATCTCGCGGTCTGTGAGTTCGAGCCCCGCGTCAGGCTCTGGGCTGATGGCTCGGAGCCTGGAGCCTGTTTCTGATTCTGTGTCTCCCTCTCTCTCTGCCCCTCCCCTGTTCATGCTCTGTCTCTCTCTGTCCCAAAAATAAATAAACGTTGAAAAAAAAAATTAAAAAAAAAAAATTCCTTTCTGGGGCACCTGGGTGGCTCAGTTGGTTAAGCGTCCGACTTGGTTTTGGCCCAGGTCATGATCTCGCTGTCAGTTTGAGCCCCGCGTCCGGCTGGGTGTTAACAATACAGAACCTGCTTGGGATCCTCTCTCTCTGCCCCTCCTGCATTCTCCCTCTCTCTCTCCCAAGATAATTAAATAAACTTTAAAAATAAAATTAAAAAAATTCCTTTCGTTTTTATTCTGATATTCTGTGCACAGAGAAATATTATGTACAGATAGGAATAAATTGTAAACGTATGTATAACTTTTGACTTCTTATAGTTTTGATATTAATAGATATTTTCATAGCTCATACATTTTTTACTTTAGGATACTTTTAGATGGATAAGAAAGTTACAGTAATATTACAGAGTTTCCATTTATCCCATACCTCACTTTTCTGTTATTAACATTTACTAAGGTACATTTGTCATAGAAAATGAACCGATATTATTAACTAAAGTCCACACTTTGTTCATTTCCTTTAGTTTTTATCTAATGTCTAAAAGTCCATTTTTCACATGCCAGATTTCTAATCCTGGTCAAAGAGGTGAACAAAAATAAGAAAAGCTGGGGCAACCTCATGGACAGATGTGAGGTCCACACCCAGGAGACTATCGAGTAAAAGCTATAAACTTTATTAAATTAACTCATTTAATCCTCCCAACAATTTAGGAGTTAGGTGCTCGCATTATCTCCATCTTAAAAAAATTTTTTTTAATCTTTATTTAGTTTCGAGAGAGAGACAGTGTGAGCAGGAGAGAAGGAGATACAGAATCGGAAGCAGGCTCCAGGCTCTGAGCTGTCAGCACAGAGCCTGACGTGGGGGTTGAACTCACGAACTGTGAGATCATGACCCAAGCCAAAGTCTGACCCTTGAATGACTGAGCCACCCAGGTGCCCCTCATTATCTCCGTCTTTAAGAGGCTCGAAGAGATAAACTTACCTTCCCAGAGTCACATCGAGCCAAACCTCCAGTCCGAGTGTGTCTGACTCAGCAGCATAGCTCTGTCCCTCACTGGTATATTTCCAAAAAAAAAAAAAAAAAAAAAAAAAAAAAAGGTATTCTGTGTCTGGAATCCATGATCCACTCATTGTTCAGATAAGATGGCAACATGAGGGCCATTTAGCCATCTTCTACCTGTGGATTTACTTATTTAACACACATAAAAAAATGTTTTTACCTCCTACTATGGAGAAGAAACGGCTGTATTTTGTAGGAGGGACTTTGGACAGAAGCAAAGACTAGGGAGACGGGTCCCGATGGTAACCATGAGTGTGAAATGTAAACATTTTAGTAGTCAAATTCTTTACCGCAATTGACAGGCTTCCGAGAACAATAAATGTAGGGAAATTTTGTTTAATCATGTGATTGGAGTTGGCAATAACGAATGCCCCTAAATAGAAAATCAATAGTATCCAGGTCCATAAATGTATTATTTCTACTTCTGTCTAAAGTGAATAGGACATTTATTAAGGGTCAGAGGTAAACAGATGATGCTTATGAACCTCAGCGTTGAGAACCACTGGCTTACTAAGTTCTATGTGAATGAGAGATTGTATAAAAGAAAGTCCTTTTTAAATCTTTGGATATAAATTGTCCACTTAATTGTTCATATAATGTAATTGTAGTATGGTAAACACGTAGTGATGATGTCAGCCACCATTTATTGGGCCTTAAGTGCCGGACATTCATTTTCTCATTTCATCTTCAAAGGCTCTGTTAGGAAGGTGTTCTAAACACAATCCCACAAAGAGTGAACTGAAGCTTAGAAAGATTAAGCACTTAATGTCAGTAATTTAATACTGAGCCAAGGTTTGAGCCTGGGTCTGTTTGATGCCTGGATGGGGCCTGTGGTTTTGCCTGTGGTTCTGCCTGTGGTTCACCTGCTCAAACAGGAGCCTTAGGAGTTGGGGAAAATGTGATGACCAGTGGTCGACGTTGAGGTTCACCCTCTAGGTTTTAGAAATGAAGATGTCCTTCAGAGAAGAAACAGAAATGTCCAGCTAGTCCTGGGATGTAATAATGTGCCATGGTATGAAGGTTCTTTGGTCCAGATGCCAGCTAAGCTTTGGGGCACCTGGGTGGCTCAGTCAGTTTAAGTGACTGGCTCTTGATTTTGGCTCAGGTCATGATCTCAGCTCAGGTCATGATCGCACAGTTCATGAGCTTGAGCCCCGCATGGAGTCCTGCACTGGCAGCATGGAGCCTGCTTGGGACTCTCTGTTTCACTCTCTCTCTGCCCCTCCCTTGCTTGCACGCTCTCTCTCTCAAATATAAATAAATAAACTTAAAAAAAGAAGAAGAAGAAGAAGCTAAGTTTCTCCTATGTGTGGATTGATGAGTTTTATATGATTTATTCCCATAAACCTATAATACGGTTTGTTCACATCGATAGGGCAACCTGTTGGATATATCCAGGTATGAAAAAATGAACTTTACCTACCCACGAGGGTAGGAGGAATGTAAAAAAGAATGGGGAGATGGAAACATAATACACAGGGAGAAGAAGGAAGACAATACGAGGTGGTTTTGAAACCATCCAGCTTTGTCTTCCTATACTGAATAATGACGATAATAACACTTTTTATTTTTATTATTTATTTTAAAAAAATTTTTTAACATTTATTTATTTTGAGAGACAGAGTGTGAGAGGGGGTGGGGCAGAGAGAGAGGGAGACCAAATCTGAGGCAGGCTCCAGGCTCGAGCTGTCAGCACGGAGCCTGACGCGGGGCTCGGACTCACGAACCACGAAATCGTGACCTGAGCTGAGGTCGGCCGCTTAATGGACTGAGCCACCCAGGCGCCCCATGTATTTTTTATTTTTTAAGTGTTTATGTATTTGTTTTTGAGAGAGAGAGGGCACAAGCAGGGGAAGGGCAGAGAGAGAGAGAAGGAGACATCGAATCTGAAACAGGCTCCAGGCTCTGAGCGGTCAACCCAACACAGGGCTTGAACCCACAAACTGCGAAACCATGACCTGAGTCAGAGTCAGATGTTTAACCCACTGAGCCCCCCAGGCATTCCAGCAAACGTTTTTTTAAATTGAATTAGAGCTGGCATACCATGTTACAGTTTCAGGTGGCCCATTTAGGTCCACAAGTCTATACAACATGCTTCGCTCACCGCAGATGTAGCCATCATCGGTCACCTAACGACACTACTACAATATCATTCACTGTATTCTCTCTGTTGGCAAATACTTTTTGAGTACTTACCACATGCAAGCATTTACGTGAGCACTTTGCAACTCTACCCAGTCCGTGCCATACAGATAGACAAAATAGGGTTGGAAGAGGTACAACGTTCTCCCAAAGCCAGTCATGCCTGTCCGACTCAAAAGCTTAGAAAGTGTGACATTTCTTAATCTATGTACGTATCACCCGTGGTTCCACCACGGGTCTTTCACACCCTCCTCCAAGAAGGCATTGGAAACAAAGGTGTGGAGAGAAGGTCTGTGGAAGATATGATATAGAGTTTCTCTGGACAGGACTCTGAGAGAGGGTGTGGGACAGGGCAGTTGAGAGCTTGGCACAGTTTGGCTCCTGTAGGGTTGGAAATATGTACTCTGTTAGCTTGACTCTAACTATGAACTTTGTGTTTTCCTTGCTTGTGTTTCTTTGTCTTCAGTTTCCTTTGGAAAATTCCAGCCTGCTTTGCTGGGCTGACAGAAACAACGTGCTTTTTGTTCATGCTCGAGCCAGAGAGTCAGGAACAACAATTTCTCTGTCAGGGTTGGAGGAAAGGTTGGAATAGGATGGAAGGTGGTAGGGGGTTAACCATGGACATCAAAGGGAGAGAAGCCCAAAAGGGAGACCCACATGCACATACACTCCTGGCTCCTTTTCTCCGGTATTGTGCCAAAGGGGAAGGCATTGCAAAGGGGCAAATACCATGTTGCTTAATTTGTACTGTGCTCCCTCTTGACTGTAGATTCTCTCCGTCAAACAGGCATCCAGTGGAGCGTGTGTAGAGGTTCTTTGGGGCACCCTATAGGAGGGGTCTCCACTGTTTCTCTGATTTGGGATAAACCAGCCTGATGCATTTTCAAGCCCATCAACCCCTTCTTCTCTCCGCCATATAACCCTACTGACCCCCTTGACGCTGCTCTTGCCCCACAGGCAGTTTCTCTTGAGTGGGGTACCGGTGAGATAGCTCCAACCTGCCTATCTTTGTGATTGCACACTTGACCAGAGAAATTCCCACGTCCTTGCCATACCTGTTGAGAATCTGACTAATTAAGACAACGACTGCACTTTAATGGACGCATTGTGTTTTACTAGCTAAGCCTACAATAGTGCCCTCTCTGAGGGCATTCTTTAGCATTCTTTAGCCATTCTTTGGCAAAGGGGCAGGCCCACTCTTCGCTCTTCGAATGTCCCTTCTCTCCTCCTTGTCATCACTCTCCAAGTCTTTTTCCCTCTGCTCAGACAGGCATAGAGGGTAGGTACGCAATTCCGGGGGCGTGATCCTGACTTCAGCCGGAAAATGGCTCTCTTCTTCCAGGCACTCCCCAAATTTATGAACCTACCAGTGGTCCTCTTAGTGTCCCCTTCCCTCGGTCCGAGCGGAGGGTGGGAAAGGAAGAAGCAGGGGGAAAAAGCACGGTGGAAGGAGGGAACTCATAATCCTAGTATATCTCCTAGAATTTTAGTTTTCGTGTATAAGCTGCTGGGTGTTTGGGGTGCTAGCTGGCATAGCAAAAGCTTTGCTTTCAGCAAGTTCCGAGGGCACACATCTGAAGGCTTTCTTCAGAACTGAAGGTAGGAAGTGCAATCGCTTCTTGTCCTCGGTTCTGACACCTGATGTTCTCACCTTTGGGGCAATCAGAAGCAACAAGAAAAATCCTACTCAGCAATCAGAGGTGACAGGAAGAGTCTTCTTCAACATTCCAGTACGTGTTAAAGCAACAGTAAAGATGCAGAGATGTGCTTATCTCAATCGTAGAGCTGATGGACCGTGGAGTAGTAAACGCAATGGCAACTCTAGCCCACAGTAGCTGTTAAACCAGCGGGAGCCGTTACCGTTTGCCGATCTCTAATTTAAAACCTGTAGGGCCAGCTACGTTCTAGAATTCAGACGTTTGGGGATTTTAAAACGGTAATCGTATCCATTGTGTGGCTATTCCCTCCCGAGAGGTCTGGAGCAAAACCCTCTCTCACTTGACCCATTCGTGTTTTACTGAGCTAGCCTACAACGATGCCCTTTCTAAAGGCAGCAGCTGTTCTGTCATTCTGACACAAGTATTTGCCGTCTGGCAGACATGCCTCTCGGACGACCGTCATGGTGCAGAGATTCAGCAAAATGGTGCCTTGCGGGTTAACATTCATACAACTCTGAAACATGCCTCATTATTACCAGGGAGTGTCGGGCACAAGGCTGAGTTCGTTGGGAATTTGGCCAACCTTAAAGAGGATAGAGTACACCTCTTAGTTACCAGTCCCTTTAAAGGGTTACGTTCTGGCTACTGACCGTTGATAATAAGCTTGACCCTGGCCAAGCTCCAGGCAACCAAGGATGCCTTCTGCTTTTGAATGGCCACGTTTTTTTTTTTTTTTTTCTTTTTAAGTTCTAAAAAAGGTAGAGTAAAAACTATTCATCCACAGAGTCCCCGGACTACTTGAATTTATTGTTACCATGAGATGTTTGCTACCAATTAATTGACTCATTTAAAATAATACACTGTAGAAAGCTTCATGTGATGCTAGAAATATTTTTAGTATTAACTTATTAGAGCAATAAGAGAGGTATTTTTAGCACAATTTAAAAAGTGCCCTAGGGCTTTGGAATTGAAAGAGTATGTTCATAATTTCCACGGGGTTGGCATGAAATATAATTTTCAAGAAATGCATGGGATGATAAACGCTCAATTCAGAATACTAGTTCTCTCTGCAGGGAGGGGAACGTAATCTCTGAGGAACGTATAGGGGCTGACAATTGCACCGATAAAATTCTATTCTTTAAACTGGATTAAGGGTACATGGGTATTTATAATTCTTTACGTGTTTTTTTTTTTTATTAAATTTTTTTTTTCAACGTTTATTTATTTTTGGGACAGAGAGAGACAGAGCATGAACGGGGGAGGGGCAGAGAGAGAGGGAGACACAGAATTGGAAACAGGATCCAGGCTCTGAGCCATCAGCCCAGAGCCCGACGCGGGGCTCGAACTCACGGACCGCGAGATCGTGACCTGGCTGAAGTCGGACGCTTAACCGACTGCGCCACCCAGGCGCCCCTCTTTACGTTTTTTCAATGTCTAAAATATTTCATGATAAATATTTGTATGATTTGCATGAACTCATCCAGGCTAGGGCAAGAGAAGCACAAAATAGACTTCCTGTGTCAAATATCTTGATACTGATGAACGATTTGCTATTCAGCCATCCTTCCAAGGATTTGCTTAGTGTGTCCTACAATGTTTGTTTCATTTTGTTTTTTGTCCTTCAATGTTTCTTGATCACTGAATGCCCTCCAGGCTCTGAATTCTTTGTAGGGGTTACTTGGGAGACAAAGGGAAGCATCTGTGGACAAGAATTATGTTTGGAATGTGAAGTGTGACATTTTATCCTGAGGGAGATTGAAAGGACAGTAGAAACTTCTGGTCTGCTCCAAAGCCCGCTGCTATCACATTTCTGCCCCCATCACACTTCTCCCCCCAACAGTCTGCTCTTGCACGGCTCCTCCTAGCCTTACCTTTCTTTGTGTGCTGCAGAAGTTGGTCATTCGTCATGCTCTCTGCCATTGCAAATGAGGCACCATTATTACAGGGGAGTGGCCTTTCCCAGAATCCCAGGCTTTTTTTCCATAAACATTTGTATGCAAAGGAGCCAGAGTCCCATCCGTCAGCTTCACCAGATGTGGGGAATCTGATCATTGGTCTACTTTGTCTGCAGAAAAATCTTCTTGAAAGCAAATGTTAAGCAAACATTATGAAAATGCTTATTTAACACTGTTTATATAAGCTTTAGTATATTAAACAGTTTCTCATATTAACATTTTGCTCGCCTTTTAGGTATTATCCCAGTAATTATGTGACATTCTGTTATGAGGGTAGTGCAGATAAGAAACCTCTTGGATATCATGTACACACATGTTATGTATGTTTGCAGTGTGATTGTTCTTAGAATCTTGGGGACGTGTATTTATTTCTCTAAAGTAAAATATGCTACATTTGAAATCCTCAAATAAACTTACGATTTCCAAAATTTGTTATTTCATAAAGAGGACAACTAGGTTGTGTTGGTGATGTTTATCCTCTGCTTATGGGCTGGTATTTGGGGGAATGGACAGCTCTAAGGCCTTCTGGCTCAGTAGCTGTCTCTGCTATGAATCCACCCCAAAAGAGGTGTTGGGAATAATAGCAGGACCCGAAACAAGGAAAAAGAGGAAGTCAAAGTCTGGTAAGAGTATCTAGAAATCTCTGTTGTCACATTAAACAGAGTAAAGGAGGGGCACCTGGGTGACTCAGTCAGTTAAGCATCTGACTTCAGCTCAGGTCGTGATCTCACGGTTGGAGCATCGCATCAGGCTCTGTGCTGATGGCTCATGGAACCTGCAGCCTGCTTTGGATTCTGTCTCCCTCTCTCTCTGCCCCAACCTCCCCATCCCAACTTGTGCTCTGCCTGTCTCTCTCTCTCTCTCAAAAAATAGACACTAAAAAGGGGTGGCTGGGTGGCTCAGTTAGTAAAGCGTCTGACTTCAGCTCAGGTCACGATCTCACCGCTCATGAGTTCGAGTCCCACATCCTGCATCGGGCTCTGTGCTGACAGCTTGGAGCCTGGAGCCTGCTTCGGAGTCTGTGTCTCCCTCTCTCTGCCCCTTCCCCAGCTCACACTCTGTCTCTGTCTCTGTCTCTGTCTCTCTCTCTCTCAAAAATAAACATTTAAAAAAATATTAAACAGGTTAAAGGAACGAGAACTAGGGTCATGGGTCCTACAAGGCTCTGGTTTTGGTAAATAAAACCAGGACCCTGGTTTTCTTGGTTCCATGGGCCAAGGCCTGGTCAGTTTTTGCTAATCTACAAAAGTGGGGAGGAGAAGGACCAATCTGTAGCTGTGGAACCTGGAGTAAATTCACTTCTGTTGGAAAAGCAATCCAAAACTATGTTCTTTGAAGGATAGGGTGGTTACATTATCCCAGGAAAAGGAGACCCTAGTGTTCAATTCTGAAATATCATAATGGTTCATGTTTCTAAGGGTTAAATTAGCCAGAGTACATTTGCTTATAGGCAATGGCTTTGAAAGGAGCTGATTTTAAAATGGAAGCTTTTCTAAGACATTGCAGACCTGGTGACCTCGGAGTAGTAATCTGATAATTTTTTTTTTTTTTTTTTTTTTTTTTAGTGCTCCAAACTGGATTGGGAATGATAATAACAAACCTATATAGCACCTTAGCATTTACAACTTTCTCCCGTCCTTAAGTGTATGAGAGAACTCTGGGCAGAGAATTAATCTGGGTAGGTAAAGGTACTCAATACAGAAGTTCTGATCTGGCTTTGATGGGGACTCTAAGCTGAATAACATATACATTCATTTATTTTATTAATATTATTTGCGTTTCCCTCATGTGCCAGGCACCGTGGAAGGCATGGAAAGGTTGCAATAAATGAAACAAAGTCCCTATCCTAATGCAGCCTACATTTTTACAAATGAAAATATGGCATATTGCAGCAAGTGAGAAGTGATAAAAAGAAAAACCAAAGCAGGATAAAGAGCTAGAAAAGTAAATCAGGGGAAGAGGGATCTGTTTTGCCTAAGGCAGTAAGAGAAAATCCCTCTAAGGTGGTGACATTTGAGCAGAGGCTAGAATAAATCAAGGAAGTATGCTATGTGGCTGTCTGAGGGAATGACATTCCAGGCAGAGGTAACAGCACATGCAAAGCATATTCTGAAGCAGAAGTATATGTACGTATATTACTTTCTGTTATAGAAAATTTTAAACATACGCAAAAGGAGAGAGAATTGTCCAATGAACTCCAAGTATCCATTACTCTGCTTCCAACCAATTGACCAGACTCCGCCCCCGCCCCCGCCCCCATATTGGGTTATTTGAAAGCAAATTCAAGCCATCATATAAATACCGAGTATGTATTTCTAGCGTAAGAACACTCTTCTTTGACATGCCACAATACCACAATCATACGTAAAAATTTATCAATAATTCATTAATATCGTCTAATATTCTCTAGTATTCAACCTTTCCCAGATTGGTTCATATATATTTTTTTCTAGTTGGCTTGTTAAAATCAATTAAAAAGAATTTTTTTTAATGTTTATTATTATTTTTTTTAATTTTTTTTCCCAACGTTTATTTATTTTTGGGACAGAGAGAGACAGAGCATGAACGGGGAAGGGGCAGAGAGAGAGGGAGACACAGAATCGGAAACAGGCTCCAGGCTCTGAGCCATCAGCCCAGAGCCCGACGCGGGGCTCGAACCCACGGACCGCGAGATCGTGACCTGGCTGAAGTCGGACGCTTAACCGACTGCGCCACCCAGGCGCCCCAATGTTTATTTTTAAGAGAGAGAGAGAGACAGACAGAGCACGAGCGGGGAAGGGGCAGAGAGAAAGGGAGACACAGAATCCAAAGCAGCCTCCAGGCTCCGAGCTGTCAGCACAGAGCCCGACGCGGGGCTCGAACTCACGGACTGTGAGATCATGACCTGAGCCGAAGTCGGATGCTCAACTGACTGAGCCACCCAGGCGCCCCTAAAATCAATTTTTAAATAAAGTTATCAGAGGTGTCGGAGAAACAGCAAAGAAGATTGTGTGGCTGGAAAAAAACAGAATTCAATACCTCACAAAGGGCGACAAAAGCAGAATCAGAATCAAAACATCAGTTCAAGTAAGTGAGAGAAGGCGATCAGTGGTCAAGCGGATAAAAGGAGCAGGCTTTTATTTCTGTTTAGGAGGAGTGTCGCCCTGTGGGCCTACCTCCAGGACACTAGGGGATGAGATTGCCCCACCTTTGAGGTCCTTAAATTCCTTGCCCTGAGAACCTTCTCAAAGTGGCCAAACAGGAGACAATGCCCTTTCTGTTCAGCACTAAACTTAATTCTCACAGTAACCGTGCAAGATAATAATACATTAAAAAAAAAAAAAAGAAAAAGAAAAAGAGGGGCGTCTGGATGGCTCAGTCAGTTGAGCATCCGACTTTGGCTGAGGCCGTGATATCACCGTTTGTGGGTTGGAGCCCCACAACGGGCTCCGTGCTGACAGCTCAGAGGCTGGAGCCGGCTTCGGATTCTGTGTCTCCCTCTCTCTCTCTGCCCCTCCCTCACTTGTGCTCCGTCTCTCTCTCTCTCTCTCTCTCTCTCTCTCTCTCAAAAATAATTATTTTTTAAAAAGTGAAACTGAGGCTCAGAGAGGTCAAGAGAATGGACTTGAGTGCTGGCCTCTGTGGCCCCAAAGCTGATCTTAACTTTCCAATATTACGTCAAATGTTCATCTGTTTGTTGTCTGTTTCCTCCCTGATGAGAATGTAAGCTCAAAGAGGCAAGGACCTTGTCTGCCACTGATTGTCATTTTCCTGGGCCCAAGAAAGTGTCTGGCACACAGGTGAGACTAAAAATGTTAATTCAATGGATGATGTATATGTTACATGACCGTGAGTCTCACAGGGGTCAATTCTATAAATTTCAGTGTCTTCATGGTTCAACATGACACTTTCCATCCTTCTCTACCTCCTTCAATGCCTCCTGGATCCACAGCTCTGGGATGGCCTGGAACGTCGTCAGGGTTGCGCAAGGCAAAGAGAGCTCAGGATTGCTCCCACGTGAGGTACTATTTTTACCTCCTAGGTCTCGATAGCATCAAGCATTGATGAGACTGTGGGTTAACAGGAATTCTTGCATACCGCTGGTGGGAGTGTGATAGAATTGCTTTGAAAACCGTGGGCACCAACTTGCGAAATAGGGTCTCATTCCTAGAGACCCCTTGAGAGGGAGAGAGCCAGCAGGGGAGGGGCAGAGAGAGGGGGGACAGATCTGAAGCAGGCTCCTCGCTGACAGCAGTAAGTCCGATGGGAGGCTCACACCCACGAACCGTGAGATCGTGACCTGAGCCGAAGTCGGGCGTTTAACCGACTGAGCCACCCAGGCACCCCGGTATCATTTTTATAAAGCATAAAACAAGGAAAATGAAACAATACAAAGTTGAAAGGTCTATACATATGTGCCAAATCCTTTTTTTTTTTTTTTAAGTAGGAAATATAAACACAGTTCAAGATTGTGGTTACTTCTAAAGAGGAGGCAGAGGAATGAGGCAGGTAGAGGCAAAAAACTGATAACGTTCTAGTTCTCCTTTTTTTTTTTTTAATTTTTTTTTCAACGTTTTTTATTTATTTTTGGGACAGAGAGAGACAGAGCATGAACGGGGGAGGGGCAGAGAGAGAGGGAGACACAGAATCGGAAGCAGGCTCCAGGCTCTGAGCCGTCAGCCCAGAGCCCGACGCGGGGCTCGAACCCAAGGACTGGGAGATCGTGACCTGGCTGAAGTCGGACGCCCAACCGACTGCGCCACCCAGGCGCCCCCGTTCTAGTTCTCCTTAATTTTGTGTGGTGTATTCATGCTTTACTATGATGCTTCAAGGCTCAGATATAAATTATGTGGCTTCCATTGTATGTATCAGATGTCGAATAATTAAATAAACAAGCCAGTTCAGGATGGAGCTGTGTCTTAGGGCTCGTGTCTGTCATCTGCACAGCCGTCTGCTGGATGCTGGCAGGAGTGTACCTCTGGCATCTGGAAGCTGTTGTTTACTGCATCATGGGTGCCAAGAGGTGAGCTGAATCCCTTAAGTGACAAATGACACTCACTCAAACTTGGAACTCCCAAGTACATATCCAGTAATTACACACCAGAGAGCAGACTTCATTCAAGGAGAGCATTATTTATTTGCATGTAAGCATTCCCTTACTGTTCGACAATGTAGTGATCCTGCCAAGAGATACCAGGGATCGGAATGTACTCTTTTTTTTTTTTTTTTTTTACGTTGATTCATTTATTTTGGGAGACAGAGAGAGTGCAAGTGGGGGAACAGCAGAGAGGGGGAGAGAGAGAAAATCCCAAGCAGGCTCCGCACAGTCAGCGTGGAGCCCGATGTGGGGCTCGAACTCACACGCCGTAAGATCATGACCTGAGCTGAAGTCGGACTCTTAACTGAATGAGCCACCCAGGTGCCCCTGGAATGGATTCTTTAATAAACATTTTTCTTCATGTCATTGTGCTGCATAAAGCTGAAAAGATCACGCCTTAGATTCATGTAGCCTCTCCCACATAGATAGGGAGGCACACGAGTTCTCAACTACACATGAAGTATCATTATAGGAAAGTCACAGATTTCATCACTCTTTCTAGTCATTTTAGGAGTCTTGCAATCTGTAAGTGGGGTAACTTCATTAATTCTAATTAAAGGTCAGAAATGAAAATCAAAAACACACAGAGAGGCTTTTCCTTAATGAGGAATTTTAACAACATGTGACCTTAGCTGTGTGACAAAGACCATATTTGTATTGCAGTCTAAGGTGTGGGACTATTTTGGAGAGTATTAAAAGTGCTCTGAAAAGGAAATTTCTTCATTATTTTTAATAAGTTTTAAGTAGATAGGAGAAATGGGTGAACTGTTTTGTTTTTTTGTTTTTTAGTTTAAGCAAACTGAATTTAAAGAGTCTGTTAACTGGGGCGCCTGGGCGGCCCAGTCAGTTAAGTGTCCAACTTCGGCTCAGGTCATGATCTCATGGTGGTTCATGAGGTCAAGCCCCGTATCGGGCTCTGTGCTGACAGCACAGAGCCTGGAGCCTGCTTCAGATTCTGTGTCTCTCTATCTCTCTGCCCCTCCCCTGCTTTCTCTCTCTCTCTCTCTCTCTCTCTCAAAAATAAATAAATGTAGGGGCGCCTGGGTGGCGCAGTCGGTTAAGCGTCGGACTTCAGCCAGGTCACGATCTCGCGGTCCGTGAGTTCGAGCCCCGCGTCGGGCTCTGGGCTGATGGCTCAGAGCCTGGAGCCTGTTTCCCATTCTGTGTCTCTCTCTCTCTCTGCCCCTCCCCCGTTCATGCTCTGTCTCTCTCTGTCCCAAAAATAAATAAACGTTGAAAAAAATAAATAAATAAATAAATAAATAAATAAATAAATAAATGTAAAAAAGTAAAACTAAACTAAAAATAAATAAACTAAAAGTAAAATAAACTAAAAAAATTTAAAAAGTCTGTAAGTATGCTTACTCTCCTTGTAATGAAAATGAAGATTTATAAGTCACCCTGAAGATATGATCAATCTGAATAAGCTCGTAATTTAGACACTTCTTTTTCTATGTTTATGTTTTCACTTGTGTGTCTTTATCACATGAGCAGATAATTGCTAAATCTTGACCTTAATTTTTTCAGATTAGACACAGTGTCCATCACTGATTCAGGCTACAAGGCAGTTTTCTTACAAACTTAATAACAGCTTTTAACAAAACAAATGAAGGAGTTTCGTGTGTGTATTACATATATCACATATGCCTACACATATATAAATGAAAAAATATATATATTATTTAATTTTTTTAAAATGTTTATTGTATATATGAGACAGAGACAGACAGAGCATGAACAGGGGAGGAGCAGAGAGAGAGGGAGACACAGAATCCGAAGCAGGCTCCAGGCTCTAAGCTGCCAGCACAGAGCCCAACGGCGGGGCTTGAACCACAAACCGTGAGATCATGACCTGAGCCAGAAGTCAGACGCTCAATCTACTGAGTCACCCAGGCGTCCCCATGAAACTATATTTTAAAAAATACTCTAGAACATTTTTACTGAATGTGAGGCATACACTTTGGGCCTTTCAGTATAGATGGGAATTTGAAGATAGACGTAGAGGAAAGAGCATGTTAGGTGGAATGTACAGGGGGGAACACATGAAACATATTCCAGAAAGTGTGGGTCCAGTCTGAGTTTGCAAGAGGAAGTGGTAAGGGTTCAGAATGGAAAGTTAGATTGGAATCAGGCAGTGACATCCTTGATTGCTGTGCTGAGATGTTCTATATAGGATTCACAAAGTCCCAGAAGATAAATTATTAGATGTCTGTCACTCAGCCTCACTCAACTCTTCCGTTCCGTGATGTAGACCTGAGCCACCGAAATGACTAACTTATATTCCCCGTGTCTGTCCATTCCTTGAGCTGGTTAAAGGCGAGAACAACAAATTGCGTGTGGTTGGAGCAACACAGAGATCTTGTATCATTGAGTTCAGGGACCTTGTCTTATTCATTCAGTCTTGCACGAAGGTTGGCATGTGATTAGTGCTTAATAACTGTTCTGATAGTTATCTCGTCGATCACTTGGTAGAAATCATTAAAAGAAAAACCAGAGCCCATATGTTTCCCTTTTTTTAATTACATTTTTTAAATTACAAAAGGACACTGAGTAGACATAACCAAATACAATGTACTGTATTGGTTTGAAAAAAAAAATAGGTGCAGAAGGGCATTTCTGAGACATTTGGGAGATTTGAATACAGTCCAGATTTATGAGGATATAATGGACTCATTACTCATTTTCTTAGGTGCCTGAAACTAACTTTCAAATGTTCAGCAAAGAATATACACACATATACACACACACGCAGGTAAAGAAAATTCGTGAGACCATCATGAATTGTTGAATCTGGTTGGAGGGTATGCAAATACTTATCTTTACTATTCTTTTAATTTTTCTGTATGTTTGAAATTGTTCCTAAGTAAAAAGTTACGAAAATTGTTAATTTCAAAAATATACCCCATCAGTCGGGGTTCTTGGCTCCTAGAAGGAAACTAACTCTGGCTAATTTAGGGAAAGGTTTTTATTTAAAAGACAGTGAGTAGCTCACAGATCCTTCCGGAAGATTTGAAAGTCGTAGGCCGGCTTGCCCTGTGAAGACCTCCTCATCCTGCCCCTGCCAACCTCACAGCTGGTTCTGCTAACCCTCTGATGCTACAATTACTGCCACTCTTCCTCTGGAAATAGAATGTCGCTGCCACCAAGCTGCTGCCTCTCCTGGGCCTGAATGGATTCTGGAAGTATCTGGCTGGTGTAGCACGTGCCCTGACCGCAAGGAAGCAGGGGAAAGCATGTAGCTTGCATTTCAGTTTCTAGAGTGGATGCTTGGCCTACTTCATAAGGTGGGGGATTCTCCAGAAAGAGCAGGTGGTTCAGATGTGGATGGGCCAAGGACAATCACAAAAGTCAACAAAGAAGTCTAGAGGGGCACCTGGGTGACCCAGTCGGTTAAGCGTCAGACTTCAGCTCAGGTCATGATCTCAACGGTTCATGGGTTCAAGCCCTGAGTCGGGCTCTGTGCTGACAGCTCAGAGCCTGGAAACTGCTTGGGATTCTGTGTCTCCCCCTCTCTCTGCCCCTCTGCCGCTCATGCTCTGTCTCTCTCTCTCTCTCTCTCTCTCTCTCTCTCAAAAATAAATAAACATTAAAAGAATTAAAAAAAAAAAAAGAAGTCTATACTATTAAAAGTGAAAGTTATACTACTCAGAGGAAGTCACAATTTGATATGCAGGCATACATGTATGTATGTATCTATCTGAAGTATTGATAACATATATAGATTTTTAACATAAACAATAATAATGGTAATAGCTAACATTTACAGAACAATTGCTGCGTACCAGATACCATTTTAATGTACACATAAATGAATTAACTAATTTAATGCTCATAACGACTCTATCAGATAGATAAAAATAAAACTCAAGTTCCAAAGGTTAAGTAAATATTCAAATTATCAATGTTCCCAGAGCTAGTACGTGATGAAGCCAGGTTTATGAATCCAAATAGAGCCTATGCTCTTTAAATATGGCCTCTCTGGGGGTGCCTGGGTGGCTCAGTCGGTTGAGCGTCCGACCTCGGCTCAGGTCATGATCTCACGGTTTGTGAGTTCGAGCCCCGCGTCGGGCTCTGGGCTGATGGCTCGGAGCCTGGAGCCTGCTTCCGATTCTGTGTCCCTCTCTCTCTGCCCTTCCCCCGTTCATGCTCTGTCTCTCTCTGTCTCAAAAATAAATAAACGTTAAAAAATATTTAAAAATACAAAACAAAACAAAAAAAAGAAGTCTAGAGGGGCACCTGGGTGGCCCAGTCGGTTAAGCATCAGACTTCAGCTCAGGTCATGATCTCAACGGTTCATGGGTTCAAGCCCTGAGTCGGGCTCTGTGTTGACAGCTCAGGGCCTGGAGCCTGCTTCGGATTCTCTGTCTCCCTCTCTCTCTGCTCCTCCCCTGCTCACACTCTGTCTCTCTCTCAAAATAAATAAAGATCAAAAAAAATTTTTTAAATATGGCCTCTCTGAAACCTACTGTTGTAGTGTTTTTTTGATTCATATATCAATATATCATTGCTTGTCTACTTCATTCTTTTAAAGGCTGCATAATGTGGGCATATCAAAATGGATGTAAGTATTCCTTTATTGATCAACATTTAGGTTGTCCTGATTTTTCCCTATTCAAACAACATTTCAGTAAATGTTTTTGTGCACATTATCTTTGCGCTTACGTGTAAGTATTTCCAAGAATCCTAGAAATGCACTGCTGGGTCAACTAGTACAAGCATCTAAAATTCTATAGATACTGTCAAATTGTCTTCCTAAAAATTTTGTTCTAATGTACATCCCACCTCTCTAACATGAGTATCTCTTTCTCTTATCAGTCTCTACATTTGTGACTATTTAATGGCAAAAAGTATCTTATTGAGATTTTAATTTCTATTTCCCTGGCCATTAGTAAAGCTCGGTATCTTTTTATGTGTTCACCAGCCATATTTATATTTATCTGGATCGCCTGTTTATATCTTTTAACTCATTTTCTCCATTGGTTAGTCTTTTTCTTGATTTGAGGGTGCACTTCATATAAAAATCCTTTGACGTGTATGCCACCAACGATTAGACCTTTGTCTAAACTAAGACCCTAGGAACACAGAGAGCAGTGGAAATGCCGCGTGTGTGTGGGTGTGTGCGTGCACGTGCACGCACACGAGCGTGCATACTTCTCTGTGATTAAAAAAATCAATCTAGGGTATAATCTGAGCAAGGCCTGTAGTCTAGGTAATAGTATCATGCCAATGTCAATTCCCTTCTTCTAACATTGTGCTATCTAGTAAATTAAATATTACCATTGGGGAAAGCTGAGTGTTTTAGTCCGCTAAGGCTGCTGTAATAAATTAACGCAAACTGGGTGACTTAAAACACCAGAAATTTTGGGGGTGCCTGGGTGGCTCAGTATGTTCAAGCGTCAGACTTTGGCTCAGGTCATGATCTCACAGTTCATAAGTTCAAGCCTGGCATCATTTTGGATCCTCTCTTCCCCCCTCTCTCTGTCTTCTTTCGCTTGGGCACTCAAGCACGCACACGCTCCCTCTCTCCCTCTCAATCTCGAAAATGAATAAACATTTAAAAAAAAAAGCCACAGAAATTTATTCTCACATTTCTGGAGGCTAACATGAAATCAAGGCGTTGGTAGGGCTGCTCTCTCTGAAGACAGCCCTAGAGGAGGATAGAGATTTTAATTGATCCAAATAGAGGAGGATGTTTCTTAGCCTCTTCCCAGCTTCCGGGACTTGCCAGTAATTCGTTTTCCTGGGCTTGTACAGACACGTTCTAAGGTCTGCCTTTGTTGTCGTATGGTATTCTGTGTCTGTGTTCAAATCTCCCTTTTTTGCTAAGGACACCAATTATTGGACTAGGGCCCACCCTAATCCAGTATGACTTCATTTTAACCTGATTATACCTAATAAGACCCCATTTTCAAATAAGGTTGCATTCATTGGCACCCCGGATCCTAGGATTTAAATTCATATTTGGTGAGGGGCACAATTCAACCCACAACACTGGGCGAACTACTGGGTCTCTGTACCATTGTTTACAACTTCCTCTAAGTCTATAATTAATTTAAAATAAAAAGTAAAAAAAAAAAAAATATGTCAATCATATCTCAGTAACAAAACAAAACAAAAAAACAAAACAAAGCCCTCTCTGGAAAAACAAAACAAAATTATTAACAATTACAAATAAAACAAATTATTAACAATTACTTCTTTAGAAGATTTTATTTAACACATCAATACTTCTTGCTTTCCTTGGAATTACTGTGTGTGATTTTCATAATTTATTTGATTATAATTATGTAATTTTGTAATTCATTAAAAATTTTTAAAAGATGTTTTATTATTTATTTTTGAGAGAGAGAGACAGAGTGTGAGCAGGGGAGGGGCAGAGAGAGAGGGAGACACAGAATTTGAATTTGAGCTGTCAGTACAGAGCCTGATGTGGGGCTTGAACTCACGAATCATGAGATCATGACCTGAGCCAAAGTCGGACACTCAACTGACTGAGCCACCCAGGCGCCCCTAAAAAATTTTTTAATGTTTATTTTTTTATTTTTGAGAGAGAGAGAGAGAGAGAGAGAGAGCATGCATATGAGCAGGGGAGGGGGAGAGAGCGAGGGGGACAGAGGTATCCAAAGTGGGCTCTGCACTGTCAGCAGCTAGCCTGAGGCTGGGCTTGAATTCATGAACTGTAAGATCATGACCTCAGCAAAAGTTGAACACTCAATCGACTAAGCTACCCAGGCGCCCCTTAAAATTAAAAAAAAAAAAAAAAAATTAAAACCTGAGAGTAAAAGCACCGTCCTGCCCTTAAAGTGCTTCGAACTTAGAGCTTAGCCTTTTAGAAAGATAACTTCAGTAGTGGTGCACCTGGCTGGCTCAGTCAGTTAAGCGACTTGGCTCTTGATTTCGGCTCAGCTCATGATCTCATGGTCATGAGATCAAGCCCCGCACTGGGCTCCTCGCTGACAGCCGGAGCCTGCTTGGGATTCTCACTCTCCTCTCTCTCTCTGCCCCTCCCCCATGTACACGCATGGGCTCTCTCTCTTAAAATAATTAAATAAACATTAAAAAAAAAAAAAAAAAGAAAGATAGCTTCAATAGCCCTGCGATGGGATGGTGAAGGAATGATTGAAGCTAGAAGCTGAAAGACTAACTAAGAGATGCACAAATTTATCAAGAGGAGAAGAGCTGGGGCACTGGTGGGATGCAAGGAGGGGATGAATGTGAGAAACACTCAGAAAGTAACATGCACACGATTTGGTGACTGATTGGATACAGTGGAGGAAGTGAGACAGAGGAGGTGAGGAAAACTCTCAGATTCTTGGCTGGAAAGACTGGGTAACTGGGGATGCCATGCACGGCAGCGATGTGCTAATGAGTCTCCGTTTGCCCCACCAGCGCCCTTCTCCACTCTTTACCCCACTGCTTTGTGGCCCAGGGAGCTGACCTCTGTGGACATGGTCACCTGTGCTCCTTTGACCTTTGGTTTCAGGTTGGGTTTGGCCAATGGGTATCAGTAAGAGATCATCATGAAGACAGACATAGTGGTCATGGGTGTGGCCACAGCTTCTGTCTGGAAGCCCTTTCTCCACCTGCAGGTTAACATCTCCTTCCCCAGCACCTTTAGGCCTGATGGGGGATAACTGCTTCCCTCTGTTGCTAGAGAATCCTTACGGAATCTCTCAAACACTTTACTAAACTCCCTTCAATGACTTCTTTAGTGTATTATCTGTTTCCTGTGGGACTTTGAGTTTATGATGTTTGTGCTGAGTTTACGATGACGTACGAGTGGCAATGTGTACATGGGGTTGATGTCAGCAGGAAAGTCTGGGCTGGAGATCTGGTTGTTATTAACACAAGTATTAGTATATTTGGCAGTTGAACATAGGTAATAATAACAGGAGAGAATTGAAAGCTGAAGGTACAGCCAGCTGGACTCTGAGAAGATCAGTATTCAGGGAGGCATTTGCAAAGTCAGAAGCGTGCAAGTGAAATTGAGGACGAGTGTTCAGAGAAACAGAAGAAAGACTGGGATCCAATTGCATCATGGAAGGGTGGTAGGAAACAGTTTCAGGAAGGAAGGCGTGGACAATAATATCGACAACATTTTCCTGTCCGTTGAAAAGTATGTGGGGTGAGGTCTGAGAATTGAAAATCAGGTTGGGAAATCTGAGGGTTATTGATGACCTTATCATGGGACTTTGCAGTGGACCTGTGTGGGTGAGCACATTGTGTGAAGTGAGGAAAGAATGGTGAGTGAAGAAATGTGGGCACAAGGTTAATGAACATGTAGAATATGAAGGGACGCCTGGGTGGCTCTGTCGGTTAAGTGCCCGACTCTTGATTTCGGCTCAGGTCATGATCCCAGTGTTGTGGGATTGAGCCCTGCATTGGGGTCTGGGCTGACAGCACAGAACCCACACGGGATTCTCTCTCCCTCTCTCTCTCTGTCCCTCCTCCACTCTCTCTGTCTCTCACTCTAATAAATAAAATAAAATAATGAACATGTAGAGTATGAATATTAGTCCATGGCTCAAGTCTGTCAAAAAAGCTAATAATTCATTGATCTAGTCCACCATTTCAATTTCTATTTTGGGTTCCTCAAGCCCAGTTTTGTTAGGATTTTGGAATATTACTCAGTACTAAGATGGGGCAGGGATATTTGGAGACCGGCAAGGTTAGACAGGTTGGGTGGTTTTGTCCACTGACAGGTACCCTTTTACTTTTCCCCAGATCCAGGGAAATCCATTTCCAGAGTTGGGGAAAAGGATGCTGTCTGTTCTCGCTCCACGTTTATTCCCCGATCCTTGCCTTCTTTTCAAGCTATTTTCTCTATAGCCTAAATCCTCTCCCTGTTTTGGGGTTTGAGATCTTGGAAACAAATGCCAGAAAGATTTTCCTTCTATATCTCTCCCCCGTGGCAACAAACCTATGGGTTTGATAGTGGGCAACATTTGGGAAGGTGGCAAGATATAGAAGGGGGAGACACCAAAAAAAAAAAAAAAAAAAAAAAAAAAGAAGAAGAAGAAGGTTAATATTTCAAATATATTTTGTCGTATAGATTGCTATTTTTAAAAAAGTTTTTAATGTTTATTTTTGAGAGAGACAGAGCATGAGCGGGGGAGGGGGAGAGAGAGAGAGAGAGAGAGAGAGAGAGAGAGAGAGAGAGGGAGAGAGAGAGGGAGACACAGAATCTGAAGCAGGCTCCAGGCTCTGAGCTGTCAGCACAGGGCCCGACATGGGGCTCGAACTCACAAAGATCGTGACCTGAGCAGAAGTCAGATGCTTAACGAACTGAGCCACCTAGGTGCCCTAGATTGCTATTTAAAGAACTTAAGTTGGGAAGGGAAGAAGAAAAATAGGATGATAGTTGGATACGGGATTAAAAAAAAAAAGTTCTTCTGGAATGACAGCAATTGTGATTTTAAAAAGCCCAAGAAGGGTCCCTTCTCTATGGAGATTTCCCCATGGCCGTATGGAAATCTACAATGACAGTTTCATTTGTTCAAGCTCACAAGTCTTTTTTTTTTTTCTTTTTTTAAATGTTTATTTATTTTTGACAGCAAGAGCATGAGCTGGGAGGAGCAGAGTTAGAAGGGGACAGAAGATCTGAAGGGGGCTCTGCACTGACAGCAGCGAGCCTGATGCACGGCTCAAATTCACGGACGGTGAGTTCATGACCTGAGTCACCCGGGCGCCCCATGCTCGAGTCTTATTTTGAGATCCCCATACTTGCATTAAGTCCCTCATAGTCACAGAGATTAATATTGAACTTAAGCTTCTTTTCTTTCCCTGTACAAGACTGCTTGCTGCCTGAGGGTTAGGGGTTGTTGAGCCTGGGAAAGAGTTCCTGAAGAGGAGGAAGAAGTGTAGAGAAGGAAGGATTCTAGAAGGGGAGTTTTATCTACTCTCAGCTTCTTAGAACTTGCTGTATTATATACTAACCAAACTCAAAAGTCAATTTTCACAATTAACCAATAAAGTGTACTATAAACCACTTTCTAAACATGCTCAACATAGGTACTTAGTAATAATTTCATTTTTCCCTTTGTCCTCATGGCAGGATCAGCATAGCCGTGGCCTCATCTGGGAATAAAGGCATTTCTTTCATCAAGGAAAGCCAATGCTAAATGGCAATAAATCATTGTTCATTGAATCCTACAACCTAAACTATATGTTACAGAAGAAATTCTAGCCCCTAGGCATCATAATTAACATCAAATAGTAGTACAAGATTGCAGCACAACAAAGAGCTACAGGGCAATAACCCTAGCTGGTCAGAAATAAATTAACTCACTGAGCAATTACTTAAGGGGAAGAAGGAAAAATAATCAAGACAGTTTCTACCTATGAAGCTAAAGTAAGGGGCATAGTGGTTATATCAGTCTGGGTCCAATCAATAGAGGGAAACTACACAGTGATTTGAACAAGGAAACTTAAATAGAAAGAATTCTTGGGGGTGCCTGGGTGGCTCAGTCGGTTAAGCGTCCAACTCTGATCTAGGTCACGATCTTGTGGTTTGTGAGTTTGAGCCCGGTGTTGGACTCTGTCCTGACAGCTCAGAGTCTGGATCCTGCTTTGGGTTCTGTGTCTCCCTCTCTCTCTGCCCCTCCCCTGCTCACATTCTGTCTGTCTCGAAAACATAAACATTAAAAAAAAAAAAAAAAAAAAAAGAATTCTTGACTCTAACAAGGGATTGAATTAACCAGGCGAATAAGGTGTAAAGGGAACTAAAAGGATCATAAGAAAAAATATAAAAGGAACAGACACTATCCCCATGGCTGAGACACATGCCCAAGCAAGAGCACCTCCGGGGCCGAGATCAGGAGATCTCATGGAGAGGGCATGGATATGAGTCATTGAAGGAAGAAGTTTCACAAAGAAGTACCTGTATTACTGAGCTAGTGGAACTTGCTGGAAACTCACTCTCTGGAACTAGCCAGAAATCCACCTTTTGGAACCTGCTGGACAGCCACTATGTAGAACTTGCTGGAAATCTGCCCTCTAGGGTTGTAGAGAAAAATGTTCATGAAGTATTTCAGGACAGGAATGAGGAAGCAGAATTCTTGTCTACTGCAATGTCTCTCCAGCACTTTCTACTGACAAAGCTTTGTATTAAGCCAGCTGGCAAAGAAAAAAAAAAAATTAAAGGACTTAGGTGCACTTTCACAAAGCAGGGAAAAAGGGAGAATGTAAAATGGACAAGCAACAAACTGGTAATTGATGTGGCAATAACCCACAAATTCTTTCCCCCCCACTCCTAATTTTAAGCCCATCAAAAATGTTTTGTTCTATGAGTAGGATGGGTATCAATCAAGGGAATGACCAAATTCTCCAATACAGATAAAATTTAAATTCCTTTTCATGGATCTCTTGAGTTCCTGGCAAATCATGAGATGTGGTCAGAAACCAGGTTAGCACCCGTGGGACGTGAATGGATATTAAGATAGATTCGCCTGTCTAGAGCACATTATGTACATTCTGGTATTAATGCAACCTGTTTTGATGTGATGGGGGCAGCATGCAGAATGAAGGGGGGGTAAGAAAGAGTGGGGAATGATGAGGAGGAATATTGACAATTCTTTTCAAAAGTGAGAAGTTTGGTTGTGAAGGTGAAGGCAAGAGGCAATAGCAGTTGAAGGAAAATAAGGAGGAAATTTTGTTTTTTAAGATTTTATTTTATTTCATTTAAGATTTTATTCAAAGAATGTCTACACCCAACATGGAGCCTGAACTCACCATCCCAAGACTAAGAGTTGCACGCTCCGTTGACCAAGCCAGCCAGGCTCCCCTGGAATCAGGAAATATTTAAAAAATTAAATAGAAGAGGCATGCCTGGGTGGCTCAGTTGGTTAAGTGCCAGACTTCACTCAGGTCATGACCTCATGGTTCACGGGTTCGACCCCACGATGGGCTCTGTGCTGACAGCTAGAGCCTGGAGCCTGCTTCAGATTCTTTGTCTCCTTCTCTCTCTCTGCCCCTTCTTGGCTCACACTCTGCCTCTCTCTCTCTCAAAAATAAATAAACATTAAAAAAAAATTAAATAGAAGAGACAATGGGAAGGACCTTGTGGAGACAGAGGGCTTGAATATAAGAGAGAAAATACAGAGTTCCTGAGAAGGCGGGAGGAGATGAAATCTGAAGTAAAAACATATTTCAACCTAAAATTTTGATTCAGCTTTTGTTAAAATTTAAAAGTTCAGGAGATTATATTAATAACATTTTGTTCTTTTACTTTTTTGAAAAAAGGTTTATTTACTTATTTTGAGAGAGAGAGAGAGAGAGAGAGAGAGAGAGAGAGAAAGAATCCCAAGCAGGATCCACACTGTCAATGCAGAGCTGGATGCGGGGCTCGAACCCATGAACCCTGAGATCATGACCAAGCTGAAGTCGGGAGCTTACCAACTGAGCCACCCAGGTGCCCCAACATTTTCTTACAATAACTTTTATTTGTTTTGTTCGGGCGCCTGGCTGGCTCAGTTAGTAGAGCATGTGATTCGATCTCGGGGTCGTGAGTTCCAGCCCCGCATTAGGGGTTAGAGATTACCTTTTTTTTTTAAATTTTTTTTTTCAACGTTTATTTATTTTTGGAACAGAGAGAGACAGCAAGAACGGGCGAGGGGCAGAGAGAGAGGGAGACACAGAATCGGAAACAGGTTCCAGGCTCCGAGCCATCAGCCCAGAGCCCGACGCGGGGCTCGAACTCACGGACCGCAAGATCGTGACCTGGCTGAAGTCGGACGCTCAACCGACTGCGCCACCCAGGCGCCCCATAGAGATTACCTTTAAAAAAGTACCTTTATTAACTTTCATTACCACTGATATGCAAGCGATCCCAAAAAAATAAAGGTGTGTAATTTAAAACACTGAGAGGAAAGAATCTTCTTGACATAGTATCTTAAGAATTCAAAGAATTCTAGGGGCGCCTGGGTGGCGCAGTCGGTTAAGCATCCGACTTCAGCCAGGTCACGATCTCGCGGTCCGGGAGTTCGAGCCCCGCGTCAGGCTCTGGGCTGATGGCTCGGAGCCTGGAGCCTGTTTCCGATTCTGTGTCTCCCTCTCTCTCTGCCCCTCCCCTGTTCATGCTCTGTCTCTCTCTGTCCCAAAAATAAATAAACGTTGAAAAAAAAAATTAAAAAAAAAAAAGAATTCAAAGAATTCTCCTCTCAGTAAGGAAGAGAGGAGAATATTTACTTCCAGTGACCTCCAGTTTCATAAGGATCAGAGAGCACTGTTAGGAACCGGGTGGGGCAAATGTCTTACTCAAGTATAAATCTCTACAGGCTCTGTTTCTTTTCTTTTCTGTTCTTTTCTTTTTAAGGCTTATTTATTTATTTTGAGAGAGAGAGAGAGAGAGAGAGAGAGGAAGAGCTTGTGTGCGTGCATGCACACACGTGACCAAAGGAGGGTTAGAGAGAGGGAGAGAGAGAGAGAATCCCAAGTGGGCCCCAAGCTCAGCACACAGCTGGATGCGGGGCTCCATCCCATAATGGCAAGATCATGACCCGAGCTGATTTCAAGAGTCAGACGCTTCACTGACTGAGCCACCCAGGCTCCCCAGGCTGTGTTTATTAATATCATGAATTACATAGTTTCTCTCTTTATAGTGCAAGAAACTTCCGAAGACACTCATTTTATTCCTTTAACTTGTTAATTTTTAATGTTTTTATGATAAATGCTTTTCTTTTATTAGTTGAAAGACAATTTGTATGTTCTACATCGTATATAATTTTATTTGAAACTTGAATAAAGTTATCTTTAAGTGTTGCTTAGACTAATAGAAACTCTAAAGACTCTATATTTCTTTTTTTTCTTATTTTTTTAATCTTTATTTATTTTGAGAGGAAGAGAGAGACAGGGTGGGAGTGACGTGTGACAGAGAGTGAGGGAGACACAGAATCCAAAGCAGGCTCCAGGCTCTGAGCTCTCAGCACAGAACCTGACACGGGGCTCAAACCTATGACCGTGAGATTGTGACCTGAGCCGAAGTTGGACTCTTAATTGACTGAGCCACCCAGGTGCCCCAAGACTATATATTTCTAGAAAATAAATTCTAAGTAAAATCAGTTACAAAATAATTGTCAAGAAAGTTTGAGAATGAAAATGCTATAAAGGATACAATGCTGTACCTAAAGACTGCTAAGGTGGTTTTAGGTGCCTAGTTTAATTTTTAAAGTTTTTTTTTTTTAATTATGTATGTATGTGTGTGTGTACATATTTGTTGAAGTATAGTTGACATACAATGTTACATTAATTTCAGGGGTACAACATAGTGATTTCGCAAGCTTATAGGGGCGTCTGGGTGGCTCAGTCGGTTAAGCGTCCGACTTCAGCTCAGGTCACGATCTCGTGGTCTGTGGGTTCGAGCCCTGTGTCGGGCTCTGGGCTGATGGCTCAGAGCTTGGGGCCTGCTTCCGATTCTGTGTCTCCCTCTCTCTCTGTCCCTCCCCCCATTCATGTTCTGTCTCTCTCTGTCTCAAAAATAAATAAACGTTAAAAAAAAAAAACCAAGCTTATAGATCATACTATGCTCACGAGCATAGCTACTATCTGTTACCATACAATACTATTATATTACCATTGACTGTATTCCCTATGCTATACCTTTCATCCGGGTAACTTATTCATTCCATAACTGTATCTCCCACTTCCTTTCACCCATTTTGTTCATCCTCCCACCCCAAACCCCTCTGGCAACCATCAGTTGGTTCTCTGTATTTATGTATTTCTTTTTGTTCATTTATTCATTTTTGTTGTTGTTTTTTAGATTCCTTCTATAGTGACATCATATATTACTTGTTCTTACTCTGACTTATTTCACCTGGCATAATATCCTTTAGGTCCATGCATGTTGTCACAAGTGGCAAGATCTCATCCTTTTCGATGGTTGAATAGTATTCCACTGTGTGTATATGTCACATCTTCCTTATCCATTCATCTATCAGTTGATACCTGGGTCCCAAAACATTCAATTTTAAGACCAAAGTTTTTGCTTAGTACTCTCAGACATAACTTTTGTGGTAAAGCATATGACGATTCCAGAGTCTATAAACACATTTGTTATGGGAAATTGCACTTCATTTGTAAGATAGAAAATCGAAATATTGGATAGGATATTGAACATATGTTCACAAAATGAGAATCCATGGACTTGAAGTTGGATAAGAAGGGAAGTATTAAAAGGAGAAAGCTGGATGGATTAGAGATCTCGATGAGTTTGAGAAAGAGAGTGGGCATATTTGAACAAGCAAGTTAGAAGAATAAAAGGTTGGGGCGTTGGGGTGGCTCAGTCAGTTAAGCATCTGACTCTTGATTGCAGCTCAGGTCTCGATCTCAGGGTCCTGAGTTCAAGCCCTCAAAGTTGTTGTCAAAGAGCAAGCTGCTTAATTTTGAAGGTTAAGGAGTTACAGGTGGGGACAAGGTTCAAGGTATGAGCATGGAAATAGGTATCTGGAGTGGGGTGGAGGTTATTGGAGATGAGGGGGTTCAAGAAATTAAAAGCCCAGGGGCGCCTGGGTGGCTCAGTCGGTTAAGCATCCTACTTTGGCTCAGGTCATGATCTCGCGGTTTGTGAGATTGAGCCCCGCGTCGGGCTCTGCGTTGACCGCTCAGAGCCTGGAGCCTGCCTCAGATTCTGCGTCTCCTTCTCTCTCTGCCCCTCCCCCACTTGTGCTCTGTCTCTCTCTGCCTCTCAAAAAGAAATAAATGTAGAAAAAGAATTAAAAAAAAAAAGAAGAAATTAAAAGCCCACCCTGTTGGCCTTCTAATTTTGATCTCATCCAAGGAGACACCAAACGGAGAGGAAGACTGCACAAGGTGATATTCTTCACTGAATGAGGAAGAGTGACTTGGAGATCAGCAGATGACAGAAACAAGGACAGAAGAGAGGGTAATGGCTCACTGGCATGCACCCCAAAGGAGCGAAGTTTTTTATAAACAATTGGGAGAGTAGCAGAAGAGAGGCAATGTGGGTAAGGAGTAAGTACATCAAGACCATCTCCTAACAGAGTAAGAGAAGATAACCCTATTGACAGTGTTGGAATCCTCTGTTTCTCTATCCAGAACCCACCATTATTCAAGTCCTATCTTAAAAAGCCCTGTTTTTAAAACAAAGGTTTACAGGTGTATTGATTAAAAAAAATTTTTTTTTTAATGTTTATTTCGTTTTGAGAGAGACAGAGAATGCGAGTGGGTTAGGGGCAGAGAGAGGGAGACACAGAATCTGAAGCAGGCTTCAGGCTCTGAGCTGTCAGCACAGAGCTCGACGCGGGGCTTGAACTCACGAGCTGTGAGATCATGACATGAGCTGAAGTCGGATGCTCAACCGACTGAGCCACGCAGGCACCCCAAACAGTTGTATTGATTTTTAAGGAAAGAATCATTTCTAGCAAAGGGAATCTTTAATATAAACTCTGAGGAAAATCACCGTTCCGAAAGACGAAAACGATTTATTTTGCCTGGCTTTCAAAACTCGTAATATTTCTATAACATGTCTATTGGAACTTAGTTTTTCCAATTTGCAAACCATGTTGTCCCACCTATTTGTCAAATTTGTGCCCTTTTAATTATTCTTTCCAATAAGTCCTTTGTCTGCCTTCTCAGATCCTGTTCACCTTTCAAGGCCTAGTTCAGTTTAACAGAGTCTTGCTAATTCAAAATGAAGTATTTTGTATCGTGCCTTCTTTCTCCTTTACTTCTCAAGGTCCATTTCTTACCATGCTTTATTCTGTCTTCCCAGAGCACCTGGCATAACCCAGCTCACATTCTGTATGACCAAAAAGCATTTATCAAGAAACAGCATAACAAAAAGAAAGAAAGAAAGAAAGAAAGAAAGAAAGAAAGAAAGAAAGAAAGAAAAGAAACAGCATGGTACGGGGGAAAATGGATGAACTTTGAGAGTTACAGATTTGAGTGCAAGTCTGGTTTGCCCTTTTCATGATCATGGGCAAGCTATTTAACTTTTCCGAAGCTACATTTCCCTGCATATTGGGGTGATACCATATAGGATTGCTGTGACGAGTGGAGGCAACCGAAATATCCAGCAGAGTGTCTGGTCAGCACTGTGTACCAAACAGATGGCGATTGTTTTTTGTTAACGATCTTCTCCCTGCCTGACTCCTGTGCCCAAGCTCTTATATTCTGACTTGGTCTTCTTCCTTCCATGCCTTCATCAAAATGCTTTACCAGCGGTCTACCTCCTCCACGAAAAGTATACTGCTCACGCAAGACTACACTGAGTTCTCTCATCTCTGAGTATCTTTTATACCTGTTTTATTGTCATATTTTAGAGTCACCCACATTTTCATAGATTCATTTATTTTCTTCCCTTTGTTATCATGAATCCTTCTAACAGAGGAATGGTGTCTTTTAGATATTTGCTCAATCTAAACACGGGACAGATGGTAGGTGATAGATTAGGAGAACCATCTAGAAACTACTTGAAATTATAACTGCTCCAGAAATATTATGAGATCCTAAGGGGTTTACTTTCCAATAATTCTTGGAACAGGTCTACAATCCCTTATTCACTGTTTTGAAGGTAAAATGTTCTCTTCATGTTTTGTGGCAAAACCTGTCTTGACCTGAACTCACCTGAATGCATCATAGCAGAGTGGCAAAGCTTGATCTGAAAAACCTGATCTGAATTGAAGACTGTGTGCTTTATCCTACTTTGTAGTGTGGTAGTCATAATTTTTCCTCAAAAAATGTTAACTTGATTATGATGTGCTGTTGCAGACCTTGTGCAATGTCATGGAACATAAAGCAAGTACATTTTTCGGAAGTCTAAAAAATTTCTGAATTCTGAAACCCACCTGGCCCAAAGGCTTCATGTGTGGATCCATATCCCTTACGGCCCAAGTACACTGCTGTATCTACAATAGGCTAATTTTTAACAATTCAATTAAATACCGAAAGGATATATATTTAGCTTACTGGGAGAAACATGGTCTAAAAATTCAAGGGGCCATTATTAACTGGATTAAAGCAAGTTACAGTTTCTAAGCAAATACCTTCATGGGGAAAATAAAGTCTAAAAATTCAAGAAATTATCAAAAATAACAAAATAAAGTAAAAAGACTTGCATAAAAATGCTCTCCAATTATGGCTTTTCTTAAGCACATTGTTTTTCTGATTTCATTAACTGAAAATTGGTGACAATTAGAAATTACATATAAACAAGTAATGTGGTTAAAAAAGAGTGACACCTCTGAAAAATTGTGCTTATAAAATTTACTACTATCTTTACATTTCTTTAAAAAGATTTTTTTATTAAAAAAATCTTTTTAATGTTTATTTATCATTGAGAGGCAGAGCATGAGAGCATGAGAGGGGCAGAGAGAGGGGGAGACACAGAATCTGAAGCAGGCTCTAGGATCCAGCTGTCAGCACAGAGCCTGACGTGGAGCTTGAACTCACCAACCGAGAGATCATGACCTGAGCCGAAGTCAGATGCTTAACTGACTGAGCCACCCAGGCGCCCCCAAAAAATTTTCTTTAGTGTTTATTTATTTTTTAGTGAGGAAGAGAGACAGAGCTTGAGTGGGCGAGGGGCAGAGAGAGACGGAGGCAGGGAATCAGAAGCAGGCTCCAGGCTCCCAGCTGTCAGCACAGAGGCCGACGTGGGCCAGAACCCACCAACCTTGAGATCATGACCTGAGCCTAAGTAGGAAGCTCAACAGACTGAGCCACCCAGGCGCCCCTACTATACTTTCATTTCTTCAGGGATGCAGTTATTTCCACTACTAGAAGACTGCTACTGGTAACACCAGTGATCAGTGATATTATCCCACCAATATCATCATCTGTAAAATAAGGAGGTTGGTACTAAATGACCTATAAAGTTCTTCTGAAATTCTACCATCAAGTATGATATACAACAGAACCAAGTTCAAAGGTTTTCATAGGAAGCAATTGAGCAAACATTGAGAACCTGTATTATTGAAGGTATTGTAATCTTTTTTTAATTTTTAATGTTTATTTTTGAGAGACAGAGTGCGAGTGGAGGAGGGGTAGAGAGAGAGGGAGACACAGAATCCAAAGCAGGCTTCAGGCTCTGAGCTGTTGGCACAGAGCAGGAGGCCGGGCCTTGAGATCATGACCTGAGCCCAAGTCAGACACTCAACCGACTGAGCCACCCAGGTGTCCCTGAAGGTATTGTAATCTTAAGCATGTGGAAGAAAAAAATGAAAGACTATGACAAGATTCTGTATGTTCTGTATTTAGAGCATTTAATGTGAGGTAATTATCCTTTCTTTACTGGAGATATTGACGATTTTAAAAGGGTTTTATAGCAACAGAGGAATATGATGAAATAGAACAGAAACACTTGCTTCCGTGGTGTTTGGATTCAAACTGAATGCCTGCTATAGGAAGGTAAGAGACATCACAGTCAAAAGTGATTTTAGAAAATATATTTGAACAGAAAACACAGGACAAAATTTACACACACACACACACACACACACACACACACACAAACACACACACACAAAATAACACAGATAATAAAAGCAGGTAACCACTCATAGAAGTGCGGGCAGAAAGAGACCACTGCTGGGACAAGAGGAAATAGAATCCTAGAGCATTGGAAGTGTATCGCGTCTAGAATCGAGGTCTTCCAATGAACAAAATCTCAGTCAAGGAAGCACAGGACTGGACCAGGAGTTGGACTAGAGCCTTCGAGTTAGGGGTTGCAGTCCGAGCCCTGTGGTCCGCTCCTTCACTTCTCTCGTTTCCCTACTTTGTCATCTATAAAATAAACGGATTCATTTAGACAGGATTTTTAAGAGCCGGGCAATGCCATGGTAATAGTCCATGTAACTTTGGACTACCCTTTCAACCTAACTGGTAAGTTACCTAACTTTCCGGTCAAAGTAATAATTAAATGAAAAACGCAAATCCAAACGGACCCTGTTTGACTAGGTCTGTGAGCGATTCCTGTGAGGCCGAAGAAAGAGGAGGAGTAGCCGAGCCGGGGTAAAAGGCCGGTCTGGAGTTTGGATCCGCCCGCAGAGCTGGTGAAAGGTCACGTTTGCAGAGACCTCGTTTCAGCTGAATGGCCCGGCCCACCAAGCGCGGCGGTGGCGGAAGGGGCGGGCCCACAGCCGGAAGTGACGTACCGCCGGCTTTTTGGCACTGAGGGGAGGTGTAGCCGGTCGGGGGAGAGAGGTAGTGGTGGCGGAAGAGGTTCGGCGGCTGATGGCGGCACCGGCTCGGAAGCCTCTCTAACGCTCCCTCTGTCTTGGGGCTCCTCGCAGGGTAAGTACCTTCCCCGACCGGCTCCAGCGACTTGTGCGGGGCCCCAGCTGGAGCTCTTTGGGGGCTCGCGGTACGCTCCTCAGCTCTTAAGAGTCTAGGGGCCTGGCCAGTCTCGGGAATGATCGCCGTGGTGACGACGCAGCCAAATGACGATGCTTTCCTTCCCCAGGACAAACTTTTCCTTCTGGACTACGGTTGTAACGGGGGTGTGGGCAACTTCGGTTAGCAGTGGGGCTGGGAAAAACGACGGGTGGCCGCCCCACACGGCGGGGAGGCCCCGGGATAGGCCTTCGCGATTTGGGGGGAGCCCTGGGGGACGTGGGCACTGTGGCGGGGGCGAGTGACACGGGGGACCCCCGAAGAAGAACCTGTCTTGCCCGAGGCCCATTCCAGGGTGTGCTCTGAGGGCAGTATGTGTGCTGCCGGCGTAGGCGAGCTTGGGAAAACAGGTCGAGTCCGAGGCTCGGGTTTGCTCGGGTGGGGTGAAACCCAGGTGTTTTGGTTTGGGTCGCCGTTGGAGAAAGAGGCGGAGACTCACTGCGTCGCCTCCGTTTGCGGGCGGGGGGCGGAGTTAGCTGTTGGGGCCGGATCGCAGCCTTCACCTGGGCTACAGGTCTGGTAAACGTTTCTTTCGTCTGTTTATGGGTGGCTCCTACGCTTAACGTTCCGAGGGATCTCAAAAAAAAAAAAAAAAAAAAAAGTCTTAAGAGGGCCACACGTCTTCTTTTGCTTAGGCAACTTTTCTTGATTTCACAACCCCCCCTTTCATCCACCCAACACCCTGCAGGCTCGCAAGTTGTGGTCTGGTCCCGACCGGTCTCCTCGCCTGGGGCAATCTTTGTTTGAATTGGGTGTGGGTGGGGTTTTGTGCGTGCGTGCGTGCGTGTGTGTGTGTGTGTGTGTGGGTCTGTGTGTGTGTGTGTGTGTCTGTGTGTGGGTCTGTGTGTGTCTGTGTCTGTCTGTGACTGTTGATACATTTAGTTCCCTTTTTAATGATAGGTTTATTTGAAAACACGGTGGCATTTGACTTTCTGTATAATAGGTTTTAAGGCTTCAAACGTTGCTTAGGACAAAGATTTACGACAAGGATTTAGACGGGAAATCTTACTCAAGTCTGCGTTATACTCATTGTAAAAGTTCTACGAACAGCGCGAACTGTGGCACTAATTACGATTTTCGTGCTCCATTCCAAATCATTTAAAGAGATGAATTCAATAACATGTTAATCCAAAAGTGGGACGATTGCCCCTCAAAGTCCCATGCAGGTAGAGAGAAGGGCCTGAGGTCAGGCCTTTGTTTTGTTCTTAAACTTGGTTTCTCGAAGTATTGATTACGTTAGAAATGACTTATTAGGTCTTTTCAATTTATTTTTTGCAACTTCAAACAACATCCTGTTGTTTTTTCTTGTAGTCACATTGAGTTGTATACCTGTTTACAGTTAATGCTGTAGCCATTTTAATGTTAAATATGAAACATTCTAACGATGCTCATGTACTTTGGGGGAATACATATGAGGTTTATTGGATTTTAGTTTTTTGGATTTTGGATATTACTAAGTAAAACTTTGGCTGTATGCTCTTCTGGCTTTTAAAGTTTATTTTGGCTCAAATCCTTACAGAAAGATAAAAATTCTCTTTATATGGGCCAAGATCATAGCTTTTTATTTTCTCTCTTTCTCTTTTTTTTTTTAAAGTTTATTTTGAGGGGCGCCTGGGTGGCTCAGTCGGTTAGCCATCAGACTTTAGCTCAGGTCATGATCTCACAGTTCGTGGGTTCCAGCCCCGCATTGGCCTTTCTGCTCTCACTGCAGAACCAGCTTCTCCCACCCGCCCCCCTCAAAAATAAAAATAAAATCTTTAAGTAAGTTTATTTTGAGAGAGCGTGAGCAGGGGGAGGGGCGCAGGAGCGAGAGAACACCACGCAGAGCGGTGCTGACAGTGCAGAGCTAGTCGCTGGACTGGAACTCACCAATCGTGAGATCAGGACCTGAGCGACATCAAGAGTTGGACGCTTAACTGACTGAGCCACTCAGGTGCTCCAATATAGAGTTTTTTAGAAATCACCTTTAAAAACAATCTACGGAGTAAATAAAAGTGGTATGAGTGACACCTGGGCAAAGTGTAGTGGTACTCAGCTGTAAAGAATTCTAGAGATAGGGATGCTGATTGTAAGAGTGCAAATTAACAGATTGTTGGCTTTGCTTCTGCCTTCCAAAAAGATTTCAGATAACATTTTTCTGCTCTATAAACCAGCTGATAATCTTTGAACTAAAGTATGAATAATTGGAAACTATTAGAATGTTAAACAGTTTTTCCTTCAGATATTTGTGTGTCCTATGGGACTGAAGTTTGGAGATAATTTTAAAAGTTCATATATTTTTAACTGAAGATTTTAAAGACTTTTTTTTTTTGCTGAGTTTGTCATTCACTATATACAAGGTGTTCTATTGCAGGTCATACATGGAGTTTTTATTACTGATCTTTACTTACAAACATACGCAAAAGGAGAACAAACGGTGGAAGGAACGACCATTTTGCTAATCTTGTTTTATCTCCTCCAAAACATTTTCCCCCCTGGAGTTTTAAAAGCAAATAAATCCTGGACATCAGGATATTTCACTTGTAATTAGTTTAGTGTCTTTAACTTGATAAGGACTTTGGGGAAAAAAACCCCCACAATTACCACAATCATATCACACAGAACAAAATTCAGAGTATATTTTCTAGTTCGCTTGGCTGAGGCTTACATTTTGGACTAATCCAGCAAAATAAAGTAAGTAGCAGAAGCCACTGGAAAAATACTACCACAAAAGACAGATTTGTTTTGGGCTTGAAAAAGTTCCAGCAGGAATAAATACAACATTGAAGTGCTTCCACCTCTTCCCGGGGCCCCCCCCCCATTTATTTTAACTACTTAACTGAGTGCCCACTGCACGTTGTCTTTTCCTTAGATATTGATGAATCTCCAGAATAACACAATTGGATTTTAGACCAAAGACTTAATAGTATAAAGTTTACAGCATAATTCATACAAAGCGACTCTAGAGATGTTCGGGAATACAGTAGGAAACATGGAAGAGGTCACTGCAGGCAGCAGGTGTATGCATTTCAGACTTGGTTTCCCAGCTGAATGTGTTTGGTTCTTTAATTCTTGAGTCGAAAATTTTTGCTTAGCCTTCGTTTGCATCTTAGCGTACCCACGTTTCTGGAGATGTACTTTAGAGAATGGGCAGTAGAATTTGGTCTAGTCCCGCTGCTTCCATTTCCCTTTGTGTGTAGGGGGGGCTATATTTCCTCTCCAGCTGAGGTGCAGTTTGTTCTTTTCCTCAGGATGTTAGTGAAGCTACACTTCCCAAGCATTACCACAAGGTGATGCAGTGACTTTGCACATTAACCTCTCCACTGGGCTTTGTGTCTCTGCGTGCGTGCGTGTGTGTGTGTGTGTGTGTGTGTGTGAGAGAGAGAGAGCGGGTGTGCATGGATATTGTATAAATCTGCCTGTGAATCATCTTGATACGTTGACATTCTCAGTGAATTTCAGCATTTTTTAAAGCTTGCCCATCTTTTCATTTCTTTATCTGAGTAAGGAGTGAAACAGGACTTCTGTGGGAAATTTTTATTTTACTATTTGAAATGGATTAATTCATGTGGTAATGACATTCAGATTACATTTACCCTTGTTAAGTTTTTATGACTAGGAAATATATTGGAATTTAATTTTTAAAGTTTGAAAAACTAGTAATGAGAGTGGAATGACTTGTAAAACATTTCTGTAGTTATAATTGCATTGAAATTTTTAAAAAGGGAGGAAGGGGTGTTGGAGAGAGATTAAGGTTATTAGGATCACAAATTATCTTAAGATTTATAATCATGAATATATTTAAAGTCTGATTTAGGGTTTTCTGTTAAAAACTTGAATTTTGGGGGAAGGTTTAAAAATGCAATTTTATGTTAATATGTTTATTTAAAACAGTGAAAACAATGCATTTATCTATACTAGTAAAATATCAATTAAAAGTTGTCTTCACACAGATTCCTCTTGAGTAAAGACTGTTGTGTGTACTCTTTGAGTCCTTTTTGATCAATTTATAAGCATATAAACAAACATACATAAATATATAGATCTGTACCTTCTTGCTATTTTTCATCTTTTCAGTGAAGTAAAAGTGTAAGATTGATTATGGATTTTTAAGACACTTTTGTAGTTGAGGTTAAACAAAAGTTTAAACGTCACTGCCTTGTTTTATAACATAATCACAGCTTTGTTAATTCAGTTTACTTTAGGAAACATGTTAAATTTTAAGAAAAAGTTTCATTCTTAAACTGCTTTTAATTAAAAACATGGCAACTCATTCTAACCTAGCCTTATTTTCTCCTTAATAAATACCCTCCTCAGAGAAACCGAAATATTCATTTTCTTTGTAGAAAAATATTACTGATTCACTTGTCTCAGTTTTGGTAGGTGAGTCTGCTAGAGGTTGGTTTCATTGATTTAGCTATAGCTTCTCTTACTGATATAACCAGTACTGAACAATATTTCAAAACTGGAATTGATGGGTTATTTTTTCCTTCTTTATGAAGCCATTGACTTGAAAAGAGATTATCATTAGTGACTTTATTAGCACCATGACATCCCCCTGAGCCCAAATTAGGTCAGACAATTCAAAGCAGCAAAGTAAATAACACTTCATTTATTTTATGCAGAGTTCCCAATATTTGTAAGTAAGTGCTACCTTTTTTCATTTTACTGAAGGCTTTGGCATACCAGCTGGGGAATACTAGTTAAGTCCTTCTGTGAAATAGGGCTGCTGGTCATAAAGCCTTTTTGTTAGTGCAGAGATCTTACCTAGAAGGATTGCTACTGAATGTGCTCTCCTTACCTTGGAATCCTGGCAGAGCTCACAGCTAGCTAACAGTCAACCAGATTGGTATTCTAGCAGTGGCCTCTAGGTTCACCATTGACATTCTCTTTATGAGATGTCCAGTATATTCAGTAAAGCAGTACTTGAATAGAAGTTGAGCAGACACAAGAAGAAAAGTGCGTATTTTCTGAAGTGTTTATTATTTTGAAACTTCAAAAATTTGCTAGTATTTCAAATAGGTCAGCAAAAGAAACATATTGTAAAAGCATGTTGTCTGAGATCTTCTTAGCAATAAAGAGTTTTTTAACCTTTATTTTTGAGAGACAGAGACAGAGACAGAGCATGAGCATGGGAGGGACAGAGAGAGCGGGAGACATAGAATCCAAAGCAGGCTCCAGGCTCCGAGCTGTCAGCACAGAGCCCAACATGGGGCTCGAACTCACAAACCATGACTTGAGCTCAAGTCAGATGCTTACCGACTGAGCCACCCAGGCGCCCCAAGACCTTTTTAATAGTTAAAATATGAGTATAGACTAACTGCTGTGTTTGCCCTATAGAGACTTTATTGATTGTGAAGTAAATGAGATTAATTTGGTTGGCAAAAATCTTGCCTCTTTTTTCCCCATCACGGAGATTTCTGTTGTGATGACTAAGAAGCAAGTACCATAGGGATGTTGTCTAGTTTATGTGTACTGTAGAATCAATAATAATTGTACTGAGTCTGTGACACACGTATAGATGGCTTTTACGAGTAAATTCTCAGTTGTATCCTTTTTCTCAAAAAGTCGAGTACAAAATATGGAAAATATTTGTGTCTTGCAGATTTTTATAGTTCATTTTCACCATCTCTCGTGCTTGGTGTTCACTAAGCAGTGAACATTCACTGAATCTGTAATAGATTTTCAACAGCTATGTATTTCATTGGCACTATACGTTAAAAAACAAACAAACACAACAACTTAGTTTTTGAGAGAGAGGGCGCAGTTGAGCAAGGGGCAGAGAGAGAGAATCCTATGAGGAGCTGAGAGAGAGGGAGGAAGGGGTGGGACTGAGAGAAAGTGGGGATAGTGTTTTACTCAAAGTGGAGTTCGAGCTCACCCAATGTGGAACTTGAACTCCTGAACTGTGAGATCATGATCTGAGCTGAAGCCAGATACTTGACGACTGAGCCACCTGGGTGCCCATAAAAAATAACTTATTTTTAAATCAGTAAATCTATGGAAAGAGCCAAGGTAGGATTATTAAACCCAGAATGAAAGGGTATAAAATCAGTATAGGCTGAAAGGAACAGATAAGCTGAGTTGTGTCAAGTAGACCAGCTGAGATTTTATGTGATTTGAGATATCTGAACAAGCATGTACCAGAAGTCCTGAATGAAGACAGGCTAGGTCTGGGCATTTGTGGAAATGAGTGAGAGGTGGTAATGAATACTTAAGATTACTTGGGGAGGGGTGCCTTGGTGGCTTAGTTGGTACAGCATGAGACTCTTGATCTCTGGGTTTGTTGAGTTCGAGCCTCTTGTTGTAGAGGTTATTTAAAAATCTTAAAACGTCTCCCCAAGTAATCTTTATTTTTTAAAGAAAAAAAAAATGCATGCACACACCCATACTTCCCCAGATCATGCTTTCAGAAAGTCATTGTCATCTTTTCATTTTTTAAAAGTTTTTTATTTATTATTTTTTATAATATTTTATAATATTTTATTATTTTTTATATTTTTATGTTTATTTTATAATTTTTATAATTTTATTTATATAATAATTTTATATTTTATTATATTTATAATTATAAATTTTATAATTTATTATATTTTATATTATAATTTTTATAATTTTTTATAATATAAAAATTTTTATAATTTTTTATTATTTTTTATATATTGTTCTTTGAGAGAGCGTGTATGGGTGGGGGCAGAGAGAGAGGGGGACAGGGTATCCAAAGCAGACTGTGCTGACAGCAGGGAGCCTGATGTTGGGCTCCCAGCTCATGAACTGTGAGATCATGACCTGAGCTGAAGTTGGCTGCTTAGCTGACTGAGCCACCAGACACCCCTAAAGATTTTATTTTTAAGTAACTTCTGTAACCATTGTGGGTCTCTAACTCACAACCTTGAGATCAGGAGTCACATGCTCTACGTACCGACTGAGCCAGCCAGATGCCACCCAACCCCCCTTTTTGGAGAGCCCCTAATGCTCAGGTTGAGAATGTTGGTCTAAGGGATCACAAACATGGGTCAGGAATGCAGACACAGAGAGGTTAACATCAATTAATAGGAGCCTAAGACCTAGACGAGGATGGGTCAGATTGAGGAAGAAAATTACTAAGTTCCAGGGTTCAGCATAGAAACACTTCTGGTTCATTTGCTTTTGCTTGCAAACGAAACAGTGGGCTAGGCTTTCCAAGAGAGTTGAGAGTTTTTGATTTTGGTTTTAACGTTTTTTTTAATCCTTATGTAACTTCCTGAGTCATTTTGTAACTTGTTATTTCCTGGTTGTGTTTTTATATTTAAGCACATTTAAAAAAATTTAACCACATTTTTAAAGACGAGTTCTAACTATATATCTTGTCAATAATTATGGCATGCAAATTCTCATGTAATTTGCATTCAATGTTATGCATTTTCTGAAGGTGTAAGGTTTTTTTTTGTTGGTTTTTTTTTTTTTTTTGGTTTCATTCAACTTACATGATTTACTTGTTACAGATTCACAATGACATCCTTTCAAGAAGTCCCCTTGCAGACTTCCAACTTTGCCCATGTCATCTTTCAAAATGTGGCCAAGAGTTATCTTCCTAATGCACACCTGGAATGTCATTACACCTTAACTCCATATATTCATCCACATCCAAAAGATTGGGTTGGTATATTCAAGGTAAGAACTTTCTGTGTATTTCTTCCACTTAGGTATTCTGTTTTCTATTTAAGCAGGTTGATATGTAGCTTATATAAGCCTCGTCTTAACTCTGCATTGAGGGCCTTTGTTACAATCGTAAACTTAAACGTTTTGTAAACATGAAATATTTAACAGTACTGAGTAGTATACAGCAAATACTGGGAACTTGAATTTGCCAGACTCACCTCTCTTTGATCAAAAGGTTCAGTGTCACTCCAGGTCTTGTGAAAACTTTTCAGAATCCTTTTTTTTTTCCTTCTGTTTTCTCCATTCCTTACCTGAAAAAAGATCTTTTCCTTTGAGTTGTTACATCATTTACTGTCTCTTCCAGTCATTTGTAATTAGTGTTAATTATACAATTCTATAGCCATGTTACTCTACTATTCTACTTGCTTAAATATTGCTCATATTGTCCTATGCTTTTATAAGAGTTTTCTGTTTTACATGACTAAATAGTAAACTCTATGATGGCAGGTATCCTAGTCCTTAAATTTTGCCATTTTTTATAATATTTGTGAATTACATTGAGGTGATCATTATGGTGGTGCTTTACTGTGCTACAGATTTTCTGGCAATTTCAACTCTTTACAATGTAGTAGAGAACTAAAACAAGAGAATCTCTTCGGGGTGCCTGGCTGGCTTAGTTGGAAGAGCATGTGACTCTTGATCTTGGAGTCGAGTTCAAGCCCCACTTTGAATGTAGAGATTACTTAAATAAAATTTTAAGTCATTTGAATATTCAAAATGTCATAAATGTCAACAGTAAAACTTTTCTACTGGGTTCCTCTAGATTCTCCCTCAGAATAAATTTATTTTAGATCTGATTTTAATGGTTCTGAAATTTTGGTTGGTGTGTATAGGTTAAGCAGCAAACTAGAAAAGAAGAGTTGCTGCTAGAATTAGGGACATTGAGGGTATCTAGAAGTGAAAAATGGCTGTACAGAGTGAGGAGGGCAGAAAAACTATTGAACAAGGGGCAACAAGGCTACCAACAAGGGTAGCTAGTTGGTTAAGCGACTTTGAGCCCTGCATCGGGCTCTGTGCTGACAGCTTGGAGCCTGGAGCCTGCTAGTGATTCTGTGTCTCCCTTTCTCTCTCTCTCCCTCTCTCTCAAAAATAAACATTATTTTGTTGAATTTTAAAGTTTGGCATGCAATGACATTTCCTTTTATTATTAGAGAGTGTGTGCGTAGGGGAGAGGGAGAGAGAATCTTTTATTATTTGTTAAATAATTGATTAATTTTTTAAATTTACATCAAGTTAGCATACAGTGCAACAATGATTTCAGGAATAGATTCCTTAATGCCCCTTACCTATTTAGTCCATTCCCTCCCCCCCCCCCCCCACAACCCCTCCAGGAACCTTGTGTTTGTTCTCTATATTTAAGAATCTTTTGTTTTGTCCCCTCCCTGTTTTTATATTATTTTTGCTTCCCTTCCCTTATGTTCATCTGTTTTGTATCTTAAAGTCCTCATATGAGTGAAGTCATATATTTGTCTTTCTCTAATTCGCTTAGCATAACATCCTCTAGTTCCATCCATGTAGTTGCATATGGCAAGATTTCATTCTTTTTGATTGCCAAGTAATACTCCATTTGTGTGTAGAGACACACACACACACACACACACCCACGCACCCCACCTCTTCTTTATCCATTCATCCATCAATGGGCATTTGGGCTCTTTCCATACTTTGGCTATTGTCGATAGTGCTGCTATAAACATGGGGGTGCATGTGCCCCTTCAAAACAGCATCCCTGTATCCCTTGGATAAATGCCTAGCAGTGCAGTTGCTGGGTCATAAGGTAGTTCTATTTTTAATGTTTTGAGCAGCCTCCATACTGTTTCCCAGAGTGGCTGTGCCAGCTTGCATTCCCACCAGTAGTGCAAAAGAGATCCTCTTTCTCCACGTCCTCACTAACATCTGTCGTTGCCTGAGTTGTTCATGTTAGCCATTCTGACAGCTGTGAGGTGGTATCTCATTGTGGTTTTGATTTGTATTTCCCTGATGAGGAGTGATGTGGAGCATTTTTTCATGTGATGGTTGGCCATCTGGATGTCTTCTTTGGAGAAGCATCTGTTCATGTCTTTTGCCCATTTCTTCACTGGATTATTTGTTTTTTTTGGGTGTTGAGCTTGATAAGTTCTTTATAGATTTTGGATACTAACCCTTTATCTGATATGTCACTTGCAAATATCTTCTCCCATTCTGTCACTTGCCTTTTAGTTTTGCCGATTGTTTCCTTTGCTGTGCAGAAGCTTTTTATTTTGATGAGGTCCCAGTAGTTCATTTTTGCTTTTCTTTCCCTTGCCTCCGGAGACGTGTTGAGTAAGAAGTTGCTGCAGCCAAGGTCAAAGAGGTTTTTGCCTGCTTTCTCCTCAAGGATTTTGATGGCTTCCTGTCTTACATTGAGAACTTTCATCCATTTTGAGTTTATTTTTGTGTATGGTGTAAGAAAGTGGTCCAGGTTCATTCTTCTGCATGTCGCTGTCCAGTTTTCCCAGCACCACTTGCTGAAGAGACTGTCTTTATTCCATTGAATATTCTTTCTTGCTTTGTCAAAGATTAGTTGGCTAGAGGGAGAGCGAATCTTAAGCAGGCTCCCCATTTGGTGTGGAGCCCGCAGGGCTTGATCGGTGACCTTGAGATAATGACCTGAGCCGAAATCAAGAGTTGGATGCTCAGCTGACTGAGCCACCCAGTTGCCCCTTCAGTTTCATTTTGAATCCCTCCTGCCTTGATTTTGCCTGATAGAGGAGTCATTTACTATTTTTTTGTTTTGTTTCTTAAGTCAAATTCCAAAATGGAGACACATTCATTGCAACATTTTATGAAATCAGTACCTGTTTTGATTTTATGTGAGCTAAGAGTATCAAGTTAAACTGAGTGAGAATTGGTGTTTTGTGCAAGAATGGGTCAGGGAAGAATACAGTAGGGAAATAAGATTAAAGGAAGGGAGGGGCGCCTGGGTGGCTCAGTTGGTTGGGCCTCCACCTTGGGCTCTGGTCTTGTTCTTGCAGTCCTCTAGTTCACGCCCCGCCCTGCGTCGGGCTCTGTGCTCACAGCTCAGAGCCTGGAGCCTGCTTCAGATTCTGTGTCCCTGCTCTCTCTCTCTCTGCCCCTCTCCCACTTGTGCTCTGTCTCACTATGTCTCTCAAAAATAAATGTTAAAAAAAATTTTTAAAAATTTTAATGTTTTATTTATTTTTAAGACAGCATGAGTGGGGATGGGGCAGAGAGAGGGGGAGACACAGAATTCAAAGCAGGCTCCAGGCTCTGAGCTGTCAGCACAAAGCTCAACGCAGGGCTTGAACTCACCAACCGTGAGATCATGACCTGAGCCGAAGTCAGATATTCAACTGACTGAGCCACCTGGGCGCCCCTAAAAAAAATTTTTTTAAAGGAAGGGAGGGGCATTTCTGACAGGAAAGTGGTATAAGCAAAGGCATTAAGTTGAGAATGTTATGAGTACAGGTTAGTTTGACTGGAACATATGTTTCATTTAGGGAAGTGGAGAGAGATAAGTGTGGAATTAAGCTTTAGTCTGTTAATGGAGGACCTTCAGTGTTAGTCTAAACTGTTTGTAGGTGTTATGGGTAGTGGTATGTCTTTGTATATGTAGGTATTTAGGCTGGTGTATGATAAATTGTATTTCAAGAAGATGAATCTTTCCCTTTTTTCCTTCAGACTGCTTATTCTGATTTTTAATTTAAAAAATTTTTAGTTAATGGCCTGTTGCCTAAGCCACAAGCTTATGACTTTCCCTTCAAATTTAGTCAAACACCAGTTCCATCCATTTTACTTCCTATTTATTTCTTTATTTGTAATTTCACTGCCGTAGACTTCTGCCTCCTTATCTCTTTACAGGACTATTGCAATAGGTTACTTGTTTTCTCTGCTTTCATTCTTGCCCCCCCCCCCATCTATTCGTCAAACTACTCTATAAAAACTATAATATAAAATGAAAATCTGAGCATATCTTCCTTTGGTTTTAAACTCTTAAGTGGTTCTTTATCATCTGTGGAATAATGCCAACATTAAATAACTTTACCACTGTGCCTTATAAGGCTTCTTTATATGATTTGATTGAAAACTTTATTTTTTTGTCATTGCCTGCTTTATATTTTTTGCTTTGGTAATGCTAAACTATCTCTTGTGTACTCCAGGGACTATAACTTTTCTTTAAGAAATAAATATATAAATGAATACAATTGTGTAGAATGCCCTTGGATTATAGAATTCCCTAGATAATACTTTAAAACTCCATAGTAATTTCAGGCATATAGTAAAAATTTCAGAATCTATGGGAAGACTCAAGAAATCATGTTTAATAAAGTGGAATTGCCATGTTTATTGCATGTTTTAAACACTTTATGCATACTGCAAATTGCCCTCTAGGATGGTTTTGATAGATATGATATTGACAGGCAAGCAGGGAGAAAGTGCCCAGATGGTAGCTCTAAGGGAGAAGGAATGAAAGGAAGATGTGTGTGGTATGTTTTGAGAAAGTGTTAAGGAATTTGATTTGCCTGGGACAGGTAACAGTTTTAGAAGATAAATGGGGGGGACATCTGGGTGGCTCAGTTAAGTGTCCCAACTCTTGATTTTAGCTCAGGTCATGATCTCACAGTTTGAGATTGAATCCTGCTTCGGTCTCTGTACTGACAGCTTGGAGCCTGCTTGGGATTCTTTTTCTTTCCCTCTGCCCCTCTCCCCTGCTTGTGCTTGCGTGCACGCTCTCTCTCAAAATAAGTAAACATTAAAAAAAGATGAATGGTTGGTTTGGATTACGTTATGGATTTAATATCTGGCTGAGGAATAAAGTAAAAAGAGTAATAAAGTTTAGAGGTGAATTTTTATTTTGGAGGGTTGAGTGAGATTAATTGGAATTAGAAGAGAATGGAGGCAGGGAAAATGTTTAGACTATCCTAATTTCCTAGGTGGGATAATGAAGGCCGACGGTAGAAAAGGGAGTCACTTGTAGGTAATAATCCCTAAGTAGAATCCATGGGGGTTTGTCAGCAATTATTTGAATGAATTTGGAGTGGAACTCATTCATGGCTTCGGTATATTCAGTAAGGAGGAACAAGGTTATGTGTTAAATAAGAGTTGAGGGGACTTGAGTATGCAGAAGATTTGGTTCTGCTACTGTGGAAGAATGTCCTAGGGAATTGGAGATTGCTGAGCATCAGTTTTAGGATTTTATCCAGAAAGGTTTAGCACCCAGAATTATGAGTGAAGAATTCCAAGGTGGTAATCATTGAGATTGCGATTTGGAGAGGTAAAGGTGGGGGAGAGAATGGGAAGGGAATTCAAGAAGACAAAGGATACTAGGGTGGATTTAGGTGCTCTGTTGATATGATTAACTGATTATGAAGTTGGGTAGGGAAATGAATGAAGCTAGTCAAGGGATGTAGACTGGGTTGGAGATTTTTATTTTTTCCTTGTAGTTTCCCTCTCCTCTGTATGGACTGTTTTTGATTATAACTAAAATAAACACGTAACATTGGTTTGTTTATACTTTGCAAAGATTTTTCATCAGAACATTATAGTTCCCATTTTACAGATAATGGAATGGAGGTCCAGAGAGAAGTGACTTACAGTTATTCATTAAACTTTGGAGCTGAATCTTGAACCTCATGTAAATTGGCATTCAAGAATTGTTCTCTGGGGGCGCCTGGGTGGCTCATTTGGTTAAGCAGCTGACTCTTGGTTTCAGCTCAGGTCATGATCTCACAGTTTCATGAGTTCGGCCTTGTATTGGGCTCTGGGCTGACAGTGTGGAGCCTGTTTGGGATTCTCCCTCACCCCCTCCCACTCTCTTAAAATAATAAACTTAAAAAAAAAAATGTTCTCTGGCAGTTTGAGAGATCTGGTTATCTAAAATTAGCAACAGAGTTCCTAGTAAGTTCAACATGCATTTTATGAGTGATAGATAGTAAAAATATAGGAAAAGATTTAGAATTATACCTCATGCTGTATTTTTATTGTAAATGCAACACTACTTGCAGTAAAATATATGTCACATTATGTTTGAGTTTTGTTTTATTTATGTTTGTGTTTATTATTTGTTTTAATTTTTAAATTTATTTCCGAGCATGTGAGTGGGGGAGATGGGGGTGGGGGGTGGGGAGAGAATCTTAAGCAGGCTCCATGCTCAGTGGGGAGCCCAATATGGGGCTCGATCCATGACCCTGGAGTTGTGACCTGAGCCAGAATCAAGAGTTGGATGCTCAACCGACTGAGCTACCCAGGTGCCCCTAGTTGTTATGAATTTGATTTGGTTTTAGTTGTACAAATATATAAGCACAAGGAATTTACATTTAGATTTATGCTTAGTACAAATTAAATTACCTTGTAATTAAAATAATTTTTAATAAACCAAAGGTCCATGAGGTTTTTGGTTTTTTTTTTTTTTTAAGACTTGAGAAGGAGACTTAACAGTTCTCATGTTTCAGATACTTTTCTAGGTGAGGAAATTGGGAGTGCAGTGATCGTTGTTTCCAAAGTCTTTTTAGGCAGACCATGCTTCCCAGTAAGATACTGTTTTCACGCATCACACTGCCAACCAGGTTAAAAAAAAAAAACAAACCCTTAATTTCCTGGCGTGGACAGTGAACCTGAGCAGTGATTTTATGCATGAATATCTTGTTTCAAGCTTTTGTTTGTTTTTCCTTGTTTCTCCTTTCCTTCTCATACTTCCTTTTCATATTCTCTTCTTTTTGCTTTTTCTGCTTTTCTGCTTTGGTCTCCCTTGAACCTTGTCTCATTTTTGTTTTTAAAAAGTATTCTCCTAAAAATAAAATAATTGTAAAATAATCATAATGTTAGAAAACTTGGAATAAAGTATTAAAAAAATTAAGATGATCAGCAGTCTTCTTGCCCAACTATATTCCTGTCTAATAACAGTGGCTAATACTATTAATGTTTAAGTATTTCCTTCCAGTCTTTTTTTAATTAAAGGAAGACTTTCACTTTTTCTATTGCATATATTTGAAAGTAGTTTGAATAATATTGCATGCCCTTTTTTATGCCCTGAATTTTTTCACTTAGGATTATAATCACTTCTTTACAAGATTTTTTGACAGATTTTTTAAGATTTTAATCTATATCCAGCATGGGGTTCAAACCCACGGTCCTGAGTAAAGAGTTGCATACTCCACCAACCACACCAGACAGGCACCCTGATAGTCCCTTTCTTTATCTTTTTCTTCTTGTTTTTTTAATTTTTAAAATGTTTTTATTTATTTTGGGGAGACAGAGTGTAAGCAGGAGAGGGGCAGAGAGAGAGGGAGACACAGAATCTGAAGCAGATTCTAGGTTCCGAGCCATCAGCACAGAGCCTGATGCGGGGCTCAAACTCACAAATCCTAAGATCATGACCTGAGCTGAACCAACTGAGCCACCTGGGTGCCGCTGTCACTTTCTTAATATAAGTAGCTTTGTAACGTTTTGTCTTATGGAGGGACGTTTATACTGGTTGATACTTCTATTTTACAATCAGCATTACTTTCTCATGTATATTTAGGCATTTTTGGAGTTCTTTTTCTTTTAAAAAGGGAGGATCTTTATTCTTATAAGTGATTTTGGGAAACTACAGAATATACAAAAGAAAGAAAATGCATGTCCTTATCCATTGTACCCCCACCTTCCCCAGAAATACCTGTTGTTAAGTTTGGTGTATATTTTTCTAGCTTTTAAACATCCATAGGCTCATTTTATACTATTTTGTAGATTATATATTTATCCATATGTAACTAACAAATTTATTTTCAGTGCCTTTCTTACTCCCAACTCTTAAGTCTGTCTTCCTTTACCTCTCGCCTAAAATCAGTCCCTCTGAGTCTGTTTCTCACTTTACAAGTGCTCTTTGTATGCTGTCCCTAATGTTTGTCTTTTGTTCTGTTAAGGTTTCTCCAGAATTTATTAATATCTTAGTTTTACTAGGTAATCTTGATGTCCTTCTGATCTTTACGTCCCGTCTCAGAATTTCCTTTATTGTCCGTGCTTCTCATCCAACATATTTTTCTGAAATGTTAATCCTATTTAAAGGGAAAACATGGGCACCTGGGTGACTCAGTCGGTTAAGTGCCCACTCTTGGTTTCGGCTCAAGTCATGATCTCACGGTTTCTTGAGTTCGAGCCCTGCATCTGGCTTGGTGCTGACAGTGCAGAGCTTGCTTGGGATTCTCTCCCTCTTTCTCTGCCCCTCCCCTGCTTTCTCTGTCTCTCTCTCAAAATAAATAAATCAGTTTAAAAAGAATAAAGGGAAAACATTTGTGGTTTTTTTTCCTTCCATGTTATCCTTGTTTCTTTTCCCTTTTATGCTTTTGTTTTGCTGTTGCATTAGTAGAAGAATTATGCCCAGTACTTTGGTAATTCCTCAAACTAAACTATGTGCAATAACGGTTGCTTTGGTTCCTTCCTTAGTATAGATATGCCCTCTTAACTTGATTCAAGTGCAGCTCTTAGAAGCAAAGTGTTTTGACAGTCATGGGAACTTTGTTCCTTTGTTCTAAGTTGTTGTTGTTGTCATTTTTCATTGTTTTAAAATTGCTATTATCAATTCTAAATGTATTTTCTTTCCATTTGCTGTTAGTAGACTAAAAGGCAAATTCCCTTGCATTTTAAGGGATTGAAATCTGTAGTCTGAGTTGTGAAATCTGAATTCCAATCATGTTTTAACCACGTGACCAGGAAAATAAAAACAAGCTGTGACTTGTACACTTTGTTGTCTGACTTTTTTAATTAGATATTTACTGTTCTTATGCACTTGTACATAATTTCCAGAGGTGTACTGTGTTTTTTCCATTATGACCTGCTCTGCTGTATTTTCACATGAGTTTAGGTGCAAGCCATACCTATCCTAAAGGAGCCTGTACTTTGTATCTTTCCAGATAGAGAGACTTTTACATTTATTTATTTATTATTTAAAAAAATTTTTTTTTTAACTTTTACTTATTTTTGAGAGACAGAGAGAGAACAAGTAGGGGCAGAGCAGAGAGAAAGGGAGACACAGCATCCGAAGCAGGCTCCAGGCTCTTAGCTGTCAGCACAGAGCCCGACGCGGGGCTTGAACCCAGAAACCACGAGATCACGACCTGAGCCGAGGTCAGTTGCTTACCCGACTGAGCCACCCAGGCGCCCCTACATTTATTTTTTTATGTATGCCTGACATGGCCCTTCCAGAGTGACCTAAGATCCATTGTTCAGTGTTTCTTACTCAAAAGGAGTTTAAAGCACAGTTTTATACTTTATACTCTGGGTTGCATCTTGACCGTCTCCTCAGTGGTCTCAGCAGGGGATACCTGTGACATCTCGTAGCACCGGTCAACTACTTCTCTTGAGAAGAGTTGCCCAGACATAGAGGCAGTAAAGGAAAGCAAAATGTTAGATAGACTTTCTAAGTTACCAGTGTAGGCAACCAATAAGGAATAGCCTGAGCTATTGTGATTCACTTGGAGAAAACACAGCAAAGACCAAACCACTCAACATCTCTTTTGTTACACATATTTTTCTTATATGATAATGGATCTCATTTCTCCCATTTTGTTTTTCTTTCTTTTTTTTTTTTTTTTAAATTTTTTTTTTTCTTTTCAACGTTTATTTTTGGGACAGAGAGAGACAGAGCATGAACGGGGGAGGGGCAGAGAGAGAGGGAGACACAGAATCAGAAACAGGCTCCAGGCTCCGAGCCATCAGCCCAGAGCCTGACGCGGGGCTCAAACTCACGGACCGCGAGATCGTGACCTGGCTGAAGTCGAACGCTTAACCGACTGCGCCACCCAGGCGCCCCTCCATTTTGTTTTTCTTAGCTACAAACAGAGCTTTCGCTCTTTGCTGTTTCTCTTTTGTCAACTGTACTTCTTTTAAGAATTATGTAGTTACCGACTCAGTGTTGAAAGTGGTGGAATTTCAGAAGGTATGAAAGTATTACATATCTTGCCAGGAAAGGAGTGAGTAGTGTCCTGGTGGTTAAGAGTTTAAACTTTACGTTCAAATCCTAACTCTGCTATTTCCTAGCCTTTTACTAGTTTCTTAATTTGTAAGATGATAATACTTACTACAAAACAAACAGTAAGTCTCTGTTAACTGCTATTCCCAGTGCCACTTGAATCAGATACCTGTAATTGTGATGTTTGCAGTTTTGTGTGTCAGTCATTCAGAAGCTAAATGGCACACTGTTTTTCCTTCTCTTGACTACCTGGTCCAGGTAGAGCCTGTTCACTTAGGGAGATTTCTTCCTTCCTTCCTTCCTTCCTTCCTTCCTTCCTTCCTTCCTTCCTTCCTTCCTTCCTTCCTTCCTTCCGTTGCTCTAGATAAGTGTTTCTTTCAAGATCAGTAAATGGAGACAAAGAATACAAGCTTTGATTTGTACCAGGTGTATCTGTTGGGGGAAGAACTTCAGATGGGCTCTTTTTTTAGGAGATGGTGAAGCATTGGGGGATCTAAAGTGAGGGGAGAGAGCATCATAAAATCAAGATCACTGTCCCTAATAGGCTCTGTGTCCTTGGGTATTAATGAATGGTAACATTTAATGAATACCAGTGTGCTCAGCTCTGTGCTGATTGCTTTATGGGAATTATTTAATACACAGCCCTTTGAGATTGTTACCATCATCTCCATTTTAAAGAGGAGGGAACAGAATAACTTGTCTGAAGTCATATAGCTAGTAAGTGCTCTTTCTGGCAGTCTGACCTGAACTTCCTGTGGTCTTAGTCACTGTAATATACTGTGCTTGCAAAAACTACCGTTTATGGAGTGCTTACCGTGGGTCAGGCACTCTGTTGGGTGTTGCTTTTATGTTCATCATCTAATCTCATTCTTCTAACAGTTCTGAGAGAAAAAATAGCAGCCTTTAAGTGAAGTAGAGCATCATGGATTACTCAAACTTCTCATCTATAGAGACGAATAGCATCTTTCAAATGTTTTCAAATGGTTTTCTTGACTGTGACATACAGAAAGAAAGAAATGTGATTTGACCTAGCAAAGACTTGTACGCAAATATACCGGAAATAAATTTTCAGGAAGTGTAATTTAGCCTTCATGCACTCATACTTCTAATTCTGTATAATTAAAAAATAAATAGGGCTGTGAACCACTAAATTGATATTACCACTTCTTACTGGATTGTGACCTACAGTTTGAAAACATTCCTTGAGAGACTAAAGATTGCTAATATTCTTCTAGTTTCAGTGTTCTGTAATCTATAATCCTAGGTTTATCAGAATTATAGAACATATGTATAATCTAACCCTGTGGATGAGGCATAATTTCTTATATTACCTGCAAATAGATATCTAGTATAGGCATAGCTTGGTTGGCTTCCAGGTCACTACAGTGAAGTAAGTCATGATTTTCTTTGGTTTCCCAGCACATATAAAGATATGTTTACACTGTATTGTAGTCTGTTAAGTGCGTAATAGCATTATGTCTAAAAAAAATGATGTATATCTTAACTAAAAAATACTTTATGCTAAAATGTTAACCATCATCTGAGCTTTCAGTGATTTATAATATTTTTGCTGGTTATGCCTTGATGATTCATGGCTGCTGACTGGTCAGGGTGATGGTTGCTGAAGGTTGGGGTGGCTGTGGCAATTTCTTAAAATAAGACAACAAAAGGGGCACGTGGATGGCTCAGTTGGTGGAGCATGTGACTCTTGATCTTGGGGTTGTGAGTTTGAGCCCCATACTGGGGAGTGGAGTTTGCTTAAAAAAAAAACAAAAAAAAAACCCAGTGAAGTTGGTCACATGCATTGACTCTTCCTTTCACAGTTTTTGTGTAGCATGCAGTGAATGCTGTTTGGTAGCATTTTACCCACAGTAGGACGTTTTTCCAGAACTGGAGTCAGTCCTCTCAAACGCTACTGCTGTTTTATAAACTAAGTTCCTATAATATTCTAAATCCTTTGTTGTCATTTCAACAGTCTGCACCATCTCAAGAACACATTCTTTGCTCCTCCATAAGACGCAAATCCTCACCCACTCAAGTTTTATCATGAGATTGCAGCAATTCAGTCACATCTTCAGGCTTTACATCTAGTTTTCCTGTTTCCGCCACATCTGTAGTTACTGTTTCCACTGAAGTCTTGAACCCTCCAAGTCAGCCGTGAGGGTTGGAATCAGCTTCTTCAAGCTCCTGTTTATGTTTTGAGCTGTTCCCATTAATAACGTTTTAGAATCGTGAATTCTTTCTAGAAGGTTTTCCAGATCCATCAGAGGAATCGCTATGGCAGCTATAGCCTTACAGAATGTATTTCTTGAGTAATAAGACTTGAAAGTTGAAATTCCTCTTGATCCATGGGCTGTAGAATGGATGTTGTGTTAGCAGGCATGAAAACAACATTAACCTTGTATATCTTCATCAGAGCTCTTGAGTGAACAGCTGCTTTGTGAATGAGCAGGATTTTGAAAGGAATCTTTTTTTTCTGAGCAGTAGGTCTCAATAGTGGGCTTAAAATTATTTAGTAAACCATGTTACGGACAGATGTGCCATCGTACAGGCTTTGCTCCATTTATAAAGCATAAGCAGAGTAGATTTAGCATAATTCTAGAAATTTTGAGACGGTAAATGAGAATTGGCTTCAACTTAAAATTACCAGCTGCATTGGCCCTTAACAAGAAAGTTGGCCTGTCCTTTGAAGCTTTGAAGCCAGGCATTGACTTTTCTCTCTAGCTCTGAAGCCCTAGATGGCTCCTTCTTTCAATATAAAGGCTGTTTCATCTACATTGAAAATCTGTTGTTTAGTGTAGCCACCTTCATTAAATATCTTAGCTATGTCTTCTGGATAACTTATTATAGCTTCTACATTAACATTTGCTGCTTTGCTTTGTGCTTTATATTATGGAGACATTTCTTTCCTTAAATCTCCTGACCCAACTTTTGCTAGTTTTTTTCTGCACTTTCCTTACTTCTCTCAGCCTTAATGGAATTGAAGATAGGATAGGGCCTTGCTCTAGATTAGGCTTTGGCTTGAGATAGTGTTGTGGTGGTGTTTGATCTTCTATCCAGACCACTAAAACTTTCTCCATATGAGCAATTAGGCTGTTTGGCTTTCTTACCATTCATGTGTTCACTGGAGTAGTACTTTTTTTTTTTTTTAACATTCATTTTTGAGAGAGAGAGAGACAGAGCATGAGTGGGGGAGGGGCAGAGAGAGAGGGAGACAGAATCCAAAGCAGGCTTCAGGCTCCGAGCTGTCAGCACAGGGCCCCACGGGGGCTCAAACTCAAGGAGTGGGAGATGATGACCTGAGCTGAAGTCGGATGTTCAACTGACTGAGCCACCCAGGTGCCCCTGGAGTAGTAGTTTTATGTCCTTCAAGAACTTTCCTTTGCATTCCTTTTTTTTTTTTTTTAATGTTTTATTTTTGAAAGAGAGCAAGCATGAGCAGGGGAGGGGCAGAGAGGGGGAGAGAGAGAGAGAGAGAGAGAGAGAGAGGGAGAGAGGGAGGGAGACAGAGGGTCGAAGTGGGCTCTGTACTGATAGCAGTGAGCCCGATGCAGGGCTTGAACTCACAAACCCTCAGATCACGACTGCGTTGGACTCTCAACGCATTGAGCCACCCAGCCACTTCTCCTTTGCATTCCTAATTGGGCTGTTTGGTGCAAGACACATAGCTTTTGGCTTGTCTTGGCTTTTGACATACTTCCTTGCTAAGCTGAATCAGTTCTTTGATTTTAAGAGTGAGATGTGCAAGTTTTCCTTTCACTTGAACATTTAAAGGCCACTGTAGGTTTATTAAATGGCCTGATTTCAGTATCGTGTCTCAGGGAATAGGGAAGTCTGAGGAGAGGGAGAGAGTAATGGGCCAGTTGGTGGAGCAGTCAGAACATACATACTAAGTTCATTATTTTATATGGCTGTGGTTCATGACACTCCAAAATAATTATAACATTGAAGACCACTGCTTACAGATCACCATAATAAATACAATAGTAATGAAAAAGTTTGAAATATTGTGAGAATTACCAAAAATGTGATAGTTATGAAGCGACAAATGCTGTTGGAAAGATGGTGCTGATAGACTTGTTTGATTCAGTTATCCCAAACCTTCACTTTGTGAAAACAACAGCTACAACAAAAAAACCCAAATGTAGTATTTGTGAAGCACAGTAGAATGAATTATGTGTGTACTTGTTTTAAACATCTCTAATACTCAGTATTTAATACTGTACAGTTTGTTTAGAAAATATAGACTGATATATGTAACATAGACATTTTGTAAGTTGAAGATGTTTTAGATACAGGTGGGACATAGGTTTTCTATATGTGTATATTAATGTCTGGGCAATACATGCCTTTTTACAAAATTTACCAATTGGCTGCAGGTAAGACTTGATATGAGAGATTAGTGAAGTTTTAGTTACCACATTAATGGGGAGAAGGAAATCTAAACACACTGAAATTTGAGATCTAAAATAGTAAGTTTTAAAAACTTAACGTATAGTGAAGTTATAAAGAGAAACATGAGTTGTTATATTTGATCACGTGCATACTAAGATTTTCCTTGAGAAATTGGGTATCAAATTGTATTTTTAATACATAATAGAAACTGGACTGTTCCATTTATATAGATCTTTATAACACTATGTTATAGCTTAATAAAAATCATAAAAATTTGACAGGCTTGTTAAAATACCCAATAATTTGTAAACATAGCAACCCATGTTTTAATTTTAGGATGCAGTAAAAGACAATATGCTATATCACTCTAGTATTAAACTACTTATAATCTCTGTGTTCTTATTATTTTCCTTTAGGTTGGATGGAGTACTGCTCGTGATTATTACACATTTTTATGGTCTCCTATGCCTGAACATTACATAGAAGGATCAACAGTTAATTGTGTATTAGCATTTCAAGGTAAGAACCGAAAACTGCACAACTTGATGAAATTAAATGTTTTAATTTAATTTTTATGCCATTAAAAATGTTGTTCTCCATTGTAATGGTCTACTTAGGCATGTCCAACATACCAGAGTTGAATTAATTAGTGTCTTTGTTTAGCAAAAGTCATAAGAATATAAATATGAGTGTAGGATACATATTTTATCTAGGCATTTAAAAGGATTTTTATTTTTGCTTGGGGCACCTGGGTGGCTCAGTCGGTTAAGTGTCAGACTTCGGCTCAGGTCTTGATCTTGTAGTTTGTACTGCACATTGGGCTCGCTGCTGTCAGTGCAGAGCCTGCTTCGGATCCTGTGTGCCCCTCTCTCTGCCGCTCCTGCTTGTGCTCTCTCAAATATAAACATTTTTTTTTTTTAAGTTTTTTTGCTTATTTTTCATTGAAGAGTGAGTTTCTTTCCAGAGCCCAATGTGGGGCTCGATCTCACAAACTGAGATCATGACCTGAGCCGAAAACAAGAGTTGAATGCTCAATGTTCAGTCATTTTTAATGTGATTAATTTTCTTCAGTTAACTTAATGAATTTGTTACAGTGACTAATGATTTCACTGGTGGTTGGTTTACCATGAAGTTAAAAAGCAGTAAATAAAGAGAAAAGTATCCAGTTAGTTAAGAGCATTTTCATGGGAGCTAAGCATAAATGCAGTTGTTTTCCAAGCTTTTAAAAATTCACCAGGTGAAATATTACTTTGAAATTCAGAAATAAACGCTTCTGCCTGCCTAAAACTCATTTGTTATATAAAGTCAAGATAGTCATGAAAAACTTAGTCATAGAGTATTAGAGCTAGAAGAGATTTTAAGCACAATCCAAAATGACCTTGCTCATTTTGTGAATGAGTCATGAGAATCTTGAAATGCAAAACTCAAAACAACTAACACAGATATATAAATGTAATTCTTTGCCCAAATGAACTCTTGTTGTAATTCAACTGATTGCTTTCCTATTTTCTTTTCAATGTTATTAACCTAATGAGAGATTTTTCTAGATAGCTTTAAATTTCAGCTCTGAATAACTACATCTGGTATCTCAAACAACATTTGAACCATTTCTTAGTGGATTACCTTTGTGTGATTTATCAGACCTTGAGTATCTAGTTTGTAGAATTTTTAAGTTTATTTATTTATTTTGAGAGAGACAGACACAGCGTGGGTGGTGGAGAGGGAGAGAAAACTTTGAACAGGTCCATGCCTTTTTTTTTTTTATGTTTATTTTGAGAGAGAGAGAGACCGCATGTGCACGTACATGTGCACAAGTGGGGGAAGGGGCAGAGACAGGGAGAGAGAGAATTCCAAGCAGGCTCCATGTTGTCAGCAGAGAGCCTGATGTGGGGCTTGATCATTTGAACCATGAGATCATGACCTGAGCCAAAACTGAGAGTCGGACGCCTAACCGACTGAGCCATCTAGGTGCCTCTAGTTGATAGAATTTCTAATGTCACAATACTAGAGCCGATTAGTCAGACTATGTGTATTTTTTTTTTTATTTTTTTTTTCAACGTTTTTTATTTATTTTTGGGACAGAGAGAAACAGAGCATGAACGGGGGAGGGGCAGAGAGAGAGGGAGACACAGCATCGGAAACAGGCTCCAGGCTCCGAGCCATCAGCCCAGAGCCTGACGCGGGGCTTGAAGTCACGGACCGCGAGATCGTGACCTGGCTGAAGTCGGACGCTTAACCGACTGCGCCACCCAGGCGCCCCTATATGTATTTTTTCTATTTAAACTTTTTATGTAAGTCTCTTGGCCATTTGCAAAGTTACTCAGCCATGGCTTAATAAATTTGGTTGTATATACTAGGACGGTGGGGTTTTTAAAAGCTTTTAAAAATATATTGCTAGAGCTACCCTTATTTTTAAACTATATATTTTGAAATAATTTTGGATGTAAAATTGCAAAAATAGTACACAGAATTTCTGTGTACCCATTGTCCAGCTTCCGTTAATGTTAACATCTTACATAGTACATTTATTTAAAAAATTAGGAATTTAACATTGGTGCACTGCTAGTGACTAAAGTATAAACCTTATTTAAATTTTATTGTTTCCAGTAGTGTTCTTTTTTCTGTTCCTGGATCCGATCCAAAATTCCACATTACATTTAATTGTCCTATCTTCTTATCTCCTCCAATCTGTGACAGTTCCTCATTCTGTCCTCTTTCATGACTTTTACAATTTTATTTTTTATTTTATTAAAACTTTTTTTTTTTAAGAAAAAAAATTTTTTTAAACGTTTATTTATTTTTGAGACAGAGACCGAGCATGAATGGGGGAGGGTTGGTCAGAGAGAGGGAGACACAAAATCTGAAACAGGCTCCAGGCTCTGAGCTGTCAGCACAGAACCCGATGCGGGGCTTGAACTCACGGACCGCGAGATCACGACCTGAGCCGAAGTCGGACACTTAACCGACTGAGCCACCCAGGTGCCCCACATTTTTTAAGTTTTTTAAAATGTATTTTGAGATAGTGTGCACAAGTGGGGGAGGGGAGAGAGAGAATCCCAAGTAAGCTCCGCACTGTCAGTGCAGAGCCTAATGTGGAGCTGGAATTCATGAACCGTGAGATCCTGACCTGAGCTAAAATCAAGAGTAGGACACTGAACTGACTGAGCCACCCAGGCACTTCTGTGTGGTGGTGTTTTTTCATGATTAGATTAAGGGTATACATTTTTTGGAAGAATATCGTATAAGTGCTGTTTTATAGTCACTCTTCAGTGCGTTGTATCAGGGAGTACTTGATGTTCCTCTCTCATTCCTGGTGATGTTAATCTTTTTTTTAATTTAAAAAAAGAATTTTTTTTAAAAAAACGTTTATTCATTTTAGAGAGAGAGAGGGAGACTCAGAATCTGAAGCAGGCTCCAGGCTCTGAGCTGTCAGCACACAGCTTGATGCGGGGCTCAAACTCACGAGCCTTGAGATCATGAGCTGAAGTTGGATGATTAACTGACTGAGCCACCAGGTGGCCCTGGTGTTGTTAGTCTTGATCACTTGGTATCTGCTGGGTTTCTCTACTGTAAAGTTAGTATTTTTCCTTTTGTAATTAATGAATACTATGGGGGAGTTAGTTTGAGACTAAGGAAATACCTTGTTTTTCCTCAAATTTTCACCCTCTAATTTTAGTATCAGTAAGATCTTGCCTATAACAATTAAAAAAAATTTTTTTTCATGTGTGTTTATGTTTTTGAGAGAGAGAGAGTGAGAGTGAGTGTGTTGAAGCAGGGGAGGGGCAGAGAGAGAATTTTCAAGCAGACTCTGTGCTGTCAGCTGAGACAGCCGGATGCAGGGCTCGAACCCACAAACCGTGAGACCATGACATGAGCTGGAACCAAGAGTCTGGCACTTAACCAACTGAGCCACCCAGGAGTCCCTAGCTTGCAACAATTTTTATTGTTGTGTTTCACTAATGGTGCTTTTCTATGCTCATTCCTTGGACATTTACTAGTTGGAATTACTATGTTGAGTAGTTGTCTCTTTCCCCATAAGCTCATAGGTATTTATTTTTTTCTATGGAATAAAATCTAATACTATCCTTTTTTGTTGTGCAAATTATTCTAGCTTTCTTTGGCCATTGGGAGCTCCATCAGGTGGGCTCCTGTGTTTTTTGACATTCCCTCCACCCCCTGCCACTTTGAATTCTTTTTTGGGAACTTCTTTCTTGCAAGCACCACAAGTTGTCCCAGGCTTTTCTTGTATTTTCTCTGATCCTCTCTCTTTTTGCTTAGGAAGAAAGTTAAATATTTTTTAAAGAAGGAAATCAAGTGAAGTAGATATAATAATGAGGTTGAAAATTTCAAGTTATGAAAGACTAGATGTAGTGATTACAAATTTCTGGGTAGTTATGAATATTCAAGATAAGGTGAATGTATTGATCTTTGTGTAGTCATTTCACCACCACTGAATGCTTCCTTCTTATAAAGTCATTGTGGGGGATGCTAGAATTTTTATATATATTATATATTTGCCCTCAGTATTTCTGAGTTCTTGATAGGATATAAAGCAAGGTAATTGAAAGTACTATGGAGTGTGGTAGGTATGTATGTATGTATTTTAACTGTAAAAAATACTGGGAGCTTTGGAGAAGAAGAGGTGAAGTTTAATTTTGAGCAGGGATAATCCAGCAAATCTTAAAAGGGGGTAACAGTTGAGACGAAGGAAGAAGGAACAAATATCAAACATATTCATCAGATAATGGGCTAGATGGTGTAAATATGTTATAGATTGTAATTCTGAGGTAGATGGCTTCATAGCTGTTTTACAGATAAGAAACTGGGACTCAGGGAGGTTGAGTTACAATGTCTAGTAGTACAGCTGAATAAAGCTGTGTGATTCCAAAGGTTATTTTTTATTCTGCAAAAGTGGACTTCATCTTCCTTTCTTTTATACAATTCATGTACAGCACATTCCTTCCGTTCAGTATCTTTCTTTTCATGGAATGAGTGTCAAATTTGAGGGAAGATTTCTTTATATGATATATTCCCACCTGCAACCTAAACAGGGTCAGGAATGAGCAGAGATGGCAAGGTGTGTTAAATGGGGGGAAAAACCCATTAATTTCATAATAGGAAAGTGAATCAATTTTTTAATTAATTTTCTTTTAGGATATTACCTTCCAAATGATGATGGAGAATTTTATCAGTTCTGTTATGTTACCCATAAGGGTGAAATTCGTGGAGCAAGTACACCTTTCCAGTTTCGGGCTTCTTCTCCAGTTGAAGAGTTACTTACTATGGAAGATGAAGGAAATTCTGACATGTTGGTGGTGACCACAAAAGCTGGTCTTCTTGAGGTTAGTACCAACAGTGAACTAGTGATTTATAGATAATTTAAGAACAGGGCTCATGTTGGCATTTAAAGAATTTAAAAGAATAACCTGAAAATCAAATGGTTTTTAACTAAAATAATAAACTTAGAGTGTTGTTTTTGGAATACTTTAAAAATCTTCCTGTCTGTTATTGATTTCACTGTGGAAGGGTGAATTAGGGAATATCCCTGTCTCTTAGGTTGAGCATTTTTAGAATGATTTCCGTGTTCATTTTATCAAGTAAATAGCCTGGATTAACCATAATTTAAAGAGAGAAGGTGAAAGCCTTCTTACATTCTTTTAATTGACTATTTGGGAGTCATCTCATTGGCTCTAATAGAAATTTACTGTGCAGATGGTCTAATGTCTTACGTCTTAAATTTTAGTAATTATTGAAGGAGAAAATAGAACAACATTCTTATTTTAAGATATTTTTCAGTATCTTTAAAATCTAAGAAACTAGAATGTTACATTTGAATTTCTGAAAAACGGCTTATTTAGTTGGTTCGCTATGTATTTTTGGTTAATTTACATTCATGTTTAATCCGGCAGGTCATTGCTTTTTCTTTATAGTCAGGTGGATTTTTAAAGTTTATTTATTTATTTTGAGAGAGAGAGAAAGACCACATGAGGGAGGGGGAAGAAAGAGAATCTGAAGCAGGCTCCGAACTGTCAGCGCAGAGTCTGACATGGGGCTCGAACCCACAAATTGTGAGATCATGAGCTGAACTGAAACCAAGAGTCAGACGCTTAACCAACTGAGCCACCCGAGTGCCCCAGATGGATATTTTTTATATGTAAATATTTTATGCCTTTGATTTTATTGATTTTATATCCTTATCTTCAAAAATTGAGGCTAGAGAAAAAACACAACAGGTCATAGATACAATACTTTCATTAGGTAGTCAAACTGAAGGAACCATTTTTTATTGTGAATTCTTCATATCTTCCCTTTCCCTTCCAGAAATTCCTTTCTTATCTTAAATAAAGAAATGTAACTTTTATAGGGTGACTGAAACATTTTGTGGTGACAGCCGCCTGATGATCAAGGTTTTTAGCCTGGTATTTGAATGCTAGTCAAAGATGCTGAAACAAGCCCAGCTCTTAAAAAGAATGCAGTTAGTGTTTATATTGCAGCTTTTTGAATACTTGTTAGACCACCCTGATTTCAGGACATCCAGCAGAAAAACAGACATTCAGGCATTGGTGTCTCTCTTATGTTCCTTCTCTAAGTTAATTGGGATGTCGCACAATTTATTCCACTTCTTCCTACTCATAAGGGGTACTTGATAAAGAAAATTGAAATTTCTGTCTCTTAAATGCTGAGATAAAATATTTTTATATCTGACCCAATTTTTTGATAAATATTTTGAATTTCCACATTCATCAAAATCTTTAATGGTTTTATCTAAAACTACACAAAAATAGTACAAATATATGAGATATTATTTGTGGCACTGTTGACATTGAAGGGTTATGTCTTGTGTTAATTTAACAGGTGAACCTTGATTGAATTTTCGATTTTTTTAAAAAATAGGTCATAGTTATCTACCATTATTCCCAAAATATCTATCTATTGGATGTTATAAAATTATTAATTTTCTTATTTATGATAGTGGTAGTTGTTGAAAAGGAGACTGTCTTTAGGAGATGCTTGCTCTGAGTAGTTAGGGGTGAAATGTCTGCAATTTCAAATGGTTGTAACAAAAAACAAAAACATAAGCAAGTGATAAAGGGAGATGGAGTTAAACATGGTGAAATATTAATAATCAGTGAATTTAGGTGATGGGTGTCAGTTATAAAATTTTCACTATTTTGTGTGCTTGGAAGATTTCAGATACAAAATTGGAGGCAGGAATTAGACTTGTATACATTTTTATCTAATTTGAATTCCTTTTTAAAATTTCTATTTAACATTCAGTAAACTCTTCAAAAAGTACATGCCAGTCAAGTGTATCACTGGGAAAATTGGTTCTTTCATAATGTTTCTGTTGCACCATGTCAAGATATGTTTTCACTTTTAAGCTGCCAGAAAATTTAGAGCCAAAAATTGGTTTTCAGAATATAAGGTATAAAGGAAGTTTAGTGAATAAACTTTTCTTTTTTGAGGGCATTTGATTGCTGTTATTTTCATTTGGTCTGATGGAAGAGGTAGAAGGGTCATTCTAAAAATTTGCTGCTCTTCCAACTTTCATAAGACCCGTTTTAGAGTTTAATCAGTTTGATTCCATGACCCTGGAGAAACAATTTAGTGTACCAGGAGAAAACTTTATTTTAGCTAAATGTATGATGCCTCCTTTGCAGAATTTTCCCTCTGAGTCTTCATTATTCCCATTTGAATCAAAGACTGTTTCTTGTAAGAGAAAAGTTAACTATTTTATTTACTACTATTTTACGTCCTTTAATTAGTAATTTTAGAATATTGGAGGTTTTGCTGAATTGAGTTACTGTTAGTGTGCCCCCCAAAATCAATTATGTAATTTATTGTTACAATCTGCATTTTTGTCCTAAAATTTGCAGTTTTTTGAAGTTTGTTTTAATTTAGCTAAATAGAGCAGCTGTTATTCCTTAGTACGAAAAGTTTTAAGAGTAATGCCATAGGTGATGGTCTTCTATAACACACAAGGGAGTTCTTAGTACATTCAAAGATCTCTCCTAGCTTTACATTTAAGAAGAGTTATGAAATAGATATGTGATTTCACTCATGTAGAATTTGAGAAACTCACCAGATGAACATAGAGGAAGGGAAGGAAAAATAAGATAAAAACAGAGGGAGGTAAACCATAAAGAGACACTTAAATACGGAGAACAAACTGAGGGTTGCTCGTTATGGGGGTGGGTGGGTTAAATGGGTGATGGGCATTAAGGAGGGCACCTTTTGGGGGATGAGCACTGTGTGTCATATATAAGAGATGAATCACTGGGTTCTACTAAAGCTAAGAATGTACTGTATGTTAACTAACTTGAATTAAAAAAAAAAAAAAAGTGGTATACATTTTCTTCTTGATAAATACTCAAGAAAAACCCAGAATTAAGTCACTTAGAAAACTTAATATGCCCTATTTTTGGTACTAATTTGAAAATTGATTAGCAGGCAACTTCATAATAAAGTTTATTGATTTTATACCTTTTAATGTTTCCTTTTTTGCCCAAAGAAGGTTTAAATTTGATTTATGAGTTTTTATTTACATGTATGATTCATGAAGTAAATCGTATGTAAAAGTTCTTTTTGTGCATTTCTTTACTATTTTTTTGAGATGGAAAACAACTAATCACATTTTAGGATTATAAAAAATCAATGCGAGTTTTTTGTTTTATAGTTGAAAATTGAGAAAACCATGAAAGAAAAAGAAGAACTATTAAAGTTAATTGCTGTCCTGGAAAAAGATACAACACAACTTCGAGAACAAGTTGGAAGAATGGAAAGAGAGCTTAACCATGAGAAAGAGAGATGTGACCAGCTGCAAGCAGAGCATAAGGTTAGTTGTGTTTTATGTCACTGTTTGGAGTTGATAGTATATTGCTTGAAACTCCACTTTTTCAAGAACTTAAACCAGTTAAAGTGAATAAAAACTACCTGTTTAAAAAAAAACAATAGCATTTAGATACATACTTAGAGGAGAATAGGTCTGTTCCTGTCAATTTTCTTCCACAACTTCTTTTATGTTATAAATGTTTAAAATACTTTTAGCTTTTTTTTGGTACCAGACTTGAGGAGGTGGTTCCTGACAACTGTTTTTTTTTTGTTTTGTTTTTTTTGTTTTGTAAATTTATTCATTAATTATTTCTGAGAGAGCACACAAGCAGGGAAGGGACAGAGAGAGAGAAGGAGACACAGAATCTGAAGCAGGCTCCGGGATTTGAGCTGTCAGCACAGAGTGCCCATGTGGGGCTCAAACTCATGAACTTGAGATCCTGACCTGAGCTGCAGTTGGTTACCGACTGAGCGACCCAGGCATCCCACTGTGTTTTTTGTTTTGTTTTTTAATGTTTGTTTATTTTGACAGAGAAAGAGAGCATGTGAGTAGGGAGAGGGGGAGAGAGAATCCCCAGGCTCAGTGTAGAGCTTGACGTGGGGTTCAGTCCCACCTGCACGAGGTTGCAACCTGAACTGAGATCAAGAGTTGGATGCTTAACCAACTGAGCCACCCAGGTGCCCCAACTGACAACTGTTTCTATATGATTTATATCTAATTGTAAAATAATTGATCCCTATTTGGGGGGGGGGGGCGGTTGGAAATACAATTAGGAGTGATAAATGCTGATTAAGGGGAGAATAGAACAAAATAGTTAAAGTTACTTTTCCAAAAAGTGGAATTCAGTGAAATGTAGTATTAGGCAAAATTTTGAAATCTTTGATGTGAGCAATGCTATAAATTATCCTAAAAAAAAAAAACCCACATAATTAAAATTGGCACAATTTCTTGAGGTAAGAAAAAGAAGTATAAGTATAAAACAGCGTAGTTTCATTAGAGATGCAAATGGATTTAATTTAGGGTGGCTCAGTTGTGCTCAGCTGAGCATCTGACTCTTGATTTCAGCTCAGGTCACCATCTCAAGGTTCGTGAGTTTGAGCCTCACATCGGGCTCTGTGCTGACAGTGTGGATCCTGCTTGGAATTCTCTCTCTCCCCTCTCTGCTCACTCTTTGTCTTTTTGTCTCTCAAAATAAACATTAAAAAAAAATGATATAACTTAATAGTTGAAAATAAAAAGCAATCACCTGGTCATTGACCTGTTATTTTCATAAGAAAAGTAATTGGTTAGTTTTTCAAACACAGATTGCGATGATACATATCACAGTCTCACAACTAGTTGGATATTCTTATGTCTTTTGACATGATTGATCCTAAAGATGGGATATGTTCCATTCTCTTGTCCAACAAGGCCTAGAGCAGTTAATTATTACTTGAACCAACAGTACAATGATTTTCAATAATTTTTATACTCCAGTAGAGTAGTTGTAAATTGCACACCTGAACAGAGATGATACAGAAATAGGGCTTAAATTCTGAAAAAACTTTCTCTTGACTTGTAGTTGTTTGAAGAGTATTCTTTTGAGTTAGAGGGTGACCTATCAAACAATGTGTACAATTCTAACTCTTCCTTTAGATATCTGTAATGTCTCTGTTACTACCATTTGCCTTTTTTGTTTAAAATAAGCAGTTATTCCCCCAGTTTTACTATTAGTATCTTGCAGTAAAAGCAGGTATACTGAATTAAAATATGATAAGATACCAAATGTGCCTACCTTGATTGTTAGGACATTTCAGCTAAATTATGTATCCAGTTATTTTAACTCCCTGGCTGTTTTGTATAGTTATTATTCTTTTCTCTCTATTCTTTACATGTTTATTTCGTTTGTGCCTGGGTTTGTCGGTTTTCCAAAGTGGAATGCCAATCTTTTTTTCTTTCACTCAATTACAACAAATTAGAGGGGTGGAAGTGAGATGGAAGATGATATTCATGAAAATGGCCCATCACAGCATGTACTTGGCCCATAAGATCAAAAATGCCCTGAAATGTGGCCTTTGAGGTTTCAAATCTGATCAACTTGAAATCCAAGGGAAGAATGGATGATTGGAAGAATAGGAATGGTGGAATGGTAGGCTTTCAATTGTGTGAGATTACTCATGTGCATCAGGTCGTGCCTCTGGTTCAGTCGAGTATTAGCTGAGAGTTAATGCTGTCCACATGACGAGGGTTAAGCGCTACAGATAAGACTATTATAAGAGAGCTTATTCTGACATACTTAGATTGAGAAAGTGGTAGATTGAGGGCAGGGGATTAATGAAGCAAAATAAAATTTGTAGGAGATTGTGGCTCTTGTATCCAGAAGAGGTCTTCAGAAGTTTTTATGGCAACTCATAAGTCTTGATGACAGACACTAATCTTGGAAGGGACTTCTTCCCTGCTACTATTCTTGTATTGGTATTGTACTCTGGGAAGATGAAACAGGTAGAAGTGATAAATTTTTTTTAATTGTATTCTATACTATGAAAATGGTAATTAAAAAAAAGGACCTAGAACGGTGTTTGTTACATAATAGATTCTCACTACATGTAGCTATTATTTTACTAGTTTTCATAATGATGATCTAGAGAAAGAACCAAAATGTGAATAAAATCTCAATATGAAATCCATGCCATTTTCCTCAGATTCTAGAAATGATACTTATATAATGTTGAAAAAAATTTCTTAGTCATATGTTGGCAATTGCCTGTTTATTTCTGGGGATGAAATAACGGGCTTGTAGGGAAAAATAGTTCCTTTTCTTTTCTAATCACGGGGCTTTTTAATGAATTTTTTTTTTTTTTCACCTCCGGAATCAGTCTTCCTCTAATCAGGCAGGCCTGCTGGGCAGCTAGATGTCGCTTGCTTTAGTTGGGTGGCTTATAAAATCCATGACATTTCTTGGCACTTGTTTTAAATCTCTTTTGTGGTGTGAATTCTAAAAAACAATCTTGATGCTTGTTAAGAATTGTCTTCTAAATGTTTTCTCTTTGAGGTCCTGGGTGTATGTACTGCTGAATATCTGAAGGGCTATTATGGTGTATCATCTACAATTTCACTTAAAATTTTAGAATGGACAGTATGGAACAGAATGATCTGTAGCACCCTTCAGTTTCTTCATGATAGAAGAAATTGTGTTTTCATTGTTTTATAAAATAAGATGAGCTTGTTAGCCATTCAGTACCTGACAGATACTGAGTTAAATGTTTATAAAATAAAAACTTTAATCTTTTACAAATATTGACTTTTTTCATTGTAAAATGCCAATAGAAACACTCCTATTTTGTAAATTAAAAGAATTGGATGTGTTAAGGTAATCAAAAACAGATTGGCTTAAATGTTATGTTTAATTATGTTTTAGATTATTTTGTGTAATTGGCTGCTTAAAGGAATAAATTAGGATTACAAAGTAGGTTAAAACTGAAACCAACTAACATCTATAAATAATTATAAAATACATATTATATTTCACCTGTATTTTAATGTGATCTGTATATGTTCTGTCATTCATGGGTACCCTAGATTTAAAAAGTAATTATTTTCATAATTAAGGATAATTTTTACATTCATTTCTAATTCACCTTTAAGTGTAGATTTTTCTCTCCTATAATAATAGGCTGATTAATAAAAATAAGTCATTATACTTAATGCAAGCCAGGTGCAGTTCCTAGTGTTTACTTATGTTAACTCATTTAATCCTATAAGGTGGGCATTTTTACGTAGGAATTTTACAAAGATAGCACAGAGGTGTTACTTAACCTGCCTAAGATTGAACAGTTTGTAAAGTGGTAGAGGCAGGCTATGTGTCTCCTTCTAGTACTCTTAATGACGCTCTATACTTTTGCCTAAAAGGACTAAAGATTTGAGCTTATCTAATTGATCTTTTTTTAAAAACAGCTTTATTGAAATGTGATTTATAACTGGCATACCATAAAGTCCAACACTTTACAATAGACAGTTCAGTGGTTTTTATTACATGTATAGAATTATGCAGTCATTTCCATAACCTAATTTTAGCACACTTTCATCACCCCAGAAGAAACCTGTTACCTGTTGGTGGTCATTCTCTATTTCCTTTCCCCTCAGTCCCAGGCAACCACTAAATTAAATTTCTTTCTCTGTGGATTTGTGTATTTTGGGCATTGCATACAAATGGAATCATGTGTGGCCTTTTGTGACTGGTTTCTTTCACTTAGCATAATGTTTTCAAGGCTCATCCATAGTATGATAATTATCAGTACTTTATTTCATTTTATTGTCAAGTAATATTCCGTTGTATTGATTAGTCTTTCTTTACCCTAACCTTACATTTTTTAGACTTACATAAAAATAAGCAGTTTCGGGACGCCTGGGTGGCTCAAGTCAGTTAAGCAGCCGACTTTGGCTGAGGTCATGATCTGGTGGTTCACAAGTTCAAGCCCTGTGTCAGGCTCTGTGCTGAAAGCTCAGAGCCTGGAGTCTGCCTCAGAGTCTCTCTTTCTTTCTTGGCCCCTCCCCTGCTTACGCATGTATGTGCTCTTTCTCTCACAAATAAATGAAAAAACATTTTAAAAAATTAAAAAAATGAATAGTTTGTAGGTATATTCATTATGTATTTGAAAATTAGAAGATTAAAAACTGAGGCTCAGGAAACCAAATGATAATAACGAGTCTTGTTTTTCAAATAGGACTAAATAAAACAAACTATGGCTTTAAGTTTTGTAGTTTTCTTTTGGAGCCTAAACTATGAATTGAGTTTTTTTAATAAGATACATTTTTTTTTTTTAATGTTTATTTTTGAAAGAGAGAGAGGAAGACACAGAATCTGAAGCAGGCTCTAGGCCCTGAGCTGTCAGCACAGAGCCATGCGGGGCTCGAACCCATGAACTATGAGATCATGACCTGAGCTGAAGTCGAACACTTAATTGACTGAGTCACCCAGGCACCCCACCATAAAATATATTAACTTGAATGTTGATAATATAAGATGTACTTCACTGTATTTTTTGGTATGATTTTTAAAATAATTGTGGATAGTAACCCCTTACCACATGGTTGATTTGCAAATATTTTCTCCCATTTTGGAAGTCACTTCTTATTTATTTATTTTTTTTAATTTTTTTTTTTAATGTTTATTTATTTTTGAGACAGAGAGCATGAACGGGGGACGGTCAGAGAGAGAGGGAGACACAGAATCTGAAACAGGCTCCAGGCTCTGAGCTGTCAGCACAGAGCCTGACGCGGGGCTCGAACTCGCAGACCGCGAGATCACGACCTGAGCCGGAGTTGGACACTCAACCGACTGAGCCACCCAGGCGCCCTGGGAGTCACTTTCATTTTGATAATTTGATTTGTTGTGCAGAAGCCTTTTAGTTTGCTGTAGTCCACTTCTTTATTTTTCACTTTTGGTGTCAAATTCAGAAAATTCTAAGACCAGTGTCAAGGAGCTTCTTTCTCGGAGTTTCATGGTTTCAGGTCTTAAGTCTTTGAGTTGATTTGTTGTATGTTGTGTAAGGTAGTAGTTCAGTTTCATTCTTTGGCATGTAGCTGTCCACTTTTCCCAACACCATTTAGAGAAGAGATTGTTTTTTCCCCGTTGTATATTCTTGGCTCCTTTTCCGTGAATTGACCATATATGCATTGGTGTATTTCTCTTTTCTTTATTCTGTTCCGTTGATCTGTGTGTAAATATGTTACATATCCATGTGTAATAAGCATTATAATGGGATACACAGAAATCATTCAGTTTCATTAAAAGTGTAAGTAAAATTATACTGTCCTATTTTTTTTCATATTCCCTTATTAATAAATACACATGAAATCTAATTTAAAAATTATTTGTGGATGGGGTGCCCGGTTGGCTCACTCAGTTGAGTGTCTGACTTTGGCTTAGGTTATGATCTTGCGTTTGTGGGTTTAAGCCCCGCATTGGGCTCTGTGCTGACAGCTCAGAGCCTGGGGCCTGCTTCAGATTCTGTGTGTCCCTCTCTTTCTGCCGCTCCCCTGCTCATGCTCTGTCCCTCTTTGTCTCTCAAAAAATAAAATGTTAAAAAAATTAAAAATTACTTGTCTGTGGAATGTATATGTGTTCAGGAAATAACTTAAACAATAAATTTATTTGTAGGCTAGCTTCCCTTTTAGCTCTAACCAAAAAATTTAATCCTTTGAATCTGGTATTATAAAGGTAGAATATAAGTGTATTTGCTCTTAGCAGATTTTCGACAGAAGTAGTCTTCTTGGAAAAGAAGAATAGTTATTCTTGATGCAGATTTTTTTAAGTGAATTTGTTGTTGCTCCTCAAATAAAGTATAAGTTTTTCTCAAGATAAATTTGTTACCAAAGAGATTATATGAATTTTTAACTTTTAAAGATATTTTAATTCAGAGATCTAAAATAAACTGAAGGGCGCCTAGGTGGCTCAGTCGGTTGGGCATTGACTCTTGATTTTGGCTCAGGTCGTGATCCCAGGGTCATGGGATTGAGCCCTCTGTTGGGCTCTGAGCTCAGCATGGAGCCTGCTTAAGATTCTCTCTCTCCTCTGCCCTTCTCCCCTGCTAGCACTCTCTCTAAAACAAAAATAAAAAACTGAAATAAACATGCTAAAATAACTTATTTCAGATTAGTTTACAAAAACAAATAACCCAACTGTAACCTGAACAGGTTGTATTTATGGGGGCAGTGTTAATGAAAGAGGAATTGCCTAATTATTATTTATTTTGTTTTTTATCCTGTCATTTTAATGCCGTGAAGATGTTCTTAAACATTGTTAATTATATCTTTGGTATGTTTCTAGAAACCAGAGAAGATGCACTTATATTCTATGTAGATAACTGTATATAGCTCAGTGTTTTAGTTGATTTCAGGAAGCAGAGTGTTTGAGAAAAGCCAGATTAAGTCAGATGAGTAAGGTTCATGTTAAAATCTAACAATTTCCGGGGCACCTGGGTGGCGCAGTCGGTTAAGCGTCCGACTTCAGCCAGGTCACGATCTCGCGGTCCGTGAGTTCAAGCCCCACGTCGGGCTCTGGGCTGATGGCTCAGAGCCTGGAGCCTGTTTCCGATTCTGTGTCTCCCTCTCTCTCTGCCCCTCCCCCGTTCATGCTCTGTCTCTCTCTGTCCCAAAAATAAATAAATGTTGAAAAAAAAATTAAAAAAAAAAATAAAATCTAACAATTTCCACAAAAAACATAATCCTTTAAAATGTTTATTTTTGAGAGAGAGGCATAAGTGGGGGAAGGGCGAGAGAGAGAAAGAGAAAAGAGAATCCAAAGCAGGCTGCCTGCTGTCCTTGCAGAGCCTGATGTGGGGCTCAAACTCATGAACCTTGAGATCAACACCTGAGCTGAAGTCAGATGCTTAACCAACTGAGCCACCCAAGGGCCTCAATAACATAATCCATTTGCCAATAATTTGCTGTTTAGAGCATTCAGGTACTAATTTACTAAATTTTACCACTGTATGCATTTGAATCCAGAATACTTTTTCGAAATAGTTGTCCATGATAGTATTTATTTATTTTGAGGGGGGAAGAGAGGCAGAGAGGGAGCGAGAATCCCAAGCAGACCCCAAGCTCAGTCTGGAGCCCTATGTTGGACTCGATCCCATGATGGTGAGATCATGACCCGAGCCAAAATTAAGAGTCGGTTGCTCAACCCACGGAGCTACCCAGGCACCCCAGTTGTCCTAATATTATATCTGTTTTTTTTCAGATTGTATTAATTTGAAATCAGAATTTGGTGTTTTTTTAAACATGAGAATAAGTATGTTCTGTTACTTCAGATTTTTTTAGTGTGTGCTTAGCTACCCAAGTGGCTGGCTTACTTATTTATTTTTATCTGGTTCATATTTGAGAGTTGACTTGAAGGAATTGCTAATAGTGGCTCGTGGTAGCAGGGGATTCTTTAATCTCAGAGGAGGGGATGAAGTCGGCTACATGAATTTGAAATGTCCAAATCCCTTAATCTCCTTTTGTCTCCATTGTTGTAATTGTTCTTATCTTGGTACACAGTGTAGCAGACTTAATCTGTTTAAGTTTTACTTTAATATTAGAATTATGTTTTGGGGCATGATTTGCAAATATTGACTGAATATTTATCTTAAATTTCAAGTGCTTTTCAAAGATTGTGTTCTAAATTCTTTTTTAAAAAGTTGGTTTTTGAAAGAAAGCAGGAGTTTTAGTTTGTGTGTACTACTACAGACTTTAATGTCATTTTCATGCTAAGAAGGACCTAGCCATATTGAGATGCTATATGCTTCACTCAGACATGGGAACTAGAGGCCTGAAAAAGAATCTCAAGCATTTTCATGCCTTTAGAAAATCGGTATGGATGCTGAGAAGCTATTAGGTGCTTTAATGGGTACTGGAGAAAGATGTTAAGACTCTTCAAGTTACATTAGAATTAATTTGTGACTCACTGTAGAGTTAACTTGGCTCATAGGTAAAGCAGTTAGTTAATATTTTGCATTTAGTTGCTTATGAATCTTCTGATTCTTGGCCCATACATTTTTTAGAATGCTGTTTACCTGATAGAGAACTTCATTAGTTACAGATTCAGAAACTAGTTTTTGCTTCTAGGCAATCTAATCTTTGTTTTAGGAAGAAATACCTAGATTAAATCTGTAAGCTATTTACTGTGCAAAAAGAGCATTTGGTAAAACCAGCAATACAAAATTAAAAAAAAGAAAACAAAACACAGCTGTTAGAAACCTCTCTGGCTATCTTTATAAATGAGCAAGACAAATAAATGAAAAATGTGTCAGATTTTGCAAGAATCCTTGGATATTGACAGCAGTTTACAGCAGAGGGAATGAATATTATTTGCTTTCTGTGGTCATTGGAATCAGACAAGCATTTAGTTTTTTTGTACGACAGTCTTTAGTTAATGTTGCAGATTCAGTAAACAAACATTTGCTTTGAGCAAAAATAAAACCAAGAGAGTGTATCTGACCATTATTGTGATGAGCTTTTTAATAAGATGCAACATAGCAATTTTCATATTCTTAAGTAATCTCTACACCCAGTATGGGGCTGGAGCAATTTTTATATTTTAGTGATATATTTAAAGTGGTATTTCCCTTATAAGTAAAAAATTTGGCTGACATTATGAAAAAGTTGTTTGTAAATACTGTATAACATTTGTTACATTTAAATTGTAAGACTGGTGCTTTCCTTTAGCTTCTGCTGTTGCCTAGATGGGTGGTACTTTTATATGTGGAAAGTTTTAAAAGTATTTTTTTTTTAATTTTTTTTTCTTCAACATTTATTTATTTTGGGGACAGAGAGAGACAGAGCATGAACGGGGGAGGGGCAGAGAGAGAGGGAGACACAGAATCGGAAACAAGCTCCAGGCTCTGAGCCATCAGCCCAGAGCCCGACGCGGGGCTCGAACTCACGGACCGCGAACCGCGAGATCGTGACCTGGCTGAAGTCGGGCGCTTAACCGACTGCGCCACCCAGGCGCCCCTTAAAAGTATTTTTTAACAAAACCAGTTTGTTTTAATTTATCAGTTCTTTGAGGTATAGTTTTCCATAACAGTACTTTCATATGCACTGATACATTTGATTCTCATGATTGTATAAAGTGAGGGAGAAGAGGCTTTATTATCTTCATTTTACAGACATAAATTGGGCTTAGCGAGGAGCTTGACCAAGTTCTTATAAGTTAAATGTCTTGATGTGTTAAAATTTTTTTAAACTTTTAAATTATTTGTCCAAAGTGGAATATTCTATTTTAAATAGAAGTAATTTTTTTTTTTTTTAACTGCATTTACTACTCTTGTATTTCAGTTTCTTTGAGTATTCAGGCCTCTGAGCCACAGTGGCAGGATCATTAGGAACCTTGCTTTAGACTTGTATCTTAACTTAGTGCTTTGGTATAATTATCAGTGGCACTTAGCGATCTGTGCTGTAATAAGTTGTTAACCTTGGTAGTATCATTTGAAACCTGATTTGTCACTGGAGTAGCATTGAAAAACAGGATGTCAAAAATGAAAGTGACCAGTTGAAAATGTTTTCTCTCATATTTTGTTGCCTGCCCTCTGGTGGAGAAGTTTGTGAAATCAACAACTGGTGGTTGAGAAGTCTGGAAAGGAAATTAATAATTGTTTCATTTGGTATATATAAAGTTGAATGTATATTTCAGTTTCAGGTTTAGTTTTTAATCTAGTTTATAAACTTTAAAGGGGACAAATGTGGGATTAACAATTTAAGAATACATAGATTTCTTAAAGATTTGCAAATTTGTCATAGAAATTTTGTTTCCCAAAATACTCCTTGTTGTTTCTAAGGGTCTTGTTGAAGTATCACAAAGTTTAAGAACGGAAAATGAAGAGTTTAAGAAGAGATACAATGATGCTACATCCAAAGCTCTCCAGCTTGAGGAAGATATTGTGTCAGTGACACATAAAGCGATCGAAAAAGAAACTGAATTAGACAGGTATTTCTGATGGTTTTAAAAAATAAGTTTATGTTCCAAAAATGTTTTAAAGAAGGTTTTTTTGGGTCTGTATTAATGTTACTTTAATTCAGTTTAAAGGATAAACTCAGGAAGACACAGTGTGAAAGAGAACAACTAGAATGTCAATTGAAGACCGAAAAGGATGAGAAGGAACTTTATAAGGTAGTTTATTCTTTCCATTTCTATTTGTTATCTCTTGCTGTGTAACAGGTGATCCCAAAACTTAGTGGTTAGGGATTTGGGAGCAGCTTAGCTACGTGGTTCTGGCTCAGGGTCTCCTGGTCAGTTGCAGTTAGTTAGGATGTTGGTAAGGGCTGCAGTCAGCTTAAAGGCTTGATTGGAACCAGAGGATCTGTCAGGGTGGCTCATGCAAATGACTTTTGGCAGGATGTCCTTTAATTTCTTGTTGTGTGTCCTCCTCAGTGGCTGCTTGAATGTTTTCACAACATGGCAGTCCGTTTCCCTTGGAGTGAGCTATCCAAGAGAGAGCAAGGAGGAGGTCCCAGTGCACTTTGTGACCTAGCCAGCGAAGTTGTATGCTGGTGCTTCTACTTTGTCTTATTCATTAAAGACAAGTCACTTGGTACAGTCAACACTTAAGGAGAAGGGAATTGAGTTCCACTTCTTGCAGAGAGGAAGTATCAAAGGATTTGGGGACCTTTTAAGACTACCCCATGGTGTATAGTCCCTAAAAGTTTTCAGGGAATTTGCTGGTATTTTAGTTGCTTAACAGGTAATACATGATAAGTCAAAGATTTAATACTATAACAAGATACTTATTTATTAGAATTTATAAAACCTAATTGTTTTCCCCTTTAAGAACATATAAATCTTAGAACATTAATTTATTTCTGTGATGATCATTATGTTTCAGAGTTTGACTTTTAGAATAATCTTCAGAGAATGTCATTTTAAAAAATAATCTTTCTGGGGTGCCTGAGTGGCTCAGTTAAGTGTCCGACTTCCACTCAGTCATGATCGTGTGGTCTGTGAGTTTGAGCCCCACATCAGGCTCTGTGATGACAGCTTGGAGCCTGAAACCTGTTTTGGATTCTGTGTCTCCCTCTCTCTGCCCCTCCCCCGCTCGTGATCTGTCAGTCTCCATCTCAAAAATAAGTAAACGTTAAAAAATAATTTAAGAAATCTGACAGATCATTACCTTTTGAAATTGTTCTTCATTTTTAAATGATTCTGAAATAGAATGGTTAGCCTAAATATCAATAATGTTGTGGATATAAATTGAGACATGTTTATCTTAAGTGTTCTTATCTTAGCAGTTTTTTTTTTTTAATGTTTATTTTTGAGAGAGAGACTGGGTTATGGGGTAGAGAGAGAGGGAGACACAGAAGAACAAGCAGACTCCAGGCTCTGAGCTGTCAGCCCAGAGCCCGACGGAGGGCTCGAACTCACGAGCCTCGAGATCATGACCTTAGCTGAAGTCAGACGCTCAAGCAACTGAGCCACCCAGGTGCTCAGCAGTTCTTGAAGGCAGTTCCAGATGAGGAATTTCAAGAACTTTTTGAGTTTAGTCAGTATTATTTGGAGAGATTCAGTCTTTTGATTAGATTAGAAAAGGGCTCGCTTATGTATTGTGGTATATATTTGATTAGAGAAAAACCTACACCTGTGCGTATACATATTTAGTATTTGAGACCTACAATTTGCACGTAGAAACTGGAATATGATTTGTATTGCCAGTGGTTTTTTCCTTTTTATTTGTGGTGGTGGTGGTGGTTTGTTGTTGGGGTTTTTTTGTTTGTTTCGTTTTGTTTTTTTTTAGGAAGATAAAAATTAAAAAAAATATTGAATCCACCATGCAACTTAGAGCAGAGAGCATGGATGGGGACGTTTTACATGCCATGGATTATACTCATTTTATTTCTTGAATAGCTTATCCCCAGAGCATGTGTGTGTGCATGTGTGTCACTCTCAAAACAGGAAGAAAAATAGTGATGATTCACTTGTAGGTGGTTTTATGATTTGACCCTTTATAAGAATATATATCTCAAAGTAATGTTTGATTTTTGAACAAGATTTTGTGAAAAAGGGAAATAATACAGATACCTAGAGAAATTGATGTAGTTGGGTTACTGTTGACATAGTGTTTTTGCAAACACTCTCCAAAAATGCAGCTTAAACTTTTAAAGTTATAAAGCATTTTTTAACAAAGTGAAAATCTGGCATCTCATAATTTTTTACTCAATGTTACTGTGAATTTCACTGAGAGGATTGCAGGTTTTTTGCCAGGAAAAGACCTGAGCATTATTTCTCTGTGGATAAAGTGCTTTCCGTGTCGTTTTCTTGGTAGCACAGTGGGAGATAATAAGAGAAACACAATGTCTATGTCTTCGGTCACTTCAATTCAGTAATAAAATGAATTCTGAAGGCAGACTAGTTAGTATTGGGAAGGGTTTGGGAAGATCCTAAGTAAACCAGTGATGGTGGAGAGGTGTAGTGAATGATAATAACAAGGACAAGTTATTGGAAAGAGAAAAGACCTATCCTTAAAATGGTCATTTTTCACACTGCCTTTCTTTTCTTTCTGTTATTAGAATAGGACTTGTGGTGTTTGTAGAGGATTGGTAAGCACATTTTAGGGCAAATCCAAAATTTATTTTTCCTTTACAGCTCTAAATTGTTTCTCCCTTAGGTCTTGTGCTTTTTTTCCACTTTCTGTGTCTGTTTTACACCTGAATGACAAGTCCTTTGCTAAAAGACTTCGTATCTGGAAGGAAGAGAAAGAATGAGGTGTCTTGGGGATTTATTCTTTTATAGTGTGATAATATCTCCAGTTTTCTGTAAGCATTATCAGTAGGGATCAAAGTGACATTGAACTCTTCATTTGAATACACTCTTCCCCAACCTCCCAGCATTCCAAACAGTATTTCATTTGTGTGTTTCCCCAAAACTGGAAGTAAAACTCTTCCTTAGAGACTTTTGTTTTGTGGTTTTTCTTTTTTATGGAAAGGAGTCTCCATTTAGTGTGATAAGACATCGTGTTCTACTTTTAACCTCAGAAACATGCTTTCCTTTCCATATTGTTTATAAAAATAACCAGAGAGATTACTTTTGTCTCTCTCCTCAGCCCCCCATTAGATCATATGACCCATTCCTGTCCTATCAGAATTTAGAGGAATTGATAAAACACTTGAGCTGGTAATTACGAAAATTAGATAGTGTTTCTAAAGTGATGCTGCAAAGGTCTTGGCTGGTGACACCTTCAGAGAATCTGGAATTCTTTGCTATTTTTATTATTATTTTTTTAACGTTTATTTGAGAGAGAGCAGTGGGGAGGGGCAGAGAGAGACAGAACATCCCAAGCAGGCTCTGTGCTGTCAGCACAGAACCCAGTGTGGAGCTTGGTCCCGTGAACTGTGAGCGAGATCGTGACCTGAGCCAAAACCAAGAGTTGGACACTCAACTGACTGAGCCACCCAGAGACTCCTGGAGTTTTTTTCCATCCTTGTGAGCAGGAATTAGTGTTTCATTAGTCACACATTTAGAGTCAAGTGTGAAAAGTATGTCAATTCATTTCTCTCTGGTACTCTTAACCAAAGCAAGATACTCTTTATAGTGAAAACAAGATATCTATACTCTTTATAATTCCAGTTATGGAATTTGACTTGTGCATCTGTTAATGGGCAAACTGCTGCCAAAGTTCCTGGGAAAATTAATATAGTTGAGTTAATGAATCAAATGTATTTTTAGGCACACAGGCAGTAAATGACAGTACTTCTCACCAGCCAGAAATTGAATTGCTTAAGATGTTGTTCTTGAATGTACCCCTTTAGTTTTCCAGAATCTTGCCATACCTTTGTATCTGACTATATAACAATAATTTGTTCCCCCAACAGCAACCAAATTGATTTGCATTTTTAAAGAGAACTTAAAAATCTTAAAAAAAAAAAAAAAAAAAAAAGCATTAATCGAAGGAGAAAACTTCAGAGATGAGGTAATATTGTTAGACCTTAGATATAATCTTTATGGAAAATTTACAACAAAAAAGCTTAGAAAGGTTATGTTCTGTTCCCACATATTAGCTAGTTATTTGGTACAACTTGGGTCTCCTGACTCCTGATCTAGTAGGTCTTCCCATCACTTGATCATAATTGGGCTAAACAGTGGTATTTTGAAATTTGAGTAATTTAGGTTATGGAGTTAGGATATTCTTGACATTTTCAAGCACTGTTAACAGGTACATTTGAAGAATACCGAAATAGAAAATACCAAGCTTGTGTCAGAGGTCCAGACTCTGAAGAATTTAGATGGGAATAAAGAAAGCATGATTACTCATTTTAAAGAAGAGATTGGCAGGCTGCAGTTCTGTTTGGCTGAAAAGGAAAATCTGCAAAGGGCATTCTTGCTTACAACTTCAAGTAAGGTAAGTATTTTTGTGATACGTGTTTGAAGATTGTAAAACCTGTGTCTATTAAATGTATGCGATATTCTTTGTTTTTTATTTTTAATCTTCCCTTTTCCCAACCTTTTCTTTTGAAAAAGTTCAGTTTTACAGAGAAGTTGGAAGAACAGAACAACGAAAACATGTATCCTCAAATATTTTGCCATCTTTATCTCTCCATTTGTATGACCTTTTTTTCCTCTGAGTCATTTGAAGTCAGTTGCAGGCATTATGATATCACACCCTAGATATTTTAGCATGTCTTCCCTATCTACAGTTGTGGTTCATTATTCTGTATAACCATAAAACCATGATCATACCTAAGAAATTTAACGTTGATAATACTCATTCATAATACAGTTTTAGTATAATCAAATTATCCCAAGTATATATTTTTTATAAAGCGTTTAAGTTTATTTAAAACTTGTAACAGAGACACAGAGAGCATGAGTAGGGGAGAGGCAGAGAGAGGAGGACAGGGAGAGGGGAGAGAGAGAATCCCAAGCAGGTTCTGCACTGTCAGCACAGAGCCTGACATAGGGCTAGAACTCAAGAAACCACGAGATCATGACCTGAGCCAAAACTGAGAGTCAGATGCTTAACTGACTGAGCCACCCAGGGGCCGCCACCACGCCCCCCCCGCCACTATATATTTATATATAACCTTTACAATTTCTTGACCTGGTGGTAAAGATCCACACATTCATTTGATTATTGTTGTGTTTTTGCTCTAATCTAGAATAGGGTCCCTATACACCTTTTATGATACTGATATTTTTGAAGAATTCAGGCTTGTCTGAGAAGATGGTTTGTAATCTAGATTTATTGTTTCCTCAAAGCTAGATTTAGGTCATACATTTTTGGCAAGAAAAAGCCTAAATAGATGATGTCTTGTACATTATTTTGCATCAATACCAAATGTCACATAATGTTGATGTAACATTAATCATTTGTTTAAAGTTGTGTCTGCCTGAATTCATTATATGGGTGCTTTCCCCCTCTTTGTGATTATTGAGTAAGATGTAGGGTAATACTTTGAGATTATGGTAACATCCTGTAATGTCAATAGCTTTTCACCCAGTATTTTTGATCCCTTAATGATCCTCACCTGCATCAGTTATTATTAAATTAATGATTACAAAATGGTCACTTAAAAATTTTTCTTTTACACTTATTAGTAGGTATTCTTAGTTTTTTTTTTTTTTAATGTTTATTTTTGAGAGAGAGAGAGTAAGCAGAGCTGGGGAGGGGCAGAGAGAAAGGGACACGCAGAATCGGAAGCAGGCTCCAAGCCCCATGCTGTCAGCACAGAGCTCGACATGGGCCTCGAACTCAACAGACCATGAGATCATGACCTGAGCTGAAGTCAGATGCCTAACTGACAGAGCCACCCAGGCGCCCCTATTCTTTAAATCTTTTGATTGAGTCTTGTGTTTGGAATATGTTAAATAGTTGCATCATTCAAAAGTGAAAATAATTACAAAAATATTTACTGTCTCTTCCCTAAAAAAACCTTTTTTTTTTTACATGTACACATATGTAAAGATTTTCCATTAGTTTTTAGTTTATCCTTCTCTTTTTGCAAAAATAAGCATGTGCATACATACACACTCTTAAAAATAGGTGCCATGCTATATACATACTTTTTTGCACCTTTTTTTGTCATTTAAAATGTGTAGTTTAATGGTTTTCAGTGTATTCACAGTTATACAACTAATACTGCAGTAAATTTAGGAATATTTTTATTACCCCCCAAAGAAACTGTGTACCCATTAGCAGTTACTCCATATTCTCATTTGCTTCTCCCCCTCCCCCCAGTCCTAATTAATCATTGATTTACTTTTTTTTTTTTTGGATATATAAAGAGCTTTATATTTATTTCTCATTAACCATGAGAACATGACCTGAGCTGAAGTTGGCTGCTTAACCGAATGAGCCACCCAGGCACCCCTAAAATTTACATTTTATAAAAAATTAGAATATTTATAACAGTGTTCCAAAACCTCTTAAAAAATTTTTTTATGGAAAATCTGGACATCTTGTATGAGTACGCATATAGATCTTTCTCATTCACTATAACAGCTGTATAGGATCCCTCGTTTAATAGCTGTGTATGTAATTGTTTTTTAGTTGTGTACAGTCCTTAGCTTTTATAAGCATGCCGCTTATGCAAACATCATCCTTGTACAAATATCTAGGCACGTGTATATATAAAAAAAAATTAGTTATTTTCAAATTGCTTTTCAAAAAAATTAATACCCCAGCATTTGTATTTACTAGTGTTTGTGATGGTAGCACAGACTTCCATCGTGTGAAGGATATATAATAGAATTTATAATAAATTCTCATATTAGATATTCTCAGTTTTAAATAATTTTTCATTATTTTAATATTGTACTGAATCCCTCTAAAGCTAAATTTAATGTCCATACCTTTTATTAATTTTCTTGGAAACTCATAAAAATAAAATTGCTAGATCAAAACCTGTGTGCTTTTTCAAGGTGTTGATGAATGTTATAAAAATCTGGTGAAAAACTTTACACCAGCTACATGTACATAAGCCTAACCGTTCATGAATTTGCTAATTTCCCTAAAGTCATCTGAATATTGGAGTATTCCTGTTTTTTAATCTTTGTTAATTGAAAGAAATTGATGTTTGTTTTAACTTCTTTATTTGTTTGTTGATGAGTGGAGTATTTTTTTTTTTTTTTTGTATGCATAATGGCCATTTCTGTCTTTTAAAAAAAATTTCACGATAGGGGTGCCTGGATGGCTTAGTTAGGTGTGTGACTTCAGCTCAGGTCATTGTCTTCATGGTCATGTGTTCGAGCCCTGCGTCGGGCCCTGTGCTCCCAGCTCAGAGCCTGGAGCCTGCTTCCCATTCTGTGTCTCCCTCTCTCTCTGCCCCTCTCCTGCTCATGTCATGCTCTGTCTCTCAAAAATAAACAATTTTTAAAAATTTCATGGTTATGCCTTTCTCCAATTTTTTGGGTTTTTTTGTGGTTAGAGTTTTTTGATTTGAAAAAATGCTGATTAGAAAATAATTTTATATTCCAAACATTTTCTTCTACTAGTTTTATTGTTGCTCTTTTGCTGATGACATTTACATAGTTAGATCTGTTAATGTTGTATCTACAAATATTTTCTTCACCTCAGTGTACATAATCCTTTATATTTCCTTCTAAGGAGCTAACAGTTTTTTAAAAATGTTTATTAGAGAGAGAGAGTGTGCGCATGTGAGTGTGGTAGGGGCAGAGTGAGAGGGAGACAGAGGATCTGAAGTGGGCTCTGTGCTGACAGCAGAGACCCTGATGCAGGGCTCGAACTCACGAACTGTGAGATCATGACCTGAACCGAAGTTGAATGGTTAACGAACTGAACCACCCATGCGCCCCAGGAGCTAACAATTTAAAAACCAAGAATGGATTGCACTTTTTCTCAGTTCATATTATTTGTAGTACAAAGATAAAAAATAGGAAACTAGATGTGTTGGGCTCATAATATTAAAGGAAATAATTTTACTATGGCAATTTAAACTTATTTTCTCTCTTTTTTTTTTTTTTTCTTAACAGTAATTTTAACTTTTTAAGATACTTTTAGGTTAGGTAAGAGGGGCTGATTACTTTTTTATCTTCCCATTGTCTCAACTTTGATATTTGTGTATCAAATGTTTTATTTTTAGAACTAAGTTTTCAATCTGCCCTGTGGTTTCATAACGATATGGTATATGAATATTGTATCGGATATGTTTTCGGTTAGTTAATAGGAAACTTAACCAAAATTTTTGTAATTACAGAGAACTTTTTGAAATTATTTTTATTGGTAATCATAAAAAGTGTGAGTCAGTAAGTAGTTCTAGCTGCTAGAGATTTTGGGGGACAGGAACTTTCATTCAAATTTCTTTTTAACCAGGGATTTAAATATTGGGCATGTTGCTTATCAACTTAAGTGTACATGTGTTTAATGTGGTAGAGATACTGAGTGCATTGGATTGTTATCTGGGGATTCCAACACAAAGTCCTATCATAAGTTTTTTTTAATAGACTTCTGTATTTTATTTTAAGTCATGAGTAGAAAACCAGTGTTTAATTTAAAACTTTGATCTGTTGAAATATGAGTAAAACTTGTTTCTGCTACTGTTTTTACTTTAATGGTTTCGTTGCTAACGTATTTATTTGCTTTTCTTCAGGAAGATACTTTTCTTTTAAAGGAGCAACTTCGTAAAGCAGAGGAACAGGTTCAGGCAACTCGGCAGGAAATTGTCTTTCTGGCTAAAGAACTTAGTGATGCTGTAAATGTGAGAGATAAAACAATGGCAGATCTGCATACTGCACGCTTGGAAAATGAGAAAGTAAAAAAGCAGTTAGCTGATGCAGTGGCAGAACTTAAACTAAATGCTGTGAAAAAAGACCAGGTAAAGTGGGCTAATTTTGAATTTTCATTTTGATCAAAAGCTCACTAGAACTTACAAAATAGATTGGGTTATGTCAGAATAAGGTCAGATTCCTGATCACAGAAATTTAAATTTCCATTCATTTTGTTTAGTCATTGTAACTTCTTGGGTTGAAATTAATGTAAACTTTAAGAAAAACTTAAGTAGGCAAATGCTTAATGGTTAGTAAGAACTGCTCTGTTATTAAACTTTCTGATGTCAGGTATATATTGCTTTGTTTGGAATTTTTTATTTATTAGCTTCATAAAGTGGTATTATGGTTATTTAACAGGGTAATACTTATTCCTCAGGAGGGGGATTGTTGTTCTTTAGTTTTTTAATGAACCTTAGTCCTAAGAATATAAAGCTAGATTTATTAGGAGCTAATGTGGCTCTGTTGCCCAAACTCCAAAACAAATAAAAACTAGAAGCCAGAAAGAAAAAAGTGAAAAGGAAGTTGGGATTTACTATTACATGTGAGATAGGAGATTTTTATCTTTTATTTTTCTCATAGGAAAAGTCTGATACACTAGAACACGAACTGAGAAGAGAAGTTGAAGATTTGAAACTTCGTCTTCAAATGGCAGCAGATCATTATAAAGAAAAATTCAAGGAATGCCAGAGGCTCCAAAAACAAATAAACAAACTTTCAGACCAATCAGTAAGGACAATTGAATTCTTACCGAATAGTTCCTTTATCAGTATTTTTGTTTACAAATCAAATTTACAGTAGCTAAAGTTTTATTTATTTAACTAATCTCTACACCCCACACGGGGCTCAAACTCAGCAACCTCAACGTCAAGAGTTGTGTACTCTTCTGACTGACCCAGCCTGGCACCCCCAAATTTATAATACTCTAAATATCAACCTTTTGGATATAATTTATCTCTGCATGAATTGAAGTGATTGGCCTAATGTTTGTAATGATATATGTTGGTTTAAATTTGAAATTTTTGTGTGCTGGAAACCCAAGAAAGGAAGCAAGGGCAGCAGCAGGGGAAAACAGGGAGGGAAGGCCCTCTTTTTTGACCGTTTCCCTCTAAGTTCTTGTTAAATGTCTTCACTTAAAAACTCTGTACATATTGAATCCCTCCTGTGACTGATGCCTGTCCTCAGTGGGGTTCACTGTTGGTTATCCTCAGAGTCAAAGATGGTTTCTCGTTGTCATTATTGGGTTCTTCCATCCTACTCATAGCCACTAGATTAGGAAGAGTTAATGTAGCTAATTATTTTGTATTCCATCTGAGAGGGTAAGCAGATTTAATGAAAACAAAGAAATTGTTTCTGTTTTGGTGTGTGATTGATTTATTTGAGAGGGCATGCTGCATGTGCCATTGGTGGGGATGGAGGAGAGAGAGAGACTATCTCAAGCAGGTGCCACGCTTCGTGCAGAGCCTGCTGTGGGGCTCAATCCCATGACCTTGGGATCGTGACCCACGGCTAATTTAAGAGTTGGATGCTTGGGGCGCCTGGGTGGCTCAGTCGGTTAAGCGTCCGACTTCGGCTCAGGTCACGATCTCTCGGTCTGTGGGTTCGAGCCCCGCGTCGGGCTCTGTGCTGATGGCTCAGAGCCTGGAACCTGTTTCGGATTCTGTGTCTCCCTCTTTCTCTGACCCTCCCCCATTCATGCTCTGTCTCTCTCTGTCTCAAAAATAAATAAATGTTAAAAAAAAAAAATTTAATAAAAAAAAAAAGTTGGATGCTTAACTGAGCCATCCACGTGCCCCTTGGTGTGTGTTTTAATGTGGGTCCTTAAACTGTACTTAAATATAAGGTTTGCTATGTAATGGAATGCTGGAAGTAAAGAAACACATTTAAAACCTGCGGTTGAAAATGATACCAAGTTATCTCTGCAAACAAAATTTGCTATAAAGACTTCTATTTGTATACTGTATTGATACAGATGATATTTACACAGAAATGCATGTGGTAAGCTAGGAATGCTTTTGTGAAAAAATATACTTTAAGTATGACCCACATGTACGGGTTTTGGTTGAGGCCTGTAAGTATATTATGACTTTGTAGTAGATGACTTATGAGATTTCTGTGATTGGCTTGCTTTGGTAGTAGTTTGATCATTTGGCAAGGAAAACCAAAATAAAGTTTTTGTCTGTTGTAACTTTTAGGTCAGTTAGTAAAGTGATGGGTGTTACCTTTAGTCTTTGCTGGTCTTTAAGACACAATAGCAGCTTTGTAGACTTCTCAGAATTTCTTTATGTGACAATTACTGAAGGAAGGAAATAGAACTCATATAACAGTTTATTACATTTTGAATAGGCCAATAGCACCAGTGTCTTAACAAAGAAAATCGGAAATCAGCAAAAAGTGAATGATGCTTCCATAAACACAGACCCAGCTACTACTGCCTCTAATGTAGATGTAAAGCCTTCTACAGGTAAAAATCTTTTAGCCATTTTGTGTAGTGTCCTGCCTTGATGAGTATTGATACTTATTTATACTGCCTTATTCCAAGTGTGTGAGTCTTAGGGAGCTTCTGAAAATTCTTATGAGAGGATTAAGGCAAAGATAAAGTAAGGGGCTTAATAGTAAGAAAGTCTTACATGTGAAATACATAAAATGAGTGTGAACTAGTATTTATCTTCATGAGAATATTCATAAGTATTAAATGAGCTGGAGTTTGTAAGCTTAAATGGTTATAGCAGTTAGGCTATAGGATAGAAGCCAATAATTGAATTTTTAATTAATATTCCACTAAATCTGTGGAATCTCGAGGCATTTATGGTAATTCAGTTGTATAGTTCTGTTGCAGGGGGTGGGGTGGGGATTAATCTCCTGTTCTATTTATGTTTCTCTCTTTTTTTTTTTCTTTTATTTAATTTTTTTGACCCGGGTACTATGTGGTTAGTATACCTATTGGTGGGCAAGTTAAATTTTTATTAGTTTATTAACTTCTAGAATAGATTAGGAAGATCTGGTGAATGTATGAACATGACAATTTGAATTAAGTCTAGGTTTTCACTTGTCCTAATTTCTTTTTTTCACTTTATGTTAAAGATTGACAATAATGGAAGTCAGCACTCCAGTATATAAAAATACATTTCCTAATGTAGTGTTTGGGGTAATTGCTGTTTTAGACTTTTTAAATGTATTGTAAATTTCCCATGCTATTAAATATTTAATCAGGTTCAGCCACTATATAACAGGATCCTGACTTCCATTTATTTACACTTTTTGTAGTATGTAGAGTGGTGTTGTGTAAGTTACTTAATACTCACTGAATAGTAATGAAGGACTAGAAAAATAAAGTGTTTTCTCAGAGTATGGCTTTCTGTTTATCCTGTGTATTCAGTTACATGAAGAGAACAAGCATGCCATTTAAGAACTATTTTTAGCTGATTAAAAAAATCACTTTTCATTACTGAATGTGATCTTGTTTCTGGCCAGACTGACATTTTAAAAAATCTCATGTAGAGTTTATACTATCTTTATTTAGTGTATGATTAGATGTTTTTAAATAGATATTTCTCTCCTTCATTGTTCCATTTATTGTATCTCACAGTATACTGACCTTTAAGTTATTTTGAACAGGAAGATAATATGGGGCAAAATAATTTTTAATATTATTTTCTGTTTTGATAATTGATAATATTATTTTCTTGTCTAATAGCTGAGACAGATTCTGACATTGTAACAAAGGGACAAGTCTGTGAAATGACCAAAGAAATTGCTGACAAAACAGAAAAATACAATAAATGTAAACAGCTCTTGCAGGTAAGCTGGCTCTCTTGTGTGAGATTTATCAGATATAATGGCTTAGCTTACCTATATTTATATTTATATTTATTTATAAATCTTGGGGTTTCTTTTTCGTATCCATATACTGGTATTGAGTTTCACTTTTGAGATGATGAGAGGGGTTGTTCTGTGTACCTGCACACATAGGCCTGTATGTAAAATTATCCTAACATCATTAGTGTCCTTTCTTGATAATGGGCAAGTGATTAATTGAGGCTGGGTAGAACTTGATAAAGGGAAGTGCTCTTTTTATATTCCCTGTATTAATAGCAAAGAATTTTACCACAGCTTAAATTGACCAGAATTATAAAGTGGGAAAAGAGAATGTTAACCAAATGAGCTATTGCTTTTATGGTGTTACTTATTGTGACTATTTTAAAACTGTATTCTTCATACATTTCAGTTTTACAACTGTCTTGGTAGCATTCACTCCCGGAGTATTTCAAGGACAGAGGGAAAATGCTTCTCATTTATACCTGATTTGGAGAAGGGAGGCAAAGGCGTTTTGTGTTTGTGATTTTTTAATTTTTTGTGAGTGTGTGTATTTTTCTGTGCATGTAGAGAGGAAAGAGATATTTAGAACTATAGAATAATGTTCATACATTAGTTCAATGTTACTGTAGTAATTAAAATATTTTGTTACTGCCTTCTAAATAGTACTTAATCTTTTAAACTTTGAAAGTTTTTGTTCCTTTCTTCTGTAGAAGGATCGATGAGAATAGTTTTACCCTTGAGTTAAAGTAGTTGTTTATGAGGGACTAAACTTTTTTCATCAAGTCTGAAACAATTCAGGATGCCTGTTTTTTAAAATGTTATCATACAGTATTACTGAAAGGATGATAGAATGTTCCTAAGCCAAAAACTTCCTCAAGGTACATATTTTTTCCAAGTTGTGTTGAGGTGCAGTAAACTGCATATATTTGTTGAAATCCAATGAACTGCTTATATTTATTTAAAAAAATGTTTTTTAATGTTTATTTTTGAGAGAGACAGAGCTCAAGTGGGGGAGGGGCAGAGAGAGAGAGGGAAACACAGAGTCCCAAGCAGGCTCCAGGCTCTGAGCTGTTAGCACAGAGCCCGATGCGGGCTCAAACCCACAAACCCTGAGACATGACCTGAGCTGAAGCTGGACACTTAATCAACTGAGCCACCCAGGCACCTTGAGCTGTATAAAATCTGCAGTTTGATCAGTTTTGCCATACATACAGTTGTGAAAATATTATAGTGCCAAGATAACATTTCTATTACTTGCCAAAGTTTTTATGTACCCATTTGGTATACGTGCTGCTGAAATGAGCAGTTCTATTTGGAACTCATTCCTCCCTCTATTGCCACCCCCAGGAAACTGTTGGCTTGCTTTCTGCCACTGTAGCCTACCTTTTATACAGTTTGTATAAATGCGGTCATATGGTATATACTTTTTTTTTTTCTGTCCTCTTTCAGCATAATTATTTTGAAATTTATCCATGTTGTTGCTTTTATTGGTAGTTCATTTTCCTTTTTATTGGGAGAGTTCAGATCTTTGTTTTAAACATTGAGTTCATTTTATTACTGCATTGTAAGCTTTATTGTGGGTAGAAGTCTTTTGAAACATGTTTGGGAAATATTTTCTCCCAGTCTGTAACTTGCCTTTTCATTTCCTTAACGGTGTTTTTAGAAAAACTTTTGATTAAGTACAGATTTGTCAATTTGCTCTTTAATGTTTTGTGCTTTTTATGTTCTTTTTTTTAAGTTTATTTATTTTGAGAGATAGCAAGCGGGGAAGGGGCAGAAAGAGGCAGACAGAATCCCAGGTAGACTCTGTGCTGTCAGTGCAGGGCCTGATGGGGCTTGAACTCAAGAGCCGTGAGATCATGACCTGAACTGAAATCAAGAGTCAGATGCTCAACTGACTGAGCCACCCACTCACCCCTCTGCTTTTTATGTTCTAAGAAACACACACCTATAATCCAACTTGTAAAGATTTTTTTCTTCCATAAGTTTTATAGTCCTGGGTTTCACTAAATTTAGGCCTGTTAACAATTTTAAGTTTATTTTTGTGTGTGGTGTGAGGTATGGTAATGGATAGTAAGTTGATCTAGGATTAATTGCTAAAAAGTTGCTTAGAGCATATTTTTAAACTTTTACCTTGAATATAAGACATTCAAAATGAAATTGCCAATTTACCCTTTTGTCATGGTTTGTAACTCCTTTCTTTTAATATTCTTGGTTGTAGAGAAGAGCATTGTATAAGAAGTCAACCTAGATAATATCTTGGTTAGGAAATCCCAGAGTTTTGTTTGTCTACATCTGGAAGCAGCGTCATTATAATCATATGATTCTTTTTTCTTTTTTCTTACCTCTCTTTGCAAAAGTTGTATATGCTTGTTGTGAAATCTTAGGCATTATAGAAATAAAGAGTAAAAATGGTAAAAGGTACCATCATGATCCTGATTCCAAGTGATGAGAGCTATTCATATTTTGTTTATATTTTTCTACACAACATGATATAGAGTCATAGAAGATTGTGCTAACTTTTAAAACAAAAATAAGATTATACTGTATATTTTGTTTTTGAAACTTGCTATTTTAAATTAATGTATCTTGTTCCTTATTAATGTGTGGATCTACTTTGTTCTGTTAAATATATACTATTTCATTGTATGGACTTAAAATGATTTTTCCCATTGTCTACTGACATTATTTCAGTTTTTCTATTGTTAGTGTTAAAATGAAACATTCAGTACATATCTAAATATGTTCATAAAGATAATGGCTGTATCTGTGTTTTTAAAAGTCTTTGGTAATTCTAATTTCATTTAGGATGAGAAAACAAAATGCAATAAATATGCCGATGAACTTGCAAAAATGGAACTGAAATGGAAAGAACAAGTGGAGATTGCTGAAAATATAAAACTAGCACTAGCTGAAGTAGAGGACAATTACAAAGTAAGTCAGTATTTGTATAACGTGAGGCAGGTGCACCTGGTACTTTTGCAGATGTGTTAGCTATAATTTTTATCAATCTGATGTGCAGTTTTAACATAGATAATTGGGATAGTATTTTCGTGTATAAGTAAAAATGTACTACATGTTTAGTGGAGTATAGTTAATTAACTATGAACTGAGAAAATGAATACCCATACATATTACCATTGTGGCTTTAATTCTGTTCATTTTGATGGCTAATTAAAATGATATCTTTTAATTGCTTCATTTCTAAGATGAAAAGTGATCATTTCATTATCATATTTGTTCATTAATAAGTTTTTTAAGTTTATTTATTTATTTTATTATTTATTTTTTTTTTTTCAACGTTTTTTATTTATTTTTGGGACAGAGAGAAACAGCATGAACGGGGGAGGGGCAGAGAGAGAGGGAGACACAGCATTGGAAACAGGCTCCAGGCTCCGAGCCATCAGCCCAGAGCCTGACGTGGGGCTCGAACTCACGGACCGCGAGATCGTGACCTGGCTGAAGTCGGACGCTTAACCGACTGTGCCACCCAGGCGCCCCATAAGTTTATTTATTTTTAAGAGAGACACAGAGGGCAAGTGGGGGAAGGGCAGAGAAAGAGGGGGAGACACAGAATCCAAAGCAGGCTTCAGGGTCTGAGCTGTCAGCACAGAGCCCGATGTGGGTTTCTAACCCACAGACTGCAAGATCATGACCTGAGCTGATGCTTAACTGACTGAGTCACCCAGGCATCCCCCTATTTATTCATTTAGAAACAAACATGGGTGTATGTAAAATTATTTTAGGGCCTCAGGGCTCCTGGGTGACTCAGTTTGTTGAGTGTCTGACTCTTGGTTTCAGCTTAGGTCATGATCTCATCGTATGTGGATTCGAGCCCTGCATTGGGCTCCACACTGATGGTGTGAGGCCTGCGTGGGATTCTCATTCTGTCTCTATCTCCCTCTCAACCTCTCTCAAATATATTGAAAAAAATAATTTTAGGGCCTTGACATTTTTGTGGGGATATAATAATATGATTAGTAATTTTAAAATTTATATGTGTTATTAAATGAATCACCAAAATGTGTTACCTGTGATCCTAAAAAGTACTGCAGAGTGATGTAATCTTTTTTTAATTATGTCATTAGGAGGCCACATGTTTATTATTATTTTTCTTAAGTTTATTTTGAGAGAGAGCGAGCGTGTGCACAGAAGAGAGGGCAGAGGGAGAGGAGAGAGAGAATTCCAAACAGGCTCCAAACTGTCAGTGCAGAGCCTGACCTGGGCCTTGATCACATGAACTGAGAGATCACGACCTGAGCCGAAATCAAGAGTCAGATGTTTGACTGAGTCACCCAGGCACCCCAGTGATACAATCTTCATTAAAATTGTTCTTGCCAGTGTGATAATAGGCAACAAACAAGCTTAAATACTAAATTATATTTGTAAGAGTGTTAGAGAAAAAAAATAGCAGGCTGTTTAATTAATAAGTAGGAAGATATTTTTATTCTAAGGAATAAAGTATAATCTTACATATTTTGGTATCTATATGTACATGTAATTTGCATATTTTGTGTGACTAAAGATCAGGAAGTTTTGAATGATTTAACTTTGCTATAGTGTAGCTAATTCTACTTACAATTTTTAAATGTTCTTAAAGACACCAAAGATTAGGTTTCTCCCTGGGGGCTGGAGAGGGTGCACATTATATACTAAGGTAATTTTACTGGTGGTCTTTTTTTCGATCTTGATCTATTGTCAGAATGAAATTTTCAGACTTTTAATCAATGAGATTATTGTTTCTGGAATCGCTGTGGATATTGTTTTCAATGACTGGCAACTTTCCTTATTATAAAGTGTGAATACTGAATTTATGTGAACTTTATCTTTGCATCTTGACTAGAAAAAAACTCATTTAGTAAAATTAAAGCCTACTATATAGAGAGAGCACTGTGTTAGCTTTTATCTGGATGATCACACAGGTATGGCACAATGCTATCTATGCTTAAGGAGTTTACAGTCTACTAGAGATTGCTAGTGGTATCATGGTGATACTCACAACTCCTTGATATTCGTGACCCAGCTAATCATCTGTCAGATTCATGGGAAGTTAAATAATGTTTTTAGTTCATTAATGATCAAAGTGAGCATCAAAATTAATGTTCTAGATTATGCTGCTGGTAAAGGTGCTTGGCTTTTTGTTTAATGCCCTTTGACTTCTTTTGCACTGTTGAGATAGTACTCACTAAACAGATACTCGTTGGACAAAGCAAAATGGGATGAAGTTCTACGTGAATGATAAGTCTAAGAAGTACCTTAGAGCTGTTTTCAGGGGAATATTTAGGAGTTAAACATGGAGAAAACAGACCCTTGAAAGAGAAAACTGGAGGGGAGGAGAAGCAGAGCTTGGGAAAGAAAGAAGCGGCATTCTAAATAGATAGAAAAGCATTAATATACAGGTTTGGGGGTGAAAAGTGCAGAGCATAGTCTGGAGATTATGAGCAATCTTGAGTAATAAGACTTCAATGTCTGTAATGGAGTAGATTGGACTTGATAGATTGAAGCCACGTTTTGGGGGGCCTAAAATGGAATTTTAGTGCTATTTGTTGTTAAGAATTTTCTAGGAGTAAAGAAAGGGACCCAACTATAGTGGGTCTTTGTGAAGTAATTTGGTAACACTGAGGAGATTTACAGGTGGAAAGTTTTTGAAGGTGAGAAAATCAGATAGAAATATTAGAGAATTACTTGATAAAGGCCACCCCTTTGGGGACCGTCCTTGATCACTTACTCTTGAATAGGACATGAGTCTGTCAAGGAAATCTTTGAAAGGCATCCTCAGGGAAAAATTATTTGAAGGATAGTTTTGTGTTTGTATCCATAATGCTTATAATGCAAATGGGCGGTGGTTAAATGAATGAATGACTTAGACTGACGATGGTGGGAAGAGGAGTAGGAAGTGTAACATAGCTTCCTAGCTTCAGTCACACTGGGCTCTGAGATTGGTAATATCTGTTAGCAAAAGTTAGAAAAGTAGGTTTGGGACCCCTTGCCCTCAAAATGTAGAAAGACAATAATGAAAACATGTCATCCGTCAATTGAAAAGACAGATTTGAGGGTGCCTACGGTAGTTCAGTTAGTTAAGTGTGCGACTCTTGATTTTGGCTCAGGTCATGATCTCACAGCCCACATCGGACTCTGTGCTGACAGTGCAGAGTCTGCTTTGGATTCTCTCTCCTTCCCTCTCTGCGTCCCTACCACCACTTGAATGTGACCGTCCTTCTCTCTCCCGGTCTCCTCCCCACCCACCCCCTCCTGCCCCAAAATAAGTCAATAAACTTAAAAAGAGAGGCACCTGGGTTGCTCAGTCGGTTAAACATCCAGCTTCGGCTCAGTCATGATCTTGTGGTTCACCATTTTGGGCCCTGTGTTGGGCTCTGTGTTGACAGCTCAGATTCTGTGTCTGCCCCTCCCCTGCTTGCTCTGTCTCTCTCTCTCTCTCTCAAAAGTAAATAAACACTTAAAAAAGAAAAGTACTGTATCTGTAAAAAAGATTTGGAACTTGGGGAAGAAAGAGGTGTGCCACATTAGTTAATAGTTGTGATTTTTCCCATGGGGATCATAGTTGAAGGCATAGAAAAAAGGAAGTTTTTAGGGGGAATATAGAGAGAAGAAGCCAGAGAAGAAACTTCGAGAACACTCACATTTAAACAAATTTTGGGGGGGGGGGGGATATATCCAGAGATGTCAAAGAATAAGACCCAAGGAAATACATGGGTTATGGTAATAGTAAGTATTTTGATAGAATGGTATAAACTAGCTCTTGATGTGTAGGGAGAGAGTGGATAATGAAAAAATGATTTCTTTTTTCAGCTTCAGTTGGCAGAGAAAGACAAAGAAATAAATGGACTGACGACACATTTGGAAAAACTCTCCGGGGAGAAGGTATCGAATGGTGTACTTTAACATCTTTCATGAGACAGTGAATGATACTACAGCTTTATGAAGACACATTTTATAATCACGTGAGGGTGGCTAAAAAAAGTTAAATTAAGGGCGCCTGGGTGGCTCCGTGGGTTGAGCGTTCGACTCTTGATTTTTGGCTGGGTCATGATGCTAGGGTCATGGGCTCGAGCCCTGCTGAGCTCCTCGCTGAGCATGGAGCATGCTTAGGATCCTCTCTGTCCCTCTGCCCCTCTCCCCTGCTCTGCATGCGTGCGCGCTCGCGCTCTTTCTCTCTGTCAAAAAAAAAAAAAAAAAAAAATTAAAGTTAGGATAAAGAAAAGACTGAAGCAGATCTTAGTATGCTTAGGTGCAGAATCTTTTTGGTTAAATAATATTTTTAAAATACTTTATGAGGAAAAGGCTGAAGTGTTTAAGTTTAGCTTGCTCTTTGTTACATATATTGTATTTAATAATAAAGAAATTTTAGGATGTTTAAATTTAGAAAGAGTAAAAAATTTAAAAGTTATACATGATACTGTCTTTATCTGGTTTTCTTTTGTGAAGGAAACATTTTAGAAGTTATTTAATGATTTATAGTGTAACTTACCAGTGAAACAGAATGTACACTTATAATGTAAAAAATGCTACGGTGCAGCATTTCACAAAGTATTGTTTGAGGTCTTTTGGGGGCCCCTATCCCCTTTTAGAGGTCTACAAAGTTACAAGCTATTTTCATAATACTAGAGTGTTATTTGCGGCCCCCCCCCCCCGGTGTTACATTTAAACATGCTGGTATGTAAGCAGTGGTGTTAAAACTGCTGGTGTGTTAGTTTTTGAATCAAGGCAGTTGCACCAAACTCCGTTGGTGTAGTTACCATACATGGGAGGACCCTGCCACCCCACCTTTCCTGTGCCTGTTATCTCTGCCCCGCAGCAGCATCTGGGCAATGCCAGTGGCTGCTGGTTTCTCCTGGGGCCAAAACAGATTTCCCAGCCGCCGGCGGCCCAAAAGTCTGGAGAAAATTTGCTTGCCATTCTTGCTGTTGGGCAGCTCTCCAGTCCAGCGGAAGGGCTACGTGTCATGAGGGAAGCCAGGCTGTGAAGAGCCGGGTTGCTTCTTTGGCACGGGCAGAGCTTTAGAAAGATGGTCCTCGAAGTGCACTTGGTAATTGTTGCATGACGAAAGGTAATTGTCGCATGATGATCCTGCCCTGCTGCCCCGAAAATAAAAATGGATTCGTGTTGGTCCCTCCCCCCTCCCCCCAACCACACACACTTGGGCACTAAGGGAGGTCGGTCGGTTGTCCCCCTCCCCTCCTTTGCCGGGACTTGGCAACCCCAGAGAGGAGCCGCTGTGCCCTGAGTCCCAAGAGGGTCTCTGAGGGCTCCCTGCCTTGCAGCCTCCAGCAGGGGCGCCTCTGTAGTGTGAGGGCGCTGGGGCTCGCGTGGGAGGCCATGTGGCGCGGCCATTCCCACGGGAATGGCACTAGCCGCAGACTTGGCACCTCTGCTCTGGATCCTGGGTTAAACTTGAAGTTGTGTTTTAGCTGGCGTGTCTTGGCTCATGGTCCGTGTGAGTTGGCTCTGTCAAGTCGCCATAATAAAGCTTTGTAAGGTGGCAAAAAACATGTTAACCGTTCATCTTAACCATTGCAGTAAAGGTTAAAACCAAAAAGCCTGATGATGAAACAGTAAAATAGTAATCTTTTATTTTCAAAACGTTTTTTTAATCTTTGTTTTTGAGAGAGAGAGACACGGTGTGACCAGAGGAAGGGTAGAGAGAGCAGGAGACACAGAATCCGAAGCAGGCTCCAGGCTCTGAGCTGTCAGCACAGAGCCCGATGCGAGGCTCGAACTCATGAACTGCAAGATCATGACCTGAGCTGAAGTCAGATGCTCAACCGACTCGGCCACCCAGGTGCCCTGAAACAGTAAAATAGTAATCTTAATCGAAGCTTGATCTCAGGGTGCATGTCTTTTTAATATTCTATGTGATGAAATGGGAAGTACCCCCAAAGTGCTTCTGCCTGAAGTATGATGGTTATCTTAAAGTGAAGTACTTGTGCAGTTGTTTGGGTTGTGAGCTGAACTAGCTGCTTTTTTTCCTAGCATATCGTTTCTGTATTAAAGAATGACTAATGGGGCGCCTGGGTGGCGCAGTCGGTTAAGCGTCCGACTTCAGCCAGGTCACGATCTCGCAGTCCGTGAGTTCGAGCCCTGCGTCAGGCTCTGGGCTGATGGCTCAGAGCCTGGAGCCTGTTTCCGATTCTGTGTCTCCCTCTCTCTCTGCCCCTCCCCCGTTCATGCTCTGTCTCTCTCTGTCCCAAAAATAAATAAACGTTGAAAAAAAAAAAAAGAATGACTAATAAGGGTACCTGGGTGGCTCAGGTGGTTGTCTGACTCTTGATTTTGGCTCAGGTCATGATCCCAGGGTCATGGGAATGAGCCCTGTATCGGCTTTCATGCTGAGCGTGGAGCCTGCTTAAGATATCCCCGCCCTCTCCTCTCCCTGCCCCACTCCTTGTCCCTCTCCCCCCCCTCCTCGTTCCTCTCCCCTGCTTATGCGCTCTCGTGCACTCTAAAATATATATATATATATAAAAAAATGACTAGTAGACAAAATATATAGTTATTTTAAAGGTAAGGTATTTGGTAGGTGTTTTCTTGAAAAGAAGTGACCTTTAAGGAAAAAACAAATGATAGTATTTATTGCCAGTGATAAAATTCAGGCTTTTAAGCAAAAACTAGAACTTTGGGTAACTTGTGTCTGCTAGCGTGAGCTTGATAATTCCCAGTGCTTACACACTTTTCTGATGAGATGGGCAGTAATATTAAGACTGATTTTTAAAAAGTGTTCAGTTAAATTGGCCAGCATTTGGAAGATCTACATGACTCAGTGAATCAGTCAAGTTTCCCAAATGACCAATGATGATGATACTACAGAATCACCCATGATAAGGAGGCCATTCAGATCTTAACGGTTGAGTGGCGTTGCTGTGTGACAGTTGCAGAATTCTGACTTATCTTTTTTTTGTTGTTTTTAAAGTTTATTTAGAGAGAGAGAGAGAGTGTGTGTGTGTGTGTGTGTGTGTGTGTAAGTGGGAGGAGGGGCAGAGGGAGAGAGAGAATCCCAAGCAGGTTCTGTACTGTCCGCACAGAGCCCAGCACGTGGCTTGATCCCATGAACTCTGAGATCATGACCTGAGTTAAAATCAAGAGTTGGATGCATATCCGACTGAGCCACCCAGGCTCCCTGAATTCTGATTTTTCAAATCTATCATTTTCTCTTTGTCCCTTAGCATTCTATAAGGAAGAAGAAGAACCTTCGGGGTGTCACAGAGCTTCCCTACCCTCTCCAGGCATGGCACTGTCTTAGCACATTGGTGTGTTCACCAATTGGAATTGTTTAAGAATTTTAAATCTGGGGTTTGAATATAATAGCATGGTTAATTAAATCATTGGTCAGATGATTTAATTCAGTCTCCATCTTCCCTCCTATCCCTGATGTAGAGGGGGGCTGTTAGTAAAATCTCTAACTCTCTGTAGTCACGTGCTTGGTCCTTCTGGTGGAACTGTCTGAGGGCTTCCCAGGAGTCACCTTGTTAGCATAAATTATATTAGTCTAAAGGGACTTACTATGAATGACAGAAGACATTGTTGCTATTCAGGAAATTCTAAGAGTTTTAGGAGATCTTTGCTAGGAACCAGGGACAAAGGCCAAGTACATTTTTGTATCTGTGTGTGTGTATGAATATATTTTTAATTTATATTTAGGTGTCTGTGTCCATCTGTCTATCTTCCTGACAGTCATGAGTATGAACTCTTTAGTCAGTGGATTGGAATTTGTTGCTCTTTGGTTTTGTTTTAAATATTTGTGTATTTTGAGGTGAGCGTGCAGAGGAAGAGGGAGAGACAACCTCGGGCAGGCACCACACTGAGTGTGGAGCCCAACATGAGTTGAGATCATGACCTGAGCTGAAATCAAGAGTTGGATGCTTAATGGACTGAGCCACCCTGGCACCCCTAGAATTTTTTTTTTTTTAATGTTTGTTTATTTTTGAGAGAGACAGAGTGTGAGTAGGGGAGGGGCAGAGAGAGAGAGAGAGAGAGAGAAACATAGAATCTGAAGCAGGCTCCAGGCTCCAAGCTGTCAACACAGAACCCAGTGCGGGACTTGAACTCACAAACCACGAGATCATGACCTGAGCCGAAGTTGGAAGCTTAACCGACTGAGCTACCCAGGTGCCCTGGGCACCCCTAGAATTTATTACTGTTCTTAATTTGATGTTTCTACAGTTCTAGATTTGGTCAATGGAAGCACTTTGAAACTGGTTTCCTGATATTCACCTGTATCAAAAGGGTGTTGTTGATTTTTTGAGTACTTAATATCTTTCCAGCATTGCAAGATACTCTGGCTTATCTTTGTACCCTTCTTCCTCCTGCCTTGCGGAGGTTGTAACAAGGTTTGAGGGAGGCATATGTCATACAGCAATGGGAACAAACACCCAGTCATCACGCTTTTGAACTACAAAAGGATCTCATCGTGTACCCTTCTTAACTCATCTTTGGTTTGTCCGTTGTTGTGTTTGTTCTTTTTTAAAGTTTATTTAATTTGTTTTGAGAGAGACAGAGATAGCATGAGTGGGGAGGGGCAGTAAGAGGGAGAGAGAGAATCTCAAGCAGGCTCCATGCTGCCAGTGCAGAGCCCGACATGGGGCTCAAACCCACGAAACTGTGAGATGATCACCTGAGCTGAAATCAAGAGTTGGACACTTAACTGCTGACCACCCAGGCACCCCTGGAATTGTCCTTTTTTTTTTTTTTTTTTTTTTTTTTTTTTTTTGGTAATAAGAACAGAGTTTTTGGCTTATTATTAGAGATGGTATTTAGAAACCAAAATATGGGCCCTCGGTGTGTCCATGATTCCTGGTGCTCATTGCCTCTAGATCTTCTCAGTGGACAGAACTAAGAAATGTTATTTTAGATATCATGAATTCTGGTCCAACTCCACACAGTTCTTCTCCTTCCTCATTTCCTATTTGTATGTCCCGTCTACCGTGAGAATTCTGGTGTCCAATACCGACACTTGTATGCATTTGCCAAACCCAATAATACACAAATATTACTATGAGACAGAAACCTATTAAGTAAGAATAGAATTTGAGGGGCATCTGGTGGCTCAGTTAGTTAAGCATCCAACTCTTTTTTGACTCAGGTCATGATCTCAACAGTTTTGTGAGTTCAAGCCCCACATTGGGCTCTGTGCTGACAGTGTGGAGCCTGCTTGGGCCTCTCTCTGCCCTTACCCTGCTCTCGAGCGCTCTCTCTCTCCTCCTCCCGCAAAATAAATAAGCCTAGAAAAAAAAAAAAAAGAATTTGAGATTGAAGTGGTTTTTCCTGCCTCTTACACTTTAGAGTATTATGTTGAAATAGTTTTTTCTTCTTCCTCCTCTCTCCCCTTCCTCTTTGCTTTTAGTGTGTGGGAACACAAAATGAAAAGTGGGTTATAAAGATTCCTGCAAAGGGACACCTGGGTGACTTAGGGTTGGCTCCTGATTTGGGCTCAGGTCATGATCTCACTGTTTGTGGGAGGGAGCACGGAGCCTGCTTGGGATTCTCTCCCTTCCACTCTCTGCCCCTCCCCCATTTCCATGTGCTAGTGCTTGCTTTCTCTAAAAAAAAAAATAAAAAAGATTGCTGCAAGTAAACAATTAAAGATAATTAAAACAATAGCACAAATGAAGAGAAAATGATTTTTTTTTAATTTCTGGTATGAGTTTTGGTCAAGCGTATTGCAAAGTTAAAACAATGATGCTCTAATCATGGGGCACCTGGGTGGCTCAGTCAGTTGAGTGTCTGACTCTTGATTTCTGCTCTGGTCATGATCCTAGGGTTGTGGAATTGAGCCCCGGGTCCAGCTCCTTACTGAGTGTGGAGTCTGCCTGGGGTTCGTTTTCTCTCCCCTCTCCCTCCACCCCCCTCTCCCTTTCTCCCTTCCCCTTTCTCCCCCCTCCCTCCCCTCTCCCCCCTCCCTCCCTCCCTCCCTTCCTCCCTCCCTTCCTCTCTCTCTCTCTCTCCCTGCCTCTCTCTCCCCCTTCTCCCCCCTCTCCCCTCTCTCCCCTCTCCCCTCTCTCCCCTCTCTCCTTCCCTCTCTCCTTCCCTCTCTCCCCCCTCTTCCTCCCTCTCTCCCCCCTCTCCCTCCCTCTCTCTCCCTCCCCCACCTCTCCCTCTACTCCTCCCCCTGCTCACTCTCTTTCTGTAAGATAAAAAATCAGTGATGCTGTAATCAGAGCTGACAAGAAGTTGGGAAGAGATGTATATATATTACAAATGCTTCAGACAACTTTGAGATCTGGATTTACTTTCAGTATTGTGAATAAGAAACCCAGCTCTAAGTGTGTATTGTGCTTAGAGATATTTGCTAATGCTAGAGAGAAGCAGTCAAGATACTTTATATATTTTACAAGTATAAAAAGACATTTTTATATGAAATATTTATATATATGATACATATATATAAAATTGTTTAGAATTTATATAATGGTTATATTACCTACCTTACAATTAATATTTCTACATTAAAATGTGTTTGAGGGTCACCTGGGTGGCTCAGTCGGTTAAGCATCCGACTTCAGCTCAGGTCGTGATCTCAACGGTCCGTAAGTTCGAACCCCGCATCAGGCTCTGTGCTGAGAGCTCAGAGCCTGGAACCTGTTTCAGATTCTGTATCTCCCTCTCTCTGCCCCTTCCCTGCTCATGCCGTCTCTCTCTGTCTCTCAAAAATGAATAAACGTTAAAAAAATAAATAAATAAATAAATAAAATAAAATGTGTTTGAAGTTTTATATAGGATATAGTCCTGAATGATTATAACTGCTTGTATGTTTTATTATGATATAAATGGCTGAAATCACATAAAATAGCATTGTAACTGTAATATACTGCACTAACAAATTTTCCCCAAACTTAATGGCTCAAAGCATTTGTTATTTCACAGTTTCTGTGAGTGAGGAGTTCGGGTGTGACTTAACTGTGTCTGCTGGCTTTAGACCTCTCACAAGCCTGCAGTTAGGTTGTCAGAGGGCTCAGTCATCTCATGGATGTAGATTTGTTTCCAATCCCACTCAGGTGATGTCAGGATTCAGTTCCTTGGTGGTTATTAGTCCAAGGGACAGCACACTTCCTCTGCTGCCATCTTCCATGCGGTCACTCCTCTCCTGTACTCTTGACTCAGGTGAAAGGTTACTCAAAACACAGGGTAACCCTTAAAAATGTAAAGCTGATCACTTCCTTGCTTAAAGCTCCTTAATGGGCCTGTTGTGCACTTAAGATTAAACCTTAACATGTGATATTTTGTATGACTGGCCTCCATTTCTCTCTCTGTTCCCATCTTAAGCCACAATGTCCTGTTTCAGTATCCTCCATTGCAGAGTCTCTCTCAGTAGTTCTCAAACTTGAGCTTGTGTCAGAATCCCCCGTAGTGCCTGTTAAACCCTAGATTCCTGGGTTCCATTCCCAAAGTTTCTAATTCAGTAGGTTTGTAGTGGGGCTTGAGATTTGTGTTTGTAAGTTCCTGGTGCTGCTGGTCTGGGCACCACACTTTGAGAACTGTTCTAGTCACTCAGTCTGTACAATTCACCAATTGCCTTGTTTTCTCAGGGCCCACATTCATGTCCTTTGTCAGGAATATTCTTGCCTACAATTCCTTATTATTTTGTTAGACTTTTTTTTTTTTTTTTTTTTTTTTTTTTTAAGTTTAAACCTAAGAGGGGCCCTTGGGTGGCTCAGTCAGTTAAGCATCCAGCTTCAGCTCCGGTCATGATCTCATGGTTTGGTTTGCGAGTTCAAGCCCTGCATTGGGCTTCGTGCTGAGAGTGTGGATCCTGCTTGGGGTCCTGGCTCTTTCCTCTCTCTCTCTCTCTGTTCCTCCCCCACTCACACTTTCTCTCTCAGGATAAATAAGTAAACTTTTTAAAAAAAGAGTTTAGGGGTGCCTGGGTGGCTCAGTCGATTAAGCATCCAGTTTCGGCTCAGGTCATGATCTCATGGTTCATGGGTTCAAGCCCTGCATTGAGCTCCACACTGACAGTATGGAGCCTGCTTGGGATTCTCATTCATTCTCTCTCCCTCCCTCCCCCACTTGCATTTTCTCACGCTCTCAAAAAAAAAAAAAAAAAAAAAAAAAGTTTAAATATATGAGAATAGAGAGAATAATAGAATGAACTGTTGTACTCCTCACCCGACATCAGTAATTGTTATTTTATGGTTGTCTTATCTATGCAACCATAATTACCTTCTTCCCCAGTGATTTTTTTTTCAACTATATTCCAGAATTCATATTACTTCCCTCTAAATATTTAAATATTCTTTTCTTGATTCATCCTTCAAGTCCCAGATTTACTGACTCTTCCTCAGTGAGGCCTTCTTTGACCTCCCACTCTGAAGTACATACCTTTATTGAATTCACACCTGGGACCTGTTACTTTTATTTCGTAGCATTTAACATAATTTGTAATTAATGTTTATTTCTGCCTCTGCTTAATTGTAAGATACATGAAGATAGGAATTGTCCATTTTATTCACCATTTGTGAATAGTATAGTGCCTGATACTTGAAGTTAAGTATTAGTTGAATTAATAAATTAATGGGGCAAACATAATTTATAGCTTTTGCTTATAAAAACATTTGGTGAAAGAAATGTACTGGAATCAGCAATTTTATTGTAAGTACCCTGCCCTGTCAGGGTGCAATAGAAGTAGGACAGTTTGGGGGGTGCCTGGGTGGCTCAGTCGGTTAAGCGGCCGGCTTCGGCTCAGGTCATGATCTCGCGGTCCGTGAGTTCGAGCCCCGTGTCGGGCTCTGTGCTGACAGCTCAGAGCCTGGAGCCTGTTTCAGATTCTGTGTCTCCCTCCCTCTGACCCTTCCCTGTTCATGCTCTGTCTCTCCCTGTCTCAAAAATAAATAAAAACGTTAAAAAAAAATAAGTAGGACAGTTTGTTTTCTGCTTCTGGTCTCCCTGAGTTACTCCTGATTTTCTTGCTGGTGACACTGTAGTTTTATGTTACTTAAAAAGTCTGTATTTATAAGAATTTCTGTTTTCTATTTTAACAGCTTATTTAATGTTTATCTCCCCAGTGTTATCTCAGAACCATCAGAACCCCTACCCTAGTAGGGTACAAGGTTAGGACTAAGTCCCTTTTGTGTATCACTAAAACCTAGATCCACACATAGACCTAGAATGAACCAAGTGATTGTTGAGTGGATAAATGAAAAGTACTTACCACCATCTATTTATTTTACATATTTTGTGTATTGTAGTTCTTCTTTGCCCTAGAGTATAAACTCCATATGAGTGGGAATTTTTGTCTGTTTTGGTTATTCCAGAATCCCTAGTGCCTACCAGATAGTACTCCCTAAATATTTATTGAACATGTGTGTGAATAAAAGAACTAATAGTATGAAGTAGTAGCTCTCTTAAGATTAAAAACCCTACTAATTTAGGGATGCCTGACCGGCTCAATCGCTAGAGCATGTGACTCTTGATCTCAGGGTCGTGAGTTCAAGCCCCACGTTGGGTGTGGAGTCTACTATGAACAAATAAACACATACATACATGCATACATACATACATACATACATAAATAAATCCCTACCAGTTTAACTTCATTTAGGAACTTAATAGCTTAAAGTATCTTTTCATGTCATTCAAAAACTATTTAATAGAATTATCATTTTCATATTTTCATACTATTTCAAATATTCTGCATAAACACCTTAGTAGAAACATAAAGGGGGAGAGTAAAGAAAATAAGCAAAAGCAAAATGGCAAATAATGATTTAAAAGAAAGATTGTGGGAAATACAAATAAAAATTTTTTAAATTAAAAACCATTTCAGAATATTTAACATCATATACCTATTTTTTTCTGAATCATTTTGTGTTTCCAGACGGTTTGCTTCCTACCTGACAATGGAAGAGTAGCATATATACTTAAAATTAACGGGAGATAGCTGTAATGAAATGTTATAATAATAAGCACGATTAAATAATCATGACCCCACACAACTGGTCCTAGAAAAGTCGTAGACTACCATGTTTCCCTTTTTAGCTATAACTTAGCGGCTATCTAGGAGTGATAAAAGGAGGTTATGAGAATTATATAATACCTTGAACAACTTGTTCAGAGTTGTAATTCCAAATATTTAATGTCTTTCCTCCTCTACTTTGATTGGGTCGACATGTGGCATATAAGAGAAATATATTACTCATCCTGTTTAACAGTTGGGAGTACCAGAGACCTCCTTAATTCGTGGGGTAATTTGTAAAACCAAGGCTACTATGAGCCATTTTGGGGCCTTGAAGAAGAAAAAAAGATGTAGGCATTCTAGCAGAGGCAAACCAGCTAACCACACTTTTGTGCCTTAGAACTATAAAAGAGGATTCCTAACAAAATCTATTAGTTAAATTGTGGAGGCTTTTATTTTAGGAGGATTCTAAGTCAGCCATTAACACTGTTTTGCCCAGGTGACATAGCTGTATCCTGTCATGCATGTCTTTGAAGGTAGAGGAGGTCTTGGAGGAGTTCTGAGTTCTTGGCCATTTTTCTTTTTTTTTTGCACTTCTTTATTTTTGAGGGAGAGGGAGAGAGAGGGGGAGAAGGGGAGTGGGAGAGAGGGAGAGAGAGAGAGAATTCCAAACAGGCTCCGCACTGTCAACACAGAGCCTGACATGGGTCTCAAACTCCGGAACTGTGACAGCGTGACCTGAGCTGAAACCGAGAGACGCTTAACCAGCTGAGCCACCCAGGTGCCCCTTGACCATTTTTGTTCTAAGGGCCTTTTGATATAGTCTGGTGAAGTCTGTTTTCAGAAATAGTTTTAAGTGATTAAAGCAAAATATACAGAATCACAAAGGAATCAAATTCTAAAAGTTATCAAAATTTTCAGTTTATGATCTATGTGACAGGTAGTATATGTGCTTATTTTAAAATGTTAAGATTTAGCATGTCTAATAATTACTAATTTCAAAGTAGTGAAATATAAAGGCTGTTTTGAGATGGCTGCAGTGACTGTAATATGAAGTGAACATATCTTTGATTCTGTAGGTGACAAAGGTATTGGAACCGTTCTCTACCGTGGTTTTTTGGCCTTCATAATCGAAGAAAATGCTAAATTTCAGTTAGAAGTTAGTGAAAAGATACACATTTATTTTCCCCATCTAAATTGATTTATCTCTTGAATTCTGAACGTGGACCCTTTGGGGGGTGTTGTAAATGCAAATTTAAGAATCTTCTCTAAGTCAAGAGTTCAGTCTTCCAATTTACCAAACAGCCTACCTATAACTGTCTTGTTCATATCCCTGTGTTCTCTTCACCCCACCTCCAGTTTCCGTCATGAGGAATCAAAGTTGCTTGTTACTGGACCTTTTCTTACCCTGCATCCTATTTGCAGGGGATTTATTGCATCTCTGATGGTAGAGGAGAGGGGTATTAACTTAAGAGTGAACTCTTTATTGTGTTGGAATCTCTGAAGTTGCTCGACTATACCAATGAATGCATAAATCTCTTGTTGAAACCCTTGACTCCATATAATTTGCTTAAACTATTGTAGCAGTTGACCCTGTCTAAACCTTTTACTCTTTCCTGTCCTTTTCCTCATTTCTTGAATCCTTTTGGAAATATTTTTTGGGGGTGCCTGGGTGGCTCAGTCGGTTAAGCATCTGACTCTTTATTTCAGCCATGGTCGTGCTTTCATTGTTTGTGAGTAGAGCCCCGTGTCAGGTTCTGCACTGACAGCTCAGAGCCTTGAATCTCAATCCCTCCCTCCTTCTCCCCAACGTCTCCCCCCTCCACCCCTCTCTCCCCCCTCCCCTTCCTCCCCTTCCCCCACCCAGCTCTCTGCTCTCCACAGCTTGGTGTGCTCGCCTTCACACGCATGCATAGGTGCGTTCTCTCTCTCTGAAAAAATAAAAAATTTTTTTTTTTTTTTTTTTAATTTACTCTCACTTTTTCTCTACTCACATTGCACTTTCACAGTACTGAATTACGGTGGCAGCGCTTCTGGGGTTTTTTGATTCATGGCAGGAGATGAGGTAACCTCTATTGAGGTCCTGCTGTGTTCTAAACACTCTACTCATTTCTCAGTAGTCCTCCTAGGGCTGGAAAAGATAGATTCTTCAGGGTTATTAGTGCTGGAGAAGTCTGACTCCAGTCTGCCATATGATTTGTTTCTAATTTCTGCTTATTTATTTCTAATTTCAAGTATGCCCAGAATAGCTTTGCTAGAATAACCTTAGTAAGGACCATTTTACCATGTTATTACTGTTCAAGAACAGTTAGACCCATTGTAATAAACTGTATGACAAAGATTTGGCACATCTGGCCTTCACTTGACTTTTTAGCTACATATTTCTTGCTCTTTTTTTTTTTTTAATTTTTTTTTTTTTCCAACGTTTATTTTTGGGACAGAGAGAGACAGAGCATGAACGGGGGAGGGGCAGAGAGAGAGGGAGACACAGAATCGGAAACAGGCTCCAGGCTCTGAGCCATCAGCCCAGAGCCTGACGCGGGGCTCGAACTCACGGACCGCGAGATCGTGACCTGGCTGAAGTCGGACGCTTAACCGACTGCGCCACCCAGGCGCCCCTTTTAAAATTTTTTTTTTTTTCTTGCTCTTAACATGCAACCTGTGCTCTAGCCACATCGGTCACTTAACCAATCCTGCAATATGATTATTATTTCATGTATCTTCTCTACTTAAAAAAAATTTTTTTTTTAACATTTATTTATTATTGAGAGACAGAGCATGAGCTGAGCATGGGAAGAGCAGAGAGGAGTAGACACAGAATCCAAAGCAGGCTCCAGGTTCTGAGCTATCAGCACCGAGCCTGACACGGGGCTCAAACTCATGAACTGCGAGATCATGACCTGAGCCGAAGTCAGACGCTCAGTCGACTGAGCCACCCAGGCACCCCCATGCTCTTTTCACAGGCTTAGGACAACTTGTAATTGCTGTATCTCTTCTCATCTCTTCTCTGTTGTATCTCCTAAATTGACTTGAATTTTTCATGTTTACCAGTTTCTCTTACTATGATAGTGACTTTAAGAGTCTTATCTGTTTTCTCATAGATGACATTCAGCAAAACCAGCTGAGTTTTGCTTTACAGATAAACTTTTCCACTCTTATATTCTATGTTAAAATTTCTGGTTGATTTTTTAAATGACTCTATTGATGTACAGTTTAATGAAACCCACCTATTTTAAGTGTAACTTGATGAATTCTGGTAAATATATATAGTCTTGTAATTACCACTGTATTCAAACTATAGAATGTTTCCATTATTGTACAGACTTCCTTCATGCTCATTTTTAGTCAGCTCCTTCAGTTATCCCCAGTCCCAGACTGTCACTGATCTGTCTTCTGCTACTGTATAGTTTTACCTTTTCTAGCATTTCATGTAAATGCAATCATGCAGAATTTATCCATTCACTAGTTGGACATTAATCCTTTTACCAGCTGATGGACATATGGATTATTTCTAATGTTTTGTTGTGAATAATGGTGCTGTGAACATTCTCATCTCTCTGTGGGCATGTGTTTTCATTTTTCTTGGGTAGACACCCACAAATGAATTGCTCTCTTATATGATGGATTTGTTTTTAAGAAACAGCCAAACTGTGGGGCGCCTGGGTGGTTCAGTCAGTTGAATGTCTGACTTCGGCCCAAGTCATGATCCCGTGCTTCATGGGCTCAGGCCCATGTCAGGCTCTGTGCTGATAGCTCTGAGCCTGGAGCCTGCTTCGGATTCTGTGTCTCCCTCTCTCTCTACCCCTCCCCTCTTGCCCTCTATCCCTCCCCTCTTGCTCTCTGTCTGTCTCCCTGTCTCCCCAGAATAAATAGACATTAAAAAAATGTTTTTAAAGAAACAGCCAAATTGTTTTTCAGAGTGACTGTACCATTTTGCATTCCCACTGGCAGTGTGTGAGCATTTCAATTGCTCTGTAGGCTCTTAGTACTTGGTATTATCAGATTTTAATTTTAGTCTTTCTGGTGGGTATGTAGTATTAACTCATTATGGTTTAAGTTTTAATTTGATTTGACGATTAGTGGTGATGGGTATCTTTTCATGTGCTTATAGGCTATTCATATATACTTTTTTTTTTTTTTTTTTGTTGAGCAAGAGGATGAGCGGGGAAGGGGCAGAGAGAAGAGGGTGGGGGGTGGGGGACAGAAGATCAAAGTGGGCTCTGTGCTGATAGCAAAGAGCCCAGTGCAGGACTTGAACTCTCAAACCATGAGATCATGACCTGGGCCAGAGCCAGACGCTTAACCAACTGAGTCACCCAGGCGTCTCTTGATTCTTTTGTAAAGTGTTCATATCTTTTACCTGTTTTTTTTATTGAGTTATCGTTATTGGTTGTATTTAGTTTTAAGAGTTCTTTATGTATTGTACGTACAATTCCTTTGTCATATATTTTGGAAATACTTTCTCCCAATATGTAGCTTTCTTTTTCACTTTTAAAAATACTATCCTTGAGGGGCTTCTCAGTGGCTCAGTCAGTTAGGTGTCAGACTTTGGCTCAAGTCATGATCTCATGGTCTGTGAGTTGGAGCCCTGCATCAGGATCTCTGCTGTTAGCAGAGCCCACTTCAGATCTTGGGTACCTTGCCCTGCTCCCATCTGCCCCTCCCTCCCCCCCACCCCCAACTAAGCATTTAAGAAAAATATATATCTTTGAAGAGCTAAATCTTCTCATTTTGAAAATAGTTTAATTTAGCAGTATTTTTCTTAATGGTTCATGTTATTTGTGTCCTAACACATTTTTGCCTCATTCAAGGTTACAAAGAATTTTCTTTTATTTTCTTCTACTAGATTTATAGCATTAGCTCTTATGTTTAGATTTATGATCTATTTAAAGTTAATTGTTTTGTATGGTATGGTATATAATCAGGATTTGTCCATTCCAGTTCTTTTAAGCTTATGCTTAAAAAAGCCCATCCCTGTCCTTCATTGAATTACTTCTGCATCTTTGTTGAAATTGAATGGACTATGAATATGGGTATTTTGGGGCTCTGTCCTTTACTGATTTATATCAGGGGTCAGCAAACTAACATCTACAAGCCAAATATGGCCCATGGCCTATTTTATAAATAAAGTTTTATTAGCATATGGCCATGCCCATTCACTTAGGTATTACCTCTGGCTGCAACAGTAAAGGCATATTTGAGTAGTTGTGACAGACTGTTTCTTACAAAGCTGAAAATGTCTATCAGGCCCTTTATGGGAAAAATTTGCCAGCCCCTAATCTGTATGTTTAGTCATATGCCAACATTGTTGTCTCCTGATTTTATAGCTTCTTATATCATAAATCTTGAAATCAGGCATAAGTCTTTGTTTTTTTTTTTTAAATGGGCTATTTTAGCACCTTTGTATTTCAGTCTTTATTTTCGAATCAGCTTGTCAATTTATACAAAAGCCTGCTGGGATTTTGTTGGGATTGTATTGAATGCATAGATCAATTTGGGAGGAGTTAATAGCATAAAAATGCTGTTTTCCAGTCCATGAATGTGGTATATTTCTTTCTGTTGAGGCTTTCTTTAGTATCTCAGTAAGTTTGTGGTTTTTAGTGTATAGGCCTTGCACCTTTTTAAATTAATTTATATCGGAATATTTTAATATTATCTATTGATGCTACTATAAATGGTATCTTTAAAAACTTCATTTTCCAATTGTGTGTTGCTTATATATAGAAATACAGTTGATTTTATGTATTGACCGTGTATACTGCAATCTTGGTAACCCACTCATTCTCCTAGTTTTAGTAGATTCCTTAGGATTTTCTACATATGTAATCATATCTCCTATGAATAAAGATGATTTTACTTCTTCCATTCCAGTCTGCTTTAATCTTAATCTTGCCTTAATCCACTGTTTAGTATCTCTAGTATGATGTGGAGTAGAAGTGGTAGAGCAGGTAGAATTATTTAGTTTCTCACCATTAAATTTCACTGTAGGCACTTTGTTCTTGTTCAGTCTGGCTATTTGAAATGTCTTTTTTCATATTAAGGAAGTTCCTCTTTATTTCTGGTTTGCGGAGATCTAAAATATATATATGTGAGACTGTTGAGTTTTGTAAAATGTTTTTTTTTACATCTATTGAAATGATCATACGGGGTTTTTTTTCCATTAGTCTGTGAACATAGTGATTTACATTGATTTTTGGATGTTAAGCGAACTTTGTTGTCTTGTGATAAAACCCACTTGGTCATGTTATTTTTAAATATCATATTTGATTTTTTTTTGTTTTGAGAAAGTTGTGCATGCACACAAGCAGGGGAGGGACAGAGGGGGAGAGAGAGAATCTTAATCTCGAGCCTGACGGGGGGCTCGATCTCATGACTGTGAGATAATGACCTAAGCTGAAATCAAGAGTCAGATGTTTAATCAACTGAGCCACCCAGGCACCCCATGTTTGATATTTTAATGAAGATTTTTGCATCAGTATTTATGAAGGATGGGGTCTGCAGTTTTCCTTAATGTCATTGTTTGGCTTTGGTATTAGAATAGTGCTGGCCTTATAAAGTAAGTTCAGAAGTGTTTTTTGAAAGAATTTATATGGGTTTGGTATTTTTTAAAAATAAATTTCTTAAATGTTTGATAGAATTTACTAGAGGAGCAGCCTGGTTTGTTTTTTGTTTTCTGACTTTTATTGACAGCTAACTTGTAAGAGCTGCCCAGTTTCCTCTTAGCTCAATAAAAAGAGTATCATCGTGGCACAAATTTGAAAATACATTGGGCTTTTTTATTCTGCCTTCTGATGTTGGAAGGGACAATTATGCGTAGTTGAGAGCCACCTGTATTCTTTGAACATAATAGGGAAATAATTTTATTTTATTTTGACCAAATGTTTAATGCTGCCCCTAAAATATTTCATTGCTTATTCACCTTTGGTTTTGTTAATTTTAGGAACTTAAAATGAGTCTAGAAAATCAAGCAGAAAGGAAAACAGAAGGTCCGAATTCCCAGAGTCCTCAGAAGATCTCACAGCGTCTCAGTACATGCTCAGAGCAAAATGGTCATGTTGCTGCAGTGCCAAATGTACAGCCAGTTCTGCAATATGGTAATCCTTATGCCACACAGGAAACCAGAGGTTATTGAAATATTTTTGGCTTTGGGTTAACTGAATATGAAGTTTTTTGGTTTGCATCTTCCTGAGATTAGAGAACTATTAGTACAGTTAACTGTAATAGAAATCTTATTTATTTATTTATCTATCTGTTTATTCATTTTAAAGCTATCTCTAGACCGAGATTCTTTTAAAGTTTATTTATTTTTGAGACAGAGCACCAGCAGGGGAGGGACAGAGAGAGAAGGAGACACAGAGTATGAAGCAGGCTCTAGGCTCTGAGCTGTCAGCACAGAGTCCAACGTGGGGCTCGAACTCAGGAACCACAAGATCATGACCTGAGCCACCCAGGCGCCCCAGAAACATTATCTTATAACCAGTAGTTTTAATGTTTAACTAGGGTTCATCTAGGAGTGCTGCAGCGTGAATGAGTAGTCTTTTTGCTTATTACATGTAGTTCTTATTTTAAAAAATCACTTGGGTTAAAAGACATCATTTTTGTGATGCCCTAAAATGGTTCTTATATCCTGTTCGTCATAGCTATACACAAAGATTCTCATTTTAGTACCAAGTTTCATTCTACTCTTCCAAAATTTTATTTCAGATGGAGCAGATGGTGCTTTTTACCCCGATGAAATCCAAAGGCCACCTGTAAGAGTACCTTCTTGGGGAGTGGAAGATAATGTTGTCTGCAGCCAGCCTGCTCGAAACCTTAGCCGGCCGGATGGTTTAGAAGACCCTGAGGATAGTAAAGTAAATTGAATTTCCATTTTCTGAGCCTGTCCCTTTTATTTTTTGTTTCCTGTAGAGAGGTTTGTGGAAGAAGGGAGTGTGTGTGCTTGTGTATACATGTGATTGCTTACTTAATTTTTGGAAAAATCTGCTTTTATTTAAATTTGAAAAATCAACCATCAATATGCGTCAGACTTACACTTTAGGATTTATACTAAAGTAAAAGATTAAGTTCAGAGAATGGCCTCAGAATATCATAGCTATCAGTTTAATCTTTAAAAAATGTTTTTGAGATATAATGGACATATAACATTAGTTCAAGTATACAACATGATTCCATATTTATATATATTGCTAAATGATCACTACAACAAGTCTAGTTAACTTTCATTATCACACATAGTTACAAATTGTTTTCCCTTTTGTGATGAAAACCTTTAAGATGTGCTCTCGGCGGCTTTCAGATGTATGATACATTATTATTAGCTATAATCACAGATAGGTTAATCTTAATTATCACTTACTAAGTAATTTATTCTTTTGAATGTAGATGTACTAGGTTGGAAGAAGCAGTGTTAATGACAATATTATGCTTAAGTATGTGTCCTTTAATTTTAACATTTATGCCCCATTTTAAATTTTAAGATGGACTATATATAGCTAGAAAAAGAGCAATCTTTATATATATATATATTTAAAATATATATTAAAATATTTAAAATATTTTAATATATATTTAAAATATATATATATAATTATATCACAATTTTCTTCTTCTGAGAAATAATTCTTTTAGACATCATCAGTATTTAATATTTTAGCAACCCAATACTGATTATTGAATTCGTTTATGTAGCATGTCATTTTTACTTTTACTTCATTGAAGAGATTTCTTCACTATTTAATAATAAATTCTTTTCCTCATAGCAGCTCTTTTTGGATTTCCTGTGCATTAAGATGAATTTAAAAGAAATGCTTTATTGTGCTCTTTGCAAGTACAGCAGTATCATGACCTGTTTCTCATTTAATCTAGTTTGCTGCATTTAATTGCTATTAACCTTTGCAGAAACTGATCAGTGTTCAGACAGGCATGATTTTAGCCCTAGTGCTCAACACCCATAATGGAGAAAAATGTATTTCTCCCGCCTGCCTTTTGGCCTTCTATGTCCATTACTGGGAATAATTAGGAAAACTGTCAGAACTTTTGTAGCCTATTTAAGGTCTAGAGTATAATCTTACTGCTTTTTCACACCTTTACTTCACATTTTGCATATTTAATCTGATCATTCTTGGCACAGATGTTACATGTGACAAGCCCTTCTCTTCCATAGTCATCTGCTTCAGTTTAATTAGGAGAATGTTCTTTCTGATCTGTGTGCTTTGCCCTTCTGCAAACCCATGAGAAGCAGTGTTAGAGTCTTGTGCTCATTTGCTGACATGCTTAGATTTGGTAATGAGATGGAAGGACTCTTAATAGGCAACACCTTGGGGAATTGTATTTTGCAATCAGAAGATTTTTCACTTTAGACAGAAACTAATTTTTATGTACATTTAGACTTTTCAAAAAATCTTGTCATTACAACAATCACTTGCAAGTAAAGTATTTTAATGAATAATTTTTAGAATATAGAAAGCAGATTTGAGTTGACCTATTCCTTTTCTGTGGTTCCCTGCCCGGGGAGTAATTAACAACCACAGGACCCTGGAGTCAGGGTTGAGGTTGCCTGTTCTCCAGCCTACCTCAGTCATAAACTTGCCATATCTCCTCCTCCCTTCTGTACCAGAAACTGGTCAGCTATAAGATCAAAGGCCTTTTGTGACTCCCTTTTCCCTAATAATTGTAGTAGCAATAACTATAGCATCATAATTATAATGGTGCTTGGCTGTTTAAATATATCAACTCATTTATTCTTCATAGCAGTCCTGTGAGGTAGGAACTATTATGATCTTTTCTTTTATAATGGAGGAAACCGAAAGAATAACAGGCTTGCTTCATCACACAGCTGGTTAAGGGTACAGTCAGATGAGGATTTGAACCTCATCAGTTTGGCTATAAGAGCTGTGGTCCTAATCACCTATCAAATAGACTAAACCAGAGGTTCATGGCATGACACCATATAGGCGAAAAGAAATACTGAACAATTTTCTAATGAATGTAGTAACCATTTGAAAAAAATAACGTATTCTCAATTGAAAGAAAAACTCATATATATTTTTTAAGCTTATTTATTTCTTTTGAGAGGGTGGGGGAGAGAGAGAGTCCTTCTATGAGCATGGAGCCTGATGCAGGGCTCTGTCTCACAAGTGTGAGATCATGACCTGAACTAAAATCAGGAGTCAGATGCTTAACTGACTGAACCACCCAGCCTCCCCGAAAAATGCATATTTTTATTTCACTTTTAAATAAGCATAGTTATTAATGGGATATATGTGGTTGTTGACCACTGTACAGCTGCTTAAACCTCAGAGTCAGATTGGACAAGCCACCTTCATTTCCTCATTCACATTGATTTTCACAAAGCACATGCTTTGTTTCATCAACTGCCAAAAACCCACCTTCTTCTCAAAGATAAGGTGTCACTGAAAGGAATGTAGCACTATCTAATGTTGAAATTGTGGGCTACCTTGAACTAGTTGTTCATGTAGTATCTGACAATTAACTTAGAAAATTAAAAATCTCCCATAGTACTCTGTGAATTTGATGTGGTGCCTTAGCAATAGAGGAACCATGTAAGCCCTTGCTACTAAGAAATACAGTATGTGGACCAACAGTATTGGATCTCCTGGGAGTTTGGTAGAGATGCAGAATCTCCAGCTTCACTCTGTACCTAGTGAGACTCAGACTGGATTTAACAAAAATCCTTTCATGATCATATGCTCAGTAGAGTTTGAGTTGCATTGGTCTAAACATCCTAAGCCCATCATTCAAGACAGGAATACATTTTCTTCCTTTAACACATATCCTACTTTTCAGTTGTTTTCATGCCTTTGTTCACTAAACTCCTTGGACTGCCTTTATTCCTTTTCCTTCTCTCTATCTCTGAAAGACTAAAGCCCACACATTCTATTGATGTGTGGTTTGTTTGCAGCTTTTCATAAGATTCCTTCACTGTGAATCCTTGAACTGAAGACAATTTTGTTGGTGAACATTTTTTTCCTGATGAGTGATTCTCAACAAGAGTCTGTGACTGAAATTATTAAAACTACATTTTGAAAGAATCAGGGCCTCTTTCCTGTCTGTCATGGTGCATTTGAGTTCTGGGTTGGTAATTGTCTTTTTTGGGTAAATACCTAATGTGTGATTACTGGATCATAGGGTGTTTCTATTTTTAATTTTTTGAGGAACCCCCATATTGTTTTCCACAGTTAGCTGCATCAACTTGTATGCCTACCAACAGTGCATGAGGAACCCTTTTTCTCCACATCCTCACCAACACTAGTTGTTTCTTGTGTTTTTGATTTTAGCCATTCTGACAGGTGTGGAAGTGATAGCTAATTATGTTTCTCATTTGCATTTCCCTGATGATGAGTGATGCTGAGCATCTTTTCATGTGTCTGTTGGCCACCTGAATGTGTTCTTTGGAGAAATGTTTGTGTCCTCTCATTTAAAAAAAAAAAAAAATTTTTTTTTAATGTTTTTTTTGGGGGGGGGGAGAGAGAGAGTCAGAGGCAGGGGACAGCAGAGAGAGATGGAGACATAGAATTGGAAGTAGGCTCCAGGTTCCGAGCTGTCAGCACAGAGCCTGACATAGGGCCCGAATTCACAAACCGTGAGATCATGACCCAAGCCAAAGTTGGATGCCCAGCCAACTGAGCTACCCAGGCGCCCCTCTTCTGCTTGTTTTTTACTTGGATTATTTGTTTTTTGGGTTGTATCAGTTCTTTATATATTTTGGATACTACCCTTCTATCAGACATGTCATTTGCAAATCTCTCAGTAGGTTGCCTTTTAGTTTTGTTTTTTTTTAGAGTGCGAGCAGGGGAGAGAGGCAAAGGGAGAGAGAATCTTTTTTTAAGTCTACTAGAAATTTTTTTATGTTTATTTTTGTAGAGAGAGAGCAGCAGAACATAAGCAGGGGAGGGCAGAGAGAGAGAGGGAGACATAGAATCCAAAGCAGGATCCAGGCTCTGAGGTGTCAGTCAGCACAGAGCCCAATGCAGGGCTTGAACTCCCAAACCATGAGACCATGACCTGAGCCGAAGTTGGACGCTTAACCGACTGAGCCACCCAGGCACCCCTATTGGTAGTTTTTTGATTACCGATTTAGTTTTATAGCTGGTTATCAGTCTGTTAAAAGTTTCTATTTTTTCTCATTTTAGTTTGGGTAGGTTATGTGTTTCTAGGAATTTATCCCTTTGTTCTAGGTTGTCCAATTTGTTGGCATGGAGTTTTTCATAATATTCTCTTAGAATTGCTTGTATTTCTGTGACGTTGGTTGTTTCTCCTCTTTCATTTGTGATTTTGAGGTTTGTTTTTTTTTTTTTTTGAGTCTGGCTAGAGGTTTATCAATTTTGTGGTTTTTAGAAAATTTTTTTTAATGTTTTTATTTATTTTTGAGACAGACAAAGACAGAGTGTGAGTGGGTTAGGGGCAGAGAGAGAGAGGGAGACACAGAAGCAGAAGCAGGCTCCAGGCTCTGAGCTGTCAGCACAGGGCTCGAACTCATGAGCTGTGAGATCATGACCTGAGCCAAAGTCGGACGCTCAACCGACTGAGCCACCCAGGCGCCCCTATTTTATGTTCTTTTGAGAACCAGCTCCTGGTTTCATTGATCTGTTCCATTTTTTTTTTTTTTCGTTTCTGTATCATTTATTTCTCTCTAATCTTTATTATTTTCTTCCTTCTGCTGGTTTCAGGTTTTTGTTTTTCTAGCTTATTTAGGTGTAAGGTTAGGTTGAGATTTTTCTTGCTTCTTGAGGCAGACCCATTATAAACTTCCTTGTTAGGACCACTTTTGCTGCATCCCAAAGATTTTGGACTGCTTTGTGGTCATTTTCATTTGTTCCCATGGAATTTTTAACTTCTTTCATTTCTTGGTTGGCCCCCCTTCATTGTTAGGAGCAGGTTATTTAACCTCTGTGTATTCTCTTTCCTGATCTTTTCTTGTGTATTGTAGTCAGAAAGGATGCCTGGTGTGATTTTGATCTTTTTTAATTTGTTGAGACCAATGTTTTGTGGCCTAATATGTGGTCTGCTCTGGAGAATGTTCCGTGTGCACTTGAAAAGAATGTATGTTCTACTGTTCCAGGATGGAATGTTCTGAATATTTAAATATTTATGTTTATATATGTTAAATCTATCTGGTCTAGTGTGGCATTCAAAGCCACTGTTAATTTTCTGTTTGGGTAATCTGTCCATTGAGGTAAGTGAGGTGTTAAGGTCTTCTACTGTTATTCCATTACTGATTAGTTAGTTCCTTTATGTTTGTTATGAACAGTTTTATGTATTTGGGTGCTCCTATATTGGGCTCATTTTTATGTCTTCTCGTTGGATTGTTGTCTCTATGAATTTGACTATTGATCCCTCATATAAGTAGAGTCATGTAGAATTTGGGTTTTTTATTACTGGCTTTTTCACTTAGCATAATATCTTCAAGATGTATCCATTTTGTGATGTGTCAGAATTTCCTTTTTGAGGCCAATTAATATTCCATTTTGTTTATCCATTTATCCATTGGTAAGACATTTGGGTTGTTGTCACTTTTTGGCTAATATAAATAAAGTTGCCATGACCATAGGTGTACAAATCTGAATTCCTCCTTCCAGTTCTTGTACATGTATACCCAGAAATGGAATTGCTGTATCAAAGGGTAATTTTATTTTTGTAATCATTTTGCATTTGAATTTTGAATTTAGTATGATTGCATTTTGAATTTAGTATGATTAATCTTATTTTATTATGATTGTCCTCTTTTATTGTCCAAGAGATTAACCCCTCTTAATACTATTTCAGACATTCAAGTTGGTTATGTACTTTAATAAGAAAACAAAGAATTACACTGTTTTTATTTTATTCTATGTTTTGAGTTACTTTTTATGTTTTAGTAATCTGTACATCCAACACGGGGCTCAAACTCACGACCCCACAATCAAGAATTGTATGCCAATCGAGCCAGCTAGGTGCCCGAAGAATTTTTTTTTTTATGATTTATTGTTGTTTTTAATGTATGTTTATTTTGAGAGAGAGCATGGGGAAGGGGCAGAGAGAGAATCCCAAGCAGACTCCTTGCTCTGCAGAGCCTGGCATGGGGCTCGATCTCATAATGGTGAGATCATGACCTGAGCTGAAATCAAGAGTTGCATGCTTAGCCAACTGAGCTACCCAGGTGTCCCCACTAAGAATTTTTTTATAGGCTAGATTTTGAGTTGGGAATCGCATGAGAAGATTTTGAGTTTCATATGGAGCTTCAGTTTACTGTAGCTTGTTTGTTTTGTTACAGAAATAGTATTGTCATGGTGAGTCTAAAGGCAGATGAACAATGTAAAGTGGTTTAGATGTTTCTGGAGATTAAAATGCTGTGAAAAATGTTAGTTTTTAATTATTTGCAGTTTTTCATAAATATCTCTCAGTTTGGTATTCCCAGTAAAATTTGCTTACGAGATTATTTTGGCAGTTTAGGTAACAGACTAGGTGCTGGTATTTTAATGCCTATTCACAAATTGTTTTTGCATTGACAACTTTCAGTACTAAACTGTTGATTATTTTAGCAGCTTGGGGAAGGAATCTTTCTCAAATACGTGATTCTCTGCCTTCCTAAAGAATACCTAATCTCACCTTGATGATTCAAGTTTATTAATTGAAACATCAACAGTAAACAGTGTGTTCATGTTCTGTTACTAAAGCTGTGTGATCCACTACTGAAATGTTATTGGATGTTTTGAGTTGTCTGCTTTTCTTTTTACTGGTAGCCATTTTTTTGTTGTTGACAGTGGGCCTGCCTGAATAGCCTTACTTCCCAAACTAATTTGTTATATGTAATCTAGTATGGTTTTGGAAACTAATTAACCAGGCTTGATGAGTAAAATAGAATAAATGCATTTGTGAGTGAAAATGTCATTTTCCATGTCAGGATCATAAGACTTGGTATGAATTGGCTACTCAGAGAACTTACAACCTATTTTCTGGTTTTGAATTACTGAGTAGGTGATTTTTCTTAGTTCATGAGCTCTTATGTCTCATTATAACATCAGAATTCTACTCTTGAATCCCTTTCCCCTTTTATTAGGTAATAGGTGGTTAGAAGATACAGAATAATAGGGTTATCATTGCCAAATTACATATGGCTTTAGAAAGTATAAAGGTAAGAAAAAAAAGGTATGCGTTGCTTCGCACCCTTCTACCTGATGTTGAACGTGTCAGATTAGGTTGGTCTAAGTCCAGCACTTGAGCAACAGACTCTGTTGTTAGCTGGTTCATGGGAGCAGTGAATTGGTATAGGCTCTAAGTTATTCCAAAACCGGGAAAAAAGGTTATGAGATTTTTGGTTCCATTATATTTTTGATCCTTAGAAAGTTGAGTTTTATTAGAAGTATCTGTCATCAAGAATTTTGATAGTGGAGCTTCAAGACCTTTCCTTTTTTCTTTTCCATTATTTTCTTAGACAGTATTTGAAAATAGGTTTTATGCTTTTTTCCGAGATAATTGGGAAAATTGTGTTCATTATCATTTTATATGTACTTCTTTAAGCAGATTCATTGTTCAAATATTGCTGGAAGCCCTAATTTAGGAAGCCCTAAATCTGGCAGCTAATGTGGCACAGAATTAAAATTTATTGTCCTAAATACTAGGGTTAGCAGATTCAACTACTGTATCATTTTACTGTACCTACAGATTTAAAAGCTGTCTAGATTTTAGTTACTTGAAGACTTAATATTCTTGAAGTATATTCCCCAATTTCTCAGTCCCTCATTAGGTTATATCTATTTTGTTTTTGTGCAGTGAGCAGTTTCCTCTTGACTGTGACCACCAGGGGATTGAAAAGCATGTGCATGATCAGAATGTTTTAAATTTTGACTCCTTTTTATTGTGAGTTAGTAATACAGTTTAGCAGTTAAAGAAAAAATCACCTCAAATAGGCCACTATGGAGACCACAAAGTATCACTTCCATGCACCCTCTACCACACTTTTCTGACCAATAGCTACTTTGAGTTTGGGTCAAGGTCGATCTTCAGCTTATCAGTAAATGTAACCTCTTAATCTTACTGAAGATTAAAACTTGTTTTTCTGTGTTGGTATCTATTTCCTAGTTTGAAAACTATGAATAAAGGAAACAGGGATTATCTTAATGTTACCACACTGAAAAAATATGTACATAGTGTAGTATTTAACAGGGAATCATATGTAAACAAAAATATTTTCTCATGTGATGAATATGAAAAAAAAAAAAAAAAAGATCTCCCTTACCCTTTCTTGGACTGTTTCGGAAGCAATAATCAGAGTAATAGCCAGGTAACCTCTCCTACCTCCCACTTGTGATAAAAGAACTCAGTTTGTCTTTTGTTTCCTTAGAATTTCACACTGTATACACTTTGTTGCTACCTTTTCCCATGACAGACTCAAGTGCTTAGCCCATTTGTAGTGGCTCTGGAACAAGCATAACTACCCGGCAATATAAGGACTTTCATCAGTGCCTGGTATACCTGTTTACGTATTGTTCATGACATGAGAGCAGTCAGCAGCTGCTCAGAGGAAGAAAGCACATGGGCACTTTATGGCGAGGTGGTTGGCTTTTGATGTGACGTGAGTCTATATTTAGCTGTTGATGTAGCTCATGCAGATCTCGAAAAAGTGACCACAGGGATGTGGGCATGGAAATCCAAGCCAGCATTTGCTTTGATTCAAACTCAGATTTACAGGTTTTTAGCAGTTTTCCTTGGCAATCTGTCAGACACTTAATACTGAATTTCCTTCTTTCACAACAGAGTTATGAGGCCTGTAGTTTGGTACATTCTTTGCTTTATCATAGTTTTCCAGTTTGATTTGCCTGTGTGTGTGCCCCCAAGAACATACACATGCAAAGTCGTATTCTACTAGTTTTCCTTGATAATTTCTGTGTATCATGTGATGGGATGTAGGTTACAAATTCATTGAATAATAGGAAACAAAGCAATCTTAAAATTTTTATGAAAGTGGTGATCTAGTCTCGTGTATGGAACAATAAAAAGTCAAAAGGTTACCTACACGTAATAGGTTTAAAAAAGTTTATGGATCCGTACTTTACATACAGGTGTGGTACATTCTTCCACTAAATACTGCTTTTATTTCACGAAGACTTAGTCCATACTGAATGCTTTTAATGTTTATTTTGGGGGGGGGGGGGCGGGCACGGGCGAGGGGCAGAGAGAGAGGGAGACACAGAATCTGAACGGGCTCCAAGCTGTCAGCACAGAGCCCGACGCAGGGCTCGAACCCACAAACTGTGAGATCATGACCTAAGTTGTGAGATCATGACCTAAGCTGAAGTTGGATGCTTAACCGACTGAGCTACCCAGGCGCCCCATGGTGAATGCTTTTAAAATTGACTTTTAAACCTTTATGTGAAAACTAATTGGTAACGGAAGTAAAATTTTAAAAAGTATAATCTTGATTCCTTTGTACTGTGCTTGAATTAAAGAGCATTCGGTTTCTCTCTTCTCAAAAGTTGCAAAATTATGTTTTGCCTAGGAAGATGAACATGTGCCCACTGCTCCCGATCCTCCAAGTGAGCATTTACGTGGGCATGGAACAGGCTTCTGCTTTGATTCCAGGTAATTTTTCTTTCCCTTGTGTAGAGCTTGGATTATGTAGATGAGTGGTTCTCAAAGTATGGTCCCTAGAAACTTGTTAGAAATGTCTATGATCGGGGCTGTACCTGGACCTTCTCAACCCAAAACTCTTGGTGTGGGTCCCAGGAGTATGTGTTTTAACATGCCTTCCTGGTGATTCGGATGCATGCAATCCTTTAAGAAGCAGTGCTCATGAATACTCGTAGTGGTCAAACTGAATGAATACTGTAGGCACATTATAAGTTCTGTTAATCTTTAGAGTTTTACAAAAGGCATTTTCTGTTAAAAATTGAGGAATTCTTGTCACTGAGCTTCATTTTACATAATGTGATTGCATTTTGGGGCTTTTAATGGAAAAGTCTAATTGTAAAACTCCATTGAGAGGCTTTAACAGTGGTTTATTACATAATTGTCAATAGCAAGCGTTTAGAAGCAGAGGTTTCTGAAGTGAAGACTTTCAAGGTAAGTTTAGTGTGAAATATCGGCTTACGTAGATAAATGTAACATCTATCCTGAAGATTATTGCTGTTTAGAAATTTTACTTTTTGGAAATAGTAATTCTTTCATTTTTCTGTTTCTTCAAGCTTTGATGTTCACAAGAAGTGTCCCCTCTGTGAATTAATGTTCCCTCCCAACTATGATCAGAGCAAATTTGAAGAACATGTTGAAAGTCACTGGAAGGTGTGCCCAATGTGCAGCGAGCAGTTCCCTCCTGACTATGACCAGCAGGGCTTTGAAAGGCACGTGCAGACCCATTTTGATCAGAATGTTTTAAATTTTGACTAGTCACTTTTTATTATGAGTTAGCAATATAGTTTAACAATTTAAAAAAATCACCTCCAATAGACCACTATGGAGACCACAAGGTATCCCTTCCACGTACCCTCTACCACACTTTTCTGAACAAGCGCTGCTTTGGAGTTTTGTGTTACTAGGGTCAATCTTCAGCTTATCAATAAATATAATTGTAACCCCTGTTAATCTTACAGCTTAAGAAAACTTTGTGTTTGTATCTTTATTTATTCCCCAGTTTGCAGAACTATATGAATAAAGGAAATGGACTGTTTTAATGTTACCACACTGAATATATATGTGGAGTGTGTGACTTAGCATAATATTTACAAGTTTCTGTTGACCTTGTTGATTGAGCATGACTACTAAATATTATGTAATAAAAATAATTTATCATAAGTGTGGCAAAATAATTATTTGAATACAGAAACTTCCATAATTTAACCCATGAAAGGATTTTTTTTAACTTTCTTTAAAAATGGAGCTGCATGTAGAATCAGCTCACATGCTTGCAGTATAGCAAATACTTTTTGATATTTGAAATGTTTGCTTTAGGAATAGAAGGCATATTTTGCTAATTTTATGACCAAAACATTTTAGAATGACTTGAGTGATTATTTTTAAGCCATCTTGAAGTTGTATTTCTGTCTAATGGGAAAATGGAACAAATACACCAGTGCAGTTGTTTCCTAACTGTTTCATAGAAAGGATCTACTAAACAGTGGTGTTTGTGGCATAAAATCACAGAAAGTGTATCCATAACTTTTCCACATTTTCCTGATGGAGAATTTTGAAAGAAGATTCTAAGTGATTGAAAATGTGATGTATAAATGCAAATCAATGTGTTCATTGTGTCTCTATGTAGTCTCATTAACATTAAAGAGGACACATTTTTGGAGATGTGTAATTTCATTGTCAAATTTATTTACGATAGCTTTTCATTAAGTGTAAACATCATTAACTTTTTTTTTTTTTTTGGTCTGGGCTGTTAAGTTTCCAAACAGTGTTTCTCTTAAAATATGAATGGTAAGAATTTACTGTGATTTTGCTTCTTTTGTAGTTATCAAAATGTTTAAGCTTAAGCAAGGTAGCTGGGATGTTAACCTTATAATCGGCGTGGTGGCATTTCGGTGTGCTGTGTGTGAACTGCATTCACATCGTGTTGCTTGTGTTGGTTTCTGAAAGCCGAAGTTGGAATCCTTGAAAAAGAATTGGGAGTGCAGGGCAAGACGGGCTGTGGCAGACTAGCAGGCAGCAGTAGCCGAGATGCCCCCGGCTCACCTTCCCGGGAGGCGGACGTGCGGGTAAAACACGTTCAGTGGGGGTAGTCTCACGCCGCGTCCGTTCGTTACGGAGCAAGCCAACCTACGAGTATCCTCCCCGTGTTAGGGTGGTAAGGGACACTACTGAAAATACAGAGCCCTGTTTGTTTTGGGTCAGAGGCAGTTTATTTTAAATGATTTCATTTACATTTATAAGCAGCTTTTCTTGACAGCAATTTTGATTAAGTTGCCTTCAGTTCTAAAACAAACCTCTGTTGCTTTCAAACTTAATGTGCTCTGTCCCCAACAAAACATATGAAAATATAATTTAAAGCACAGTTTTCACAGACACAGTACGATACATTCACTATACACGGTATAACAAAATATTCCCATCCTTACCTGTTTAGTAATACTGTCACAAGGAATAAGTAAATAGAAATTGAATTTGTTTTATAGTTGAAAGAAATTTAACATGCACAATGACTATTTTATGACTGTTTAGCTGTTGAACTACTGATCCAGCCTACATTTCTTGCACTAGAAGGAGCAAAGCTAAATAATGATTGCTGGCCTAAAAAAATTTTGGTCAATTATAGGTAGATATGAAGTATCCAAGCAGGGCCTTCTTATGCACCAACTAGTTGCTTCTCATTGTCTGGATCACCCTTTTTCAACCTAGAACACTATATTCAGGACCAAGACCACTCTTCAGAGATCTGAGGAAATTTTTCGAGGGCAGTGTCTTTAGAAATACTTTAAAATCCCTCATTATGAGGGATCGACAACTGAAGAATATAGAAGCTTACCCATCTGGCCAGTCATCCTTTCAGACTGTGTGAAGAATTGAGGAGGGACACCTGCTTCCCAGCTGTAAGACTTTCATCAAATGGGAACATGGAAAGTTATTTTGTAAGCAGTTCGAGTTTGCTTTTCACCAGTTTTGTGGGCAGTTAGCCATCTCAGAGCAATTTTTATTGCATAATGAGGCAGTTGGTAAACTCTTGCATGTTTAAGGAATAGCACTTGGGAGAAAAGAACACTCAAGGCATGATGGTATTGTTGGTGAGAAAAACTTCAGGAATGGTCCAGACGTAGGTCACTCTAATGGGTCATATTAGTCACTCTCTGACCACCTGCCACAAGAAGCACTTAATTGTCAATAAGGCTCAATTTCGTGTTTCGGCAAAATGTTTTATAAAGCTAAACAGACGTTGCCAATGGGAACACAGACCTCTACAATGTGATGGGAAAAGTGCCTTCAAAAAAAAAGTCTAAAAACACAGTGAGCGTGAAGAAGAGGCAGTTGGGGGGTGGCGTGGGGGGATCTTACCAAAAATGTTCTCTTTGAAACGTGCTTGTAATTTTCTTATTTGCAACCCATAGGTTTGTTAGGGCAGTGGTTGCAAGAATTGGCAACACATAAAACATTAAATCTGTTGGCAATAGAGAACTACAAAGTGCTTTAAAACTTCACCTAAAGATGAAGATAGAACTAAATTTCACACACACAAAATTTGCACTTAAGTATTTCAAAGTGTTTTCTAACAGATTTCAGGGAAAAGTATTTCACTAAACTGGTATCTTGGTCCACAAATATCAACAGGCATTAACTGAATCCCTTGCACCCAGCAGGCACTCCATGAATGTGTGTGAAATTAATGAGTGAACTGAATAGACTATTTTGTACAAAAATGCCATTTATAACACAAATGACTGGTAAGTCAGATGGCAAGATTTTCAGCTTTTTAAGGGGCAGAAGGATTTGCAAGATAATATAAAACACAGAAAGCACACCTTTTACGTATGTTATTTAAATATGAAAATACTTTTAGCATATTATGTTAAACATTCTTATTTATATTTCCATTACCTAAAGTCTTTCTACTCACAAATACTAACTCCATTATGTAAGGCATGGTAACCAGTCTGATAATGAAGGTATTATTTTGGTTTTGAACATAGTGAGTTGATGTGTTGAAAAACTTCAATCACATTACAATCTTGGGGGAAAAAAAAATCTCAGTGCCAGCCCCTCCTCCCCCCAGTTGATATCACTGCAATACAACCTAATAATATGCAACATGCCCTCAATCTTATTTTCTTTTGGGGGAAATGTGCTGAAGAACCTAGAGCTTTTTCTGTTTAGCACCTTATATCAAAGTAATGAAAATGGGTATGATGATGACATGTGCAAATGTACAAAATCATTAACTCTACAAAGATACATCATTCCAAAATTACAGAAAAGTTTTAAAGCATGCATTTAATTCTTTAAAGGGTTGCTGAATGCTTCCCCTGCAAAAAGGTGGCTGTTTTCAAAATCAGCAACTGCTGGTGAGGGTTTCTTGGCACAGTTGGGGACCAGCATGTTATTGCTGCATCTTCCTGATAATCTCAGCCGACACCGGGGGGTGGAAATTGATTGTGTGGTGCCGCAGGCCCTGAGCTGTCTTGTAACTCTTACCACAACGACATTTGAATGGTTTGCGGACGCGGATCTGTGTTCTGTGACCATTCTTAGCGTGGTACTTTATGCCATTCACATTCTGTGGAGAAGACAAAACGTCACCGATTAGATGCAACCAAGATGTCAGACTGGGGAAAACCTCGGTGTGGGTCTGGATTACAATGGACGTCTCCTGGATGGCAGGTGTGTACAGGGTAGGCTTTGCCTGAGCTCTAGTGCCAGCAGCCTGATGTGATCGTGGGCCGTGCAGAGTGGGTCATTTACTCTGACAAATTTTACACAGACTATGTATTCGAGACTGTAGAAGGAAGCACAGTGAGTTCCTCTGCCTAGAACTGTACTTCCTTTCTGGATCATTTTTTCCATTTGGAAGAGCATTAACAACAAACAGTCATCTAAACATAGCCTCAGGATGACCAAAAAACTGTCTTTCGAAAGAAGACACAGGGCAATAGAGTTCAAGATCTATATAAATCCCTGATGCGGAAACTCACCTCAGTGTTTTGCTTCCAGACGGCTGGAATAACCTACCTTACCTGGAATTTTCGTCCATTTTCTACTTTGCATTAAGGCAGGGTCTCGGCCCCAAATCTTGCCCCAAATCATGCCGTGACACAGTTGTGTGTGTTAAATAAGCACCCGTGGACAGACTGAACATTTATGTGCTGCATTCCAAACATAGGTTATGGAAGTCTCAACAATGTAAGAGTTCCAAAGTTCAAGCTGGCGTGCACATTCTGGATTTCTACTAAGATTCCATGCTTTGAATCACTCTACGGACTTAATTTACTATTGCTCAGTCCCAATTAAGTGGTGAGAAAACGGGCATTGAGTGATGAAAGATTTAAGTAAAAATAAATGGCCTAAAAAAATTAGATGATTAGGTGATATTAGAGCATAGGTTCTCAACTCCCAGGTCTGCTACTGCCAGATTTGGGAGTAAGGGAGGACACAAGAGCGAGCTTGAAACAAAGACGGGAGAACAGGTCGTCAGAAGAGTGGGCCGTTTCCTAAAGTATCACATGAATCTGATTCCACTGAGCCTAGTCCTAAACCCAACTCGGATTCCAACATAGCAGTCTTGAACTTTACTCATAAGATGCCCTTCCTGAGCCCCCAGGTACAGGGACAGCCTGCTGTTCCATGGGCATCTAGGACAGTGCCTGGCCCGTAGTAGCTGCTCCATAAGCATCTGTGAGTGGCGAATTTGTTAGAACGTGGTTCACTATTCTGGAATAAGTTGAGTTGCCATTAAAATGGGTTCAGTGATGACTATTACTATTTACATTCCCCTCTTAGAGATCCATAATGCACATTATCCTGCTTGACTTAGTTGAACCCAGGGGTGCCAAACAGCAATCAGTTGGCTGTGTTCAGAGCCTGACGGTACTCAGACCCGAATAAATACAATATGTGACATGTGCCCTTGATATAAAAACTAACTTTCAGTTCCCCGCAGGCCTTGATACTCTACATAAAGGAGAGGATGAAATCACTTGGGGATTTGATAAGGAAGAAAAATTAAACGAGCTGGGGTTGGAGGGGGTGGTGATGTTAGAGTGGAAAGTAAAGCCACCTGTAGCAGCGTGGTGACACCAACCAGCCTGAGAGCTGAAATGGAAATCACTCCCCCACTGGACTCCGCATGGCCGCAAATACAACGTCCAGGATGAGTCAGGTGGGAGTCACATCTTTAAAGTCCCTTTATTAAAGCAATCTGTGTCGAGGGTAGGTAATTGTACAAATGTAGAAAATGCAAAGGAACATAAAAAAAGAACAGGTTAATCACTACTGAACATCTGAGCTACCTCCTTCCAGCATTTTCCCCACGAGAGATCTATCATAGGAGATTGGAGTCTCCCATCATTATGTATTTTTTTTGAAAGAAGGATTTTGAGGGCATCATTTTATTCCATTGCCCTACTGTTAGAAATTTAGTGTTTCCTAAATTTGTGCTGTCATAGTGTGATGAACATCCTTGTATATCAATCTCTGCATCCCTGACGATGTGCTTGGGATGCATTTCTAGGAGACTATGGAGCTAAGAACATGGACTTTTTTTTTTTCTTTCTTTCTTTCTTTCTTTCTTTCTTTCTTTCTTTCTTTCTTTTTTTTTTTTTTGAAGTTCTGATTATTTACTGCCAAGTTGCTTTCTGGAAAGGTTGCCTGTTATACCCCCACCAGGGCTTCTGATGGGACAGTTAGGAGAGGGAAGGAGATTTAGATCCGCTGAGGGAGAGAAGGGCTGATGTGGCCTTCCTGGAAACCTCGAGCTCACACCTGCCTGGCTGTGTATCTGGACATTAGAGGCCGCCTTCACGCTTTCTTCACGATGCTGAAACCACTAAAGTTCTCCATGTAGCAGAGGGACCCTTCCAGAGAAAGTGCAGGGGACAGCTTGTTCTGTTGCCTATTTCTTAAAAATACCCTTAATTCTAACAACTCTAATATTTAAACTTATCAAAGGCAAAAAAACCTCAAAGCACCACAGCCCATCTTTTAAAGCCATTCCCAGTTACAAGCTTGGGGAGTCCTCTCTCTCTTGCCTGCAGTCAGAAGAAGAGTGTGGGTTGCACCAAGGTGGATGGGATCAGTTATTCCAGGCCTGAAACGTGTCTGGGACAAATCCAAAATCACGTTACTGCTCTGGGGTCCTGGTGGTTGGCTGGGGGCGGGGAGGGGCGTGGTCTTCTTCCCCATACATTTTGCCTCTGCTCCTTTATCCTCAGAGTATCTACTTGTCCAAGCCCTGTGATCGATGCTGAAGGGTCTATGAGCTGTGTGGACCCTTGGGGTGAAAAGCTAGTAAGTGCTCTCTCCAGTGGTATGAACAGAGCGAGCGGAAAGGTCAGGGGATCGAACTCCAGTTGGGGAATGAGCGCCGGGAAACTTGGTACGGCCTCCCCCAGAGGAGGTGGCATTTGAGCCGTGCCTTGAGAAGTGAGGGGAATTCAGATGAGAAGTGCTGATGGAGAGAGGAGGGAAAGGGAGCACCCCAGGCAAAGGGATTCATCCGGGAAACAACATGGAGACTCGGCTGTCCTGCCGGGCCCCTCTCCCTTGCCCAGCTCAGCATGAAGCCTAGAAAGTTAGGAACGTCACCTCTCTGTTCTGCAAATGCTGGGAAGTGGCGAGAAGCACTGATCTGGGGGTCGGTGCCCAAGCGGCTAACGGGTTAGAGACTCCCTGCCAACAGCGGACGAGTCTGAAGAGAGCCCTGGGAATGAACAACAAGATGGCACCACTTCTGGATTCTGCCTGACGCCACAGCACAGCCGCTCATTAAACCTTCCTCAAGCCAATACCCAATCCGCCCGTCGCGCAGTAAATAAGAGGCAGGAATTACACCAGAGCTCACCACTGCCCTGCGGCCGGTAACTTCCCAGCAGAAAGAGGCAAACCGAAGCTTGAAAGGAGTATGACCACGCTTCCTCAAGCACTCGGTTAGAAGCAGTTACGTGTTTGCTCTTGGCCCACGTAGCATTGCTTGGGATTCTGGTCCAGAAAAGGAAACTCACACCTTCCCTCATGGAAATCAGGACCACTAATTGCCACCCGGGGTCATCTGTCAGCCGGAGGTACTGAGTCAGGCAGCCTCCGCAGCCCAAGCTTCACTCAATTTTCTTTTGGCCTTACGTGCAGAAAGAACACTCAAGTCCCCAACCACCCAGATGCAGACAACTGCAGGAGGAATTGCTGGAAACCCAAGAGAAAAATTACAGCAAAAGAATAGTGGTAGGAAAACAAGTAAGGTGGGGAGGTGGGGGGAGGCTGTGGAGAAGGAACGAAGGGGGCAGGGAAGCCTGGAGAGAGGGGCATCTGGAAAGCAGGCAGGACTCAATGAGCGAATTCTCGGTCTAGCTTTGTCCACTTTGAAATCAATAGAGAAGGAAAACTCTCTGTCTGCCACGCGAGAGCTACCCTCTGGAAAAATGGGCCTGACAATCCCTTGGCTTTCTGGCCTCCCGAGGTAACAGCCTCCTGGCCTTTCCTACTCTGCCTTCCATGCCTCTGACGTAGAAAATGTGTGTCCGGGGGTGCCTGGATGGCTCAGTCGGCTAAGCGTCCGACTTCGGCTCAGGTCACGATCTCGCGGTCCGCGAGTTCGAGCTCCGCGTCGGGCTCTGTGCGGACGGCTCAGAGCCTGGAGCCTGTTTCAGATTCTGTGTCCCCCTCTTTCTCTGACCCTCCCCTGTTCATGCTCTCTGTCTCAAAAAAATAAATAAACGTTAACAAAAAAATGTAAAAAAAAAAAAAAAGAAAAGAAAGAAAATGTGCGTCTGTAACTCTGAGTCATGTTCTGACCCCAACAGCTCCCCTGTCCTGATGGGAGATTCTCACACCTCCACCTTGGCGTTTTCATTTTACGCAAAGCATATCCGGACTTTTCCATGATAAAATGCTAACAGTATAAAATAGGTGAAACCTTGGCCACTTAGTCTTGTGATTCATTTGTGTTGCATGCTTCTATATAGTGGCTGGCACAAAAAATACTGAAGTCATTTTCTTCTTTAGTGTTCAGGGACATATTTAAGAGCCATGTGAGAACTGCTTATGCTGTTGCACATCTTTTAAGCCTTTTTATTAAAAAAAAGGTCAACCTGCTGAGCTATGGGTAGATTCGCATATCATCAAATGTACCAAGTATGTTTCTGATTTTTATATTTCTGTCTCACAGCCGGATCTTCAAGAGTTGCTGACACTTGGCAGAAGTGTTGCAATTTTTTTTTTTAAAGTGTTTGTTTATTGGGGCGCCTGGGTGGCGCAGTCGGTTAAGCGTCCGACTTCAGCCAGGTCACGATCTCGCGGTCCGTGAGTTCGAGCCCCGCGTCAGGTTCTGGGCTGATGGCTCAGAGCCTGGAGCTGTTTCCGATTCTGTGTCTCCCTCTCTCTCTGCCCCTCCCCTGTTCATGCTCTATCTCTCTCTGTCCCCAAAATAAATAAACGTTGAAAAAAAAATAAAAAAATAAAGTGTTTGTTTATTTAGTTTTGAGGGGGAGAGGGGCAGAGAGAGGGAGACAGAATCCCAAGCAGGCTCCACACGGTCAGCCCAGAACCCGATGTGGGGCTCGCACTCATAAACCGTGAGATCGTGACCTGAGCTGAAGTCAGACACTTAACCGACGGAGCCTCCCAGGCGCCCCGCAAAGTAAAAGACTTTTTAATCAAGTATATATCATCAGCTAAGAATGTATAGATTTTAATATTTATATAATAAATATTCTTCCTTCCTAAAAAAAAAAAAAATTGTTTTTTAAGGCGCCCTCTGGACTGACACCTGAATGTTGTGGGTGTTTCTCATTGTTTTGTCCCTTTGAGTTTACTTAACAGAAGATCTAGTGCCCCGGGCTGTTCATGACACCCAGCCAGGCTCTCGGAGACACGGGTTCCACATCATCTATATAGAGAGGGCACTGAGGTGGGCCATTAGTGAGAAAGATTTCAAAGCCCCCTTTTCTGCCTTTCCTGCCAGTAAGGGGGGGCTGTTGGGGGGGGGAGGGGGCAAGAGCTCCCTCCCCGAAAGCTAAATACCCTAGCACATCCACTACTTTTACGTCAAGGCCGCCTTCTGTGAGCCACCTACACAGCCAACCACTGAGGCAGGTGCTTGGCAAACAGGTGACACACTTGATATTCTGACTGATAGGACATGAGTTTGAAGACCACCGGGAACACGATCCTCCTACCCAAAACACCCCTCTTTCGACCTGCAGCTCCCGCGCAGATGAGCAAAGGGGAAACCCCACCGAACTGCCAGGGACCAGGGGCCCGCGTGTGCCCAGGCACATGTCTCCGGGAGGACCGGGCACTCAGCCGGCACGGGAGAGGGGGGGCGTCTCTGCCCGGGCTGCACGCTCGCTTCGGAAGGAGGAGCTGCTACCCGACGTGGGGCTTGTTTTTCCACGCAGTCATGCCCGGGGGGGGTGGTGGTACCGCGTTTACCTTGTATCTCTTTTTACATCCAGGAACCGGGCAGGCAAAAGGCTTCTCTTCCCCTCCGTTCATGCACATCGAGCTGAGGATGGCTTCGGAGCTTATGGCGCTCTCCGTGGTCCAGGACTCATCGCTGTCGGACTCCTCGTAGTCGACCTCCTCCTCGTCGTACTCGCTGCCTGCAGGGTCAGACAAGCGCAAGAGCCGTCAGCAGCGGTCCTAGGGCTCCCTCCAGTTTGCTCCTGCCACCCGCAGGGCAGGGAGGAATGAGTGACCACACGGGGGCCACTCCTCCTGCCCTGGGAGAACATTCCAGGCACAAAGGGACTGCCCTGGGGGCAGAGAGACCTGCGTTTCCACTAAGAGACCGGATTAAGAGCTGCCCAACAACTCCTGGCGGGCAATTAGCTGAGCAAGAACTTGACCGGGACGTCCTGGAAGGGCAGTCCGTGACTCCAAAGGTGCCGGGAAGGCTCTGAGGCCCAAGCCGAAGACACCCAGCCACGGCAGACACCCCTGCCCGAACACGTACACACCGGCTACGCCTGACGTTCCAATGCACAGAATTCTGTCCCCAGAAGTTCACGCGTATTAGCCTCGTAAATGCAACCCCCTGGGGGGGGGGGTACACTTGACACTGAATAGCTAGCTACGCTTCAGTGGGACTTAATTTCAGATCTTTTCCTTTACAGCTCGAGCTGAGAGGACTACGAGGAAATCTGGAACTAAAAGGGGGTTACCAGAAGCTAGGGAGCGGGGGGCTGGGGGGACCCGGAAACACCTGAAGCTCCAAACCCAACTCATGTCCCAGTACAAGTTGCAGCTCATAGAGGACCAAACACCTCCCTGCCACACCTGTCCCCAGGGTCCTGTCTACACCTGTCTTTTCACGGCATTCCCTGCGAGGGCGGGCTCACCCATCCCAGTCAGACTGCTCGGATGGGAGGAGGGGACTCCCTTGTGTTCCTGACGTTAAGAGCTCTGTTCGGAATTGAATCAAAAACGTGCTTCCCAGACTTCTGTTCAGGACGGTGGGGACGGAGAACCACTTCAACAAGCAGCCGCTTTTTGCTCTTTTTTAATGAGGCCCAAAGCCATTTATGTCGAGCTTTTGCACAATACAACCCCGAAGGACATAATTCTAAAGATCATAAACAGTGTAAAATAATATGTTGACAAGTCTTAATGCATTTACAAGCCCCATGGAATAAATAGGAATTATAGCACAACATTAATAAGAATTATATGGTAGCAATTACAGTTGTGAAATTCATCCCCCAGGTGTGAGGCTAAATTGCACCAGGGGCCTGCCTGGGTGCTCCGTGGTCTGTCTCTGCTACATCAATTATTTCAACACCAAATATTGGCATTTTTATTGGGTTTCATTTTAATAGGCATTAATAAGATTGTTTGAAGAGCCAATTGAGCCAGGCACAAGGACGCCGGCCTCTGAAGCTAACACTTAAAAGGATCCACGAAGGAAGGAAGGGACTTCAGGTTGATGGCGCGCCTCTTGTGTTTCAGGCACGGTCGATGCAGTATCTCGTTCAACCCTGGAGAGGACTGTTGCTTTCGAAACAGGAGGAAACCGAGTCCGATGAGGTTCAAGAGCGTATGCGCTTTCAATGAGCTATTAAGGGACACTGCTTTTTTCCCCCACCGTGCCTCCCGGCCTCCACTGCCAGCTGCACTCCCTTTCGCTGGTTCTTTATCATCTATCACTCTGGAGTCCAGAGCAGTCTGTTTTGAGGCCTATTTAGAAACTCGGCTGGCACAGAAAAATCAATTTGGCAAAAGGTTTGGAATTCAACTTTCAACTGGGTTGAAATGACTCTGGGTTTCGGTAACCCTGCTGTATTGGGCAGTAGCCCCCAGGAATAAGAGACCCGTTTGGAAATGCTTCTACGCGACAACACAGGGGTATATACTCCGCCGTGTTTCGGAGTCTGTGAGCAACTTCTGAAATCTGTTTTTAAGTAGGGCATTGTTTAGGACATTTTACTCTTAAACAAATGCCACATGCTGGTGTCCTTTAAATTGCTTGTTAGAAAACTATAAATGCTATTTCACAAAGCTCCTCCAGCAGGCCTTCGGAAAGTTCGAATGACTAATTTACCCATCTAATTGGGCTAATTTGTTAACCTGAATACCAAGAACCATGCGACATTTACAACTGGGGGGGAAAACCTCAGACCAACTGAGGGCTTAATGAAGCCCAACAGAAGAGAAAACTTCAAGACTCTGCTGGATCAAAGGGAGCCAGCCCCTGAGGGGTGGAGGCTGGGGACACAGTCGCCTGGAAACCACGCGGCATCCTGCAGGTAGGGGGACCACACAATTCATCATCCGAGCTGGGGCGCCTGTGAGGGGAAACGCCAGCCCCGGATGACAGGCGTGAAGGGGCACTGTCCCTGGCTAACTGCCCACCCCCCCACCCCCTGGCAACGCACCAGTTCACCACAGGGACCGCTGGGGCGCTCTGCGAAATTAACCGGCTCCCTTGGTAGGGGATCAAGAAGCACCTGTTTACACTGAATTCTATCCTGCAACAGACATCAGTGCACGTCTTGGCTGGGCATGTCAGCTGAGTGACAAGCTACTGGCATCCGCTTTCTCTTCTGTGAAAGGGACACAAATCTCTTCCCTGCAGTTTAAGGATTAGAATTAACACCTACAGAACATCTGCACATAGTAAGTGCTCAAAAACGTGGAAGACAACGTAACATCATTTTTGTGATAACGTTACATGAACACGTTGCATATAATACGTTTAGAAAGGCCTGTTGTGAAATCAAGCAAAAACTAAGATAATTCTGAAAGACATGGGGGGGCGCCTGGGGGGCGCAGTCGGTTAAGCGTCCGACTTCAGCCAGGTCACGATCTCGCGGTCCGGGAGTTCGAGCCCCGCGTCAGGCTCTGGGCTCATGGCTCAGAGCCTGGAGCCTGTTTCCGATTCTGTGTCTCCCTCTCTCTCTGCTCCTCCCCCGTTCATGCTCTGTCTCTCTCTGTCCCAAAAATAAATAAACGTTGAAAAAAAAAATTATAAAACAAAAAAAAGACATGGGAATCTCCACTAGAAAGATAAGCGCATTGTGTGGACTTCTCAGTGTGGGCAGAGCTAAGCACCTCCCCATCTACAGGGAGGTCTGTGAGCCCAGGTCTGGGGGCTTGTGTGAGCCCTGGTCTGCCACTGACAAGCTGTGTGGCCCCGGGGCAAGTGACGTCACCTCTCTGATCTTTTAGACTCCTCACCTGTAAAATGGGCTAAAGCTACTAACCAGCCCTTAAGGCTGCATGAAGCATAGCTGAGTTCCTGTTTTTCAAAACAATATACCGACGGGGCGCCTGGGTGGCTCAGTCAGTTAAGCAGCCGACTTCGGCTCAGGTCACGATCTCACAGTTTGTGAGTTCGAGCCCTGCGTCGGGCTCCGAGCTGACAGCTCAGAGCCATGAGCCTGTTTTGGATTCTGTTTCCCTCGCTCTCTCTGGCCCTCCCCCACCCATGCGCTCGCGTGCTCGCTCTCTCTCTCAAAAATAAGTAAATGTTAAAAAAGAGTTTTTTTTTTTAATTTAAAACAATACACCGAGAACAATGCCTGGCACAGGATAAACATTAAAGGAGTATTTGGTACATAAACAAGTAAAACATTATAAAAACAGGTTCCTCATTTCGCCCACCGTTCCCTCGCTCTTGAGGGTACAAAAGTGTGTGTGTGTCGGGGGGGGGGGGGGCTCTGTTGCTTATCTTAACTGTATCCGAAATGCCACCCTGTCGTCCAACAGAGCTGTGAGCAGCTGGAAGGCGAGGCCTGGTCCTCAGCTGCTGGCCGTCTTTCATTCTGCAGCCAGGGGACCTGCAGCAGGTGGGGACAGGCGCGCTCTATTCCCAGGCCACACGCACGCACGTGCCAGCACCCGCCTGGTGCTGACATCTGGAAGACGTGCCAGCAGGGCCCGGGGTGTCCTGCAGAAAACATCTGCAAACGGCCACCGCCCTTCGTCTGCTCTTAAACATCTCTGCGCCCTAGGAAGAGCGAACCCGAAACTAAAGTTACCTCCGGAGTTACGAAAACATTTGGGCCAAGCCCCTCTCTTTTGTGCTGTATTCATTTCCTCGCGTCTTTGCATGGAGAAAAAATAAGCCCCAGGGCGGTTCATTTGTCATGTGTGCTGCATCTGCGATTTTCAAAACGAACTTCATGACTTCCTGGTAGCTTCCAGACCATTGCCGGAGTTGCCCCGCCCGTTATGGGAAGTGGGGCGTGGCAAAGCTGGTTCTCCCAGCAGGGGCCGCCCGACAATTTGGTCCTACATCCGATCAATTAAACCTTGTTGAGTATGAGCATGTGGGAATGTATTTATTGGAAAAGGCATGTGTGCACGAACACGTTATTGTACAAACATACGCAAATCAAAGGATGAGGATAAAAGAAAAAGTAAATGTATCATAATAGAGGGGCGCCTGGGCGGCTCAGTCGGTTAGGCGTCCGACTTCGGCTCAGGTCATGGTCTCACGGTCCGTGGGTTCGATCCCCGCATCGGGCTCTGTGCTGACAGCTCGGGGCCTGGAGCCTGCTTCGGACTCTGTGTGTGTCCCTCTGTCCCTCCTCCACTCATGCTGTCTCAATCAATGAGTCAATCAATCAAGTTCTGCTGGGGGACACTGGGTCATGGAATCAGAATCCTGGAACTTACAGGCCACTGCACCCCACACTCAGCTGGCCCACGGCGGTCTGTGCGGAGGGCTTGCCTTCTCAGAGCTACCTGGCCCAGGATCGTAAGCGGCAAAAGGTTATGGTTCTCCCTTTCGTCTTCATCTTCCTTTCTTCTCCCCACTCTCGCTCTTTCCTTTCTACAGGGCAGCCCCAGATCCTCGCAAGGGCCCGTTGAAAGGGGCGAGGTGCTCAGACACAAAACAGGAAAACACCGGCCACGAACGGACAGCCCCTCGTCAACTTCATGCTTAGAGGGCCCCGAGGAAGGCTTTCTGACAAAACAGAGCGAAAGCTTACGGACCCTAATTAAGAAGAACAGGTGAAAACTGCCAGCGGGTTTGACGGATCCCAGTCGTGGCGCCCCCGTGCCCTGGGTTGTGCTACCTGGGAAACAGCGCAGGAGAACTCTCTCGGAGACATTTCCCCTGCATTTTGAAACAAACATCGGTTGGCCTGATCAGGTGTCCAAACGTGACGAACCCGTTGTTCCCTATTAGAAGAGAGCACACCCTCCCAGATCTGCATCTCAAAAGGGAGCCCAAGAACGAAAGACAGGCTGCTGAGCACTCTGGCGGACGCCAGCCCAGCCACCTCTCTGTTACGATGGTCACTGCCTTTGCAGGTCCTCTGGCTACAACACTCCATGGCACGGAGGGCCTGTCCTAACACGGCCTGTTCATTTCAGTCCACCGGTGGGCCGCAAGGGAAGATTTTGGGGAGGCATTTATGACACAGTAACGATGCCTGCTTTCTGTTGGCCTCCTTTTGCTTTCAGTCATTTGCTCCCCAAATTCTGGCGCTTCCCCCCCCACCCAACCTAACCTCCCCCCCCATGCCTAAACCTCTCTGTGTTTACTTGGACTTCTTAATGAGAATCGCAGCCAAGAACGAGCAGGTTTTGTTTTTACACGCGTCGTTCTGGAACCAGAAGGAGTGGGGAGCTGCTCCTGCCGCTTAGGGTTTGGGTGCCTCCTGTGTGCCTGGTGCTTGTCCCGTAACCAACCTTCTATTGCCCCAATTTAACAGAGGGGAGAGCGGGGGGTTCAGGAAGTGACGGATGTGCCGAAGGTCACCTGGCCAGAAACAGGCAGACTGGACGGGTGCGAGGGTACTTGGTCCCAAACCTCGTGCTCCTTTCTTTTCAAATTGAACATCCCCTGCGTGACGGATAAAGACGTGACACACAAAACAAGGCCCTGGAGAGACCGGAGAGGAAGGAAAGGGGACGCATCGTCGTGTGGAGTCACAGCCGCTCGTGGGGTGCACACGGGAGTGTGTGGGAAGCACTGGGCTCGAACACCAAGTGGTTTCAACACTGCCCTCCCAGGGTGGTCACAGTCGAGTCTTCCAAAGAGGAGCTACATGAGCTGGTTTTTCAGATTCTCCTTTGTCTTAGATACTATGACTTTTAAAATGCCACCGGTCGCCGGAAGAAGAAAAAAATAATAATAATAAAATAAAATAAAATGCCACCGGTCAATGTGAGAGTTTCTCCAAGAAAATGTCATTTCACCGCGCCCTGCCCACATAAACAGTGGCTGCCAGCGGTCTGCCTCGGGCTGACTTTTCTATCGCCACCATCCACACTGCACAATCCCCACGCGGGGCGCCTGCGGGGGGCAGGACAGCAGCCAAGAGAGGCAACCCCGAGCGCCCCATTTTGGCATCTCAGTTTGGGGAGGAGCACAACCTAGCAGAGAGGGTTTCGTGATAAGGCAATCACCAATTCTGCAGGACTGCCAGAAAGATCCTATGGGTGGTTGGCAAAGGAAGTAAAAACCAGAGCCTTTCTCATGCATCACATGAGAAAGCGAGGTGGTCCAGAGCCTCTGCACACACATACACACACACACACACACACACACACACACACACACACACACACGCAGATTCACCCACCTGGACCCACATCACTGCCCAGGAGCCCTGCTGAGTGCCTCTGGCAAGCTCACTGTCACTCGCCCCAGGAGCCACTTCAAATCTTGTCTACTCCCCCTCCAACCTCTGCCCATCTGTCCTTTGCTTACCCCTTTAGCCTGTGCGCATGGCCTGCTCTCCATTGGAGCACCTACAGTGTTCTCATTCCTTGTATTCATAAACATAAAACACTGACACACAGATAGATGAAAACAAGTCAACCTTTTCCAGAAACCCAGCATACCCCATTTTCCCTATAATGCAGATCATTAATATTCATGCACAAGTGCTAACTGCAGTGACAGCAAATTAAAACTCTCCTGGGGTGTCAAATTCTGGCAAATACATTAGCAAAGAGTCGCCTGCCTTATAGATTTATCATTATAAATTAGCTTTAATTGGTACTGACCCAATTTATAGACGCTACAGCAACAATCGTCTAAATAATTGGCAACATTATGATGACCATGGAAGACACGCTAATGGCTGGGGACTATGTGCCGAGCCTCGAAAGTTCTTGACCTCCTTGCTCCTGGCCTCAGTTTATTCCTGGATGTCATTCTCCCCCAACTGCTCCTTATCTATGCAAATGGTCCTGGCTCTCCAAGCCAGAAGCAACCTTTCCCTCATAGGACTCAACACTTTCTAACTTACTTGGAGGTGCCTGGCCATTACCTTTGATAATGTGCCCAGTGCTGTGCTTGCACTTAAGGAGCCAAAGACATGAGCTTGTTGGATGAATTAATGAGGGAATATAATTCTCCGGCTCTAGTAGAAAGGGACCCCATATTACACAGCTCTTGACCTCCTACAGTCTTAAAAAAAGAAAAAGTGAGGGGCGCCTGGGTGGCTCAGTTAAACATCCGACGTCGGCTCAGGTCATGATCTCAAGACTCATGAGTTCGAGCCCTGCATCAGGCTCTGTGCTGACAGCTGGGAGCCGGGAACCTGGAGCCTGTTTCAGATTCTGTGTCTCTCTCTCTCTCTCTCTCTCTCTGCCCCTCCTCCACTCACATTCTGTCTCTCTCTCTCTCCTTCAAAAATAAAAAAAACATTAAACAAACTGTTTTTTAAAGTGAATATATTATCTTACTTGCCTTTTAAAACCCTCTAATGACTTCCCATATCAAGGAGCAACCCGATGCCTCATCATGACCTTATTCCATGTCATAGCTGCTTGGAACTTTATTATCCGAAGGACTTCTTCTCCCACCCTGGAGGGGTCCCCTTGCCAACTGAGGGCTCCAGCTGGGCATACTTCTCTGGGTCCCCAATCTCCCAGCTCTTCATGCTGGCTGGAGAAAGAAACTGCCCCCCAAAAACAAAATACCGTTTCCTCCTTTATTGTCCCCAGCTCTTGGCTATTTTTCAGGACAAATGGGCACCGAGAAATGACATCTCATACATGTGAAACTAACGTAACGTTGTGCGTCAACCATAAGAATACATGGCAATGTCTCTTCAGTACAGCCCAGATTTCAGCAATACCCACCCCCTGCCTTTCTGCATCCCATTAGGAATTCCACTCTTTTACCTTTGGGGGAGAGTAAAAGGACTTATTTTCCCTTAGCCTTCGAGTGGTTGCTCAAGAGTCATAGAGATTTAACCTAAAAGTTTTCTGTGACAATTGGCTGCTCTGGAGACCTACCCCCAATGCAGAGTCGTAGTGTTTTAAAAATGCAGACTGTGGGGCGCCTGGGTGGTGCAGTCGGTTAAGCGTCCGACTTCGGCTCAGGTCATGATCTCGCGGTCCGCGAGTTCGAGCTCCGCGTCGGGCTCTGTGCGGACGGCTCAGAGCCTGGAGCCTGTTTCCGATTCTGTGTCTCCCTCTCTCTCTGACCCTCCCCCGTTCATGCTCTGTCTCTCTCTGTCCCAAAAATGGATAAACGTTGAAAAAAAAATTTTTTTAAAGATTGAGAAGTGATTTAACTGAGGGGCACCCGGGTGGCTCAGTTGGTTAAGCGTCTAACTTCAGCTCAGGTCATGATCTCACGGTCTGTGAGTTCGAGCCCCGCGTCGGGCTCTGGGCTGACAGCCTAGAGCCTGCTTCTGATTCTGTGTCTCCCTCTTTCTCTGCCCCTCCCCTGTTCATGCTCTGTCTCTCTCTGCCCCAAAAATAAATAAACGTTGAAAAAAAAAATTTAAAAATGCAGACTGTGACCCAGAAGCGGGTCATACAATCAATTTGGTGGGGCATGAAAGAAATAAAATAAAGACAGAATGGAATAGAAGGTGTCAGAGTCTAAGAAGTCTTCATAAAACTTGTCTCAGGTGTGCATCTCAATTTAAAATACAGTTCTTAACTATGTGTCACGCTAAAACAAGCTTAAGGCTATTTTTGACCGTTAGCATCTCAGTTTATAGCACTTCTAACTACAAGAACCATTTCATCCAGATTAGAAAACCACCAAACAGTTTTAACCAACATTTAAGTAGGATGTAAGACAGGCTAAAAGAGAAGAGAAAGGTCATTTTTGGCGACCGTCACCAAGGTATTGCGTCAGCTGGCAGGAACCTACAATCTACCTGAGAACGTGGACTGTTGGCAAGCCAACCTCAGGACCATCTGGAGGGCACACATAGACGGGGGGCCAACAGGTGAAATAGGAAAGTGACAGGTGTATACAATGGGCACCAAGTATGAAGACAGTTCGTCACAAAACGAAAAAGATTGTGGTACCCTTTATGACTGCGTCCCACCATGATCTTGGTCAATGCTCTCAATGGCAATCTCTGTTTTCAGAGTAGGTGCATCCGGTTCTAAAGAATGGCACAAGTCATTCACAGACCTTGTGCTGAACTAAGAAGGGTCACCCACGGTACCCTGGACTCTGCCCGGTCTGTCATCAGGTTGCCGAACAGAATGGGTTCTCAGAGTTTCAAATCAGCCAAGCTAAGTAGGGCAGGTAGCAAGCATAGGCCTGTGAGTGGTGAGTGGGCCTTCTGGAGCCAATGCTTTGGGCCAGACCCAGAGAATCACAACTGCCCTGAACCAGGAAGGAGCTGGAGCCAAACTCAGGAAGGAGAGACCTAAGTGTGTCCAAGGGCAGTGGGGAGATCCGCCTTCCCCATCACCCTGATCGGCTCACTGGGAAATCACCGTCACAGGGGAAGTTCTCCTTATTCCCCGCAGCATCCCCAGAACCGAGCACAGCGCCTGGCCTCAGGGCGCCTTAGCTCATCTCTGTAAAATGAACGAAATCCACAGGAGAGACCCCTGCACCGGAAGAACATTTGCTGTGTGCGTAATGTGCACATCTTGTACTTGGTGATTATGCTTCTTTAAAATACGCCATCTGTGCATGACATAACGAAAGGATGCGTGATGACATTAGGGATGACCTTGGATCTGGGGATCTGCGAGACACACATCCTCCAGTTAACCCTGATGAGCACGGCTGCAAGACCACACCCAACCCTGTGCAGAGGCTGTGCGGGAAGGCAGGTGGCTCAGGGGCTTGGGAGCAGGCTGCCCGCATTAGGATTCTGGCTCTGCCGTCGCTAGCCTTATTTCACCTCTCTCTACGTCCTTTCTGTTATCGGTGAAACTGAAACAACACTAGGGTTGACCTCACACAGCTACCGGGAAGACCGTACAGTTCAGCGTGGATAAGGTGATCAATTTCTGGCACATAGTCGTGTACATATTAGCACTAGCTGGAATTATTATTTTAATCAGTAATTAAAATTGTCTAGACTTGGGCGCCTGGGTGGCTCAGGCGGTGAAGCGTCTGGCTTCGGCTCAGGTCATGATCTCACAGTCCGTGGGTTCGAGCCCCGCGTCGGGCTCTGGGCTGACAGCTCGGAACCCGGAGCCTGCTTTGGATTCTGTGTCTACCTTCTCTTTGCCCCTCCCGCACTCATGCTTGCTCATACTCTCTCTCTCAAAAATAAATAAACTTTAAAAAAGTCTCAATTTGAAAGAAATGACATAGGCTAGACAAAGCCTAACAAGAAATCACCTGGTTAGTCATCTGCCTAAAACGCACAGACAAAAATACCTGTACTTTGCATTTCCAATACAATGGATCGAGGTACTGATTTCTAATGCTGTCGGGGGGAAAAAAATAAAACGCTGATTTGGGATAAGACCGCTGAACTGACTTTTGTTAATTGGTTCACCGTACTGGAGACCCGGGGATGAAAAAGACAAACTCTCTGCCCTCGAGGCGTGCAGTGAGGATGCGGGCACCCCGGTGGTCTGTCCTCACACCTCAGACTCCTCCGCTGGGGAAATGACCTGCTTCTAAAAACATGAACTCTGGGGGTCCCTGGGTGGCTCAGCTGGTTAAGAGTCTGACTCCGGCTCCGGCCGTGCTCTCCTGGTTTGTGCGTTCGAGCCCTGCGTCAGGCTCTCTGCCGGCAGACGCACTGAGCCTGCTTTAGCTACTCTGTCTCCCTCCTCCCCCTTCTTCCCTTTCTCTCTCTCAAAAATAAAAAAACATTAAAAACATTATTAAAAACATAAAAACACGAACTCGACAAACAGTAGGGGGCGGGAGGATCTTTTGAACCCAGCACAGCCTCTCCGTGCAGTACAGGCACCTGCGACAGGTGACGATCGGTTCGAAGGGTCTTGCCTTCGAACTCCGAAATACGGTGTGCTGTGTTCACAGAGCGCACACCTACAGACGGGGTGAGTGTTTTTGTGCCGAGAGAGGGCTCGAAGAAGAGGGCTGGGAAGGAGAGGATGACGGATACTGAGGAAAAGCCTGCAATCCCTGAGCTGAGAAATAATTAGGGTCCGCCTGCAGGAACCAGTTTCCACTGCACCAGAGTAACGGTCCCTTTCCAGACACAGCCGATGACAGGGAAACGCACCACCGCAGAAAATAAGTTATTCCTCTGGGGAATAATGTCATGGGAGTCACTGAAAGTTCACACAAATCTCCGAGATCTCCCATAAAAGCTCAGTTTCACACTTCGTCCCATGTGGAAACTACAGCCTGTGCCGCGTGAAAAACGAGTTTTATGAGAGTACTTCTGATTTTTAAGAAGGCTATTTGGCTTCGTAACAAGGCAGCTTCCTGAAAGCACCAGTGATGTCGTTTTTTTTTACATACTGCCCCTATCAGGCCGGCTTCAGACTCATCAGGGCCGCGTTAAAATCCGGCGGAACGTTACGCGTGGGACAAACCTTGACAACAGCCATCGGGAGGGAGAAACTGCAGGGGCAAGAACTTCCCAGCCAAAGAGATCGTTTTGGACATGTTATAAAAGCGAGTCAGACTTTTTCCACTCCGGACATGGTAGGACATGATAATAAAGGCTCAGGTGAGAAGCAGACAACGTGGCCTTGTCTGTTCCTAGCTCCGCCCATAGCTCCGCCCACTCCCTACGAGCTGATTTACCAGGCTTTTCCTAGGCCCGGGGGCGGGGCGCCATGGAGTGATTCCCCCTCCCCCCATGGCACTTTGCTTTTTATTTCTATTTCTTTGGCAATATCTCACAGGGTCACAAGAGAACACCGTGGAGCCCGACAGCGTGCGTCCCGGCGCTGGCTCCTTCAGTGCCTCACTAGGTGACCTTGGGCCATTCACTCAGGTCCTCCTGGGCACAGCACCCACGGCCGAGGGCTAAATGAGTTAATACACACATAGGTGCTTCAACCAGTACCCGCCATTTAGCAACAACTATCTGCTGTTGGCGTTTTCACGGGCTGAGCAGGCATGTGACTTCACAAACTGAAACGTCCATCAGGCCAATGGACGATGCTCAGCTGCTTTTGAAGATCTTGGGTCACTGACAGACCCCAGGAGCCGCAGAAGTCAACAAAGCTGCCCACTGGCACGCGCATGCTCTGGGTTTGACCTACGCTGGGACGTGCTTCAGCAACCCTGCACCTGGCCACCACACCTCCAGATTCATCCACGCCGAGCGCGGTTCATGGTCAACCCCATTGGGGTTTCTCTAGCCTTCCACCCTGGACAAGCATGTGGAATGGGTTGCTCCGGCCTGACTCCCTCAACTCCCCTGACATGTGACATGTGTTGTGTGACAAAGACACGATGCTACTTCCTCAGAGGACGACGACCTTCTTCTCTAAGGTGGACACAGCTGATTTGAGAAATGGCTTTGAGCTTTCCCTGTTGCCGAGACACAGAAGCATCAACTCTGGCCACGGGAGGTGGCCCGGTGATAAGAGCGAGGCCCCGGGACTCGGACTGCCAAAATTCACGTCCTGTTTGCGGGATCTTGGGCGACTTACCTCCTTTCAGGCCCCAGTTACCTCACTGAAAAATGAGAACCGCATGGGGCGCCTGGGGGGCTCAGTCAGTTAAGCGTCCGACTTCGGCTCAGGTCACGGTCTCGCGGTCGGTGAGTTCGAGCCCCGCGTCGGGCTCTGTGCTGACAGCTCGGAGCCTGGAGCCTGCTTCAGATTCCGTGTCTCCCTCTCTCCCTGCCCCTCCCTCATTCACGCCATGTCTGTCTCAGAAATAAATAAATATTTAAAAAAAAAAAAAAAAAGAGGATACAGCAGTATCTATGCGCCCACTGGTAAGAACTGGGCCAGGTCACAGAACAGGGTTTCCACAGGGCCCGGCAGAGAACAGGGTGGATGGTCACCCGCACTGGTAGCACGAGGTCTTTCTTCCTTGCCCAGAACAGAGGGGGGTGGACTCTTTTCCTTTCCTCCATCTTTGTCCCCTCTTCAACTACAGGGTCTCTCCGGACACAAGCATCATTAGACCGCAAATCCCGACTCGCAGGCTGCCTCTCCTCAGCGTGTTTACGGCAAGTCACGTCTAACAGAACGACGCCATATAAACGCCACGGGGCGAACAACAAGAGGCGTCCCCCTGGTTTAGTAACAAGACTAAAGGTTTATGATTAGCTATCTATTGAAGGCTGGAAACAGGAATAGTCCTGGCCCCAATAAACCACATCTATCGGTCCCCAGGCAAGCAGCAACAGACATAAGGAAAGACCTGTCATCCCGCCCAAACCCTCACACGGAAACGTGACAGGTGATGTATTTACAAGCCGGACTCCGAAATCACCAGGTGCTTCAGTTCTGTTCTGCCTGAACTGCCCGTGGCTAGTCGGATGGGAATCTGTCTGTCTGACAATGGATGAAGATGAAGCTGTTATTTCGGAGACTTTAGACATCTGTGTCCTGATGGCACCAACACGGAGGAGCAGACGCCGTGGCATCAGCTTGGCTTCTCCCATTCTTCGCGCCCGGCCTCCCCCGCTTCCGAGATACGTTATCAAACCGAAGCAGGGGCTTCTATTTGGGTCACTTCCTGGTGTGCTAATCCCCCGAGAGCGCTGACGGGCTGCTTTCTGGCCTCTTTTCCAGAATCCTATCCAGGAGAGGGCAGGCCAGGAAGATGCCCCACCCGCCATCTTTGACATGTGGTAGGAAGTAGGCTTTGCCCATAAAAAGCAAAAACAGAAACACAGTGACAAAAGACCAAGGTCCTTTTGCCCATTTTCTTCTCTTTTAGAGCTGGGAAACGGCATTTCTAGCAAGATCTGACCCTCTGTGCAAGATAAAGGAGAAATGGTGAATTTCTGGGTCTCCTCTTCCGAGAGCCTCCACTAACGGGCCCCACCTCGCTAATCTCATTTAAAAAAGCACCCCTTGGGGCGCCCGGGTGGCGCAGTCGGTTAAGCGTCCGACTTCAGCCAGGTCACGATCTCGCGGTCCGTGAGTTCGAGCCCCGCGTCAGGCTCTGGGCTGATGGCTCAGAGCCTGGAGCCTGTTTCCGATTCTGTGTCTCCCTTTCTCTGCCCCTCCCCCGTTCATGCTCTGTCTCTCTCTGTCCCAAAAATAAATAAACGTTGGGAAAAAAAAAAATTAAAAAAAAAAAAAAAAGCACCCCTTGCCCCAATTAGTTCCCCTCCCCTGGGACCTTACAGGGGGTGTTCACTCCTCTGACCCTCCAGTCTCCCTCGGCTCCTGCTCTTCTGCCCCTGTTCCAGCCTCTACCTGTGCCCCTTTCATGTACATCTTTCAGCTGTTTTCAGTTCCAGAAGAGTCCGGACTTGGCTTGTATGCTTCCCACCTACACTTACAAATCCCGAGTACAACATCAGTACCTACTTTCCGACTGATTTTAAAATGCCCAAGCTGGACCTTTAGAGAATGTCATCACTGAGTCACAAAACGATAACATTTCAAGCCTGGAAAGGACCTCCGATATTCTGCACCGACCTCCCCTCCGACAGAGGACTACCTGCATCGATGCCCGGGGAGGTGACCTGTCCCCGGGCACATCCTCAGCGCGAGTCCCGACGGGGGCGAAAGTCTGCCACCCAGGTCTGAGTCTCCTGTCTGGTCAGCGGCTTTCATGGGCCGAGGAAGTGGGAACCCCAGCCCTTGCAAGCCAGGTGATCGAGACCTCCGTCACCTCACAGATCCTGAGCCATAAAAGCTGTTCAAAGCGTATGACCAGAAATGGGCTCGGGACACACACTCAGTCTTCTGATACCACGTCTACCCAAACAGGTTAACTATCTACTTTTCAGAAGGTGATGCTGCAAGAATTAAGTTCTTTTCAAAACTACCGGCCGTTAACAGTGCTTCCTAGGTAGCTCTGACGGAGTCCAGGCGCTCCCCAGCCATGATGTGCACACACAGAGGCAGCTTCGTGGCTATACAAGGGATAAGAGGTTTAAACCCTTCTCTTAAACGCTTACTCTAATATCAAGGTAGAAGTTGGGTCCTGAGGGGAAAATGAAGGTGAGACTTCTTCTTTCTAAGTTCTTGCATCACTGAGTCACTTCACGGCCCCGTCCTCCTCCTCCACCGTGTTTGATTTGTGGCCAGCGCTAAATCCAAATGGCCCGTTTGTCAAATCAGCCCTGGCCCAGAGACATAAAGGTCGACCTTGAAGAAGCAAACCCAGTCCTGCGTGCCAGAGGGGTTGTGGTATTTGTAATTCGACGATTACAACCCTTAGCCTACCTCCCATTTTCCAGTGGGGGCCTCCTACTTCCTCCCTGGCATTGTTTTGCTCCGTAAGGAGAATGCACTTGATCCAAAGACAAACCCAACGACCCTTTGCAAGGCCTGTAAGTTCTACGTCATCCACGGATTTCCTCAGGGGCGAATCTGTGTGTCACAGACCAACAAGGGATGTGTTTTCCAGTTGCCTCAATGAGGATGAATGGACAGATATTCAGCAAACCTCTGGGGAGACGCAAGGAAACCTCTGGAACGGGCATTATCATCGGAGCCCACGCCACCGGCACGGGTGGCATTTGTAAATTTCGGGCTCTTTCAGGGGCACAATCTTCAAGTTTCAGCCGTCCACGAGACACGCTTTGTAGGCCTGCGGTTTTCTGGAAAGTCAACGCTCAGCAAGCCAAACCCCAAATGTAAATGATGTGACGGTCTCCTCAATCTTTTGGAAGCGGGTTCTACCTGAGCTGACTATCAAACGGTGATCCCGTGACACGCACACACGCAGGTCATGGGATCAAAGACGGGGACAAAAGTCGACTGGTGCTATCCTGTGCACCTTGTCCCGCAATTCTCCAGAAAATCCAGTTGAACTACTTCGAAGGGGCGAAGGCAACTTGTTGTGATGTCATCACGCGAGGTGCCGTTGAGGCTTTATAGCTCAAGTGCCCACAGTCTCTGGCAGTCGTTCTGCATTCTTACATAAATGCGTCCCCCAGCACCCCCAAACTCCACTCTCCACAGAAACGGGCTTTTCAATAACGAACAGCCGGCTCTGTTGCACAGAGCACAGGAAAAACAGGATAAACCCAAGTCGCACGGCCTTGGCTGTAAACATATTCTTACCCAAGATTTCTGTATAAACAAAACACGAGCTATTAACCACTTGCAGAACAACAACCAAAAAATGCGCCGGGTTTCCTGCAATTAAGCTGCAGTGTTTTACAGTGTCATTTTATTTATAACTGAAAAAGAGTAAATAAATAAATATATAAAAAGTCCAGCAGACCCCTCCCACCACAGGCTTATTCTGCAAATTAACTTTGCAGTAATAAAACGTGTGCCAGCTGGAATCCTTCCCCGGTGCTCTGTGGCACAGACAGCCAAAGCAGGTATACGGCTGAGAAAAAACAAAGTAGGGCATTTTCCACCTTCAGCCAGGGATGTTAATTGAACTTTGGCAAATGTTTAAAGATTTCTCTCTCCGTGTACAAGAAAGAATTAAAAACAGTTGAGCTGGGGAAAATGAACATCTGTTACTGCCTTACGCTCACAACCACAATGAAAAACATTCATAATTAAAGCGATTTTGCTTCCCTGCTCGTTAGATCTGTAATCTTGGGTTAAAAATACAAATGCAGAGGCTCCTTATTGTCTTTGGGGCTTTCTTCTCATGGCTGCTTGTAAAAAAAGGTAGTTTACGCTGGGCTGCATTTTTTCCCGTCGGAAGAACAATACCAGGAAACAGATTTGCGTGGAAAGATAGGGGATGACAACAGGCAGCACCTACGCAATCGAGGCTCGTTTTATGAAGCTATGAAACAGTAGTCAAGAAGTGTTTTATATTTGGGAGTTAATACACTTTACAGCTGTGTAAAAAACCAGAGCCATTTTGGACTGAACATAAACATTCCAATGTCTACGAGGTTTACCTCTTTCTGTTGAGCAAGCCGGGCAGGCTTCTATCAACTTGGAGGGATTTGTGTGTTACACACGGCGGCGCCGAAAAGCCTCCCGCACCAAGTCATTTCCCCTTCGACACGCAGACGTTTCATCAAGAAAATCAAATGTGCTTCCATACGTGCACCATGGCTACTGAAATAACCTCCTAACTGAGACGCCAGCGGCCTCTGGTCTCGCGCCCTCCAACCCGTCCTCCTTCCTCTGCCAGATGAACATTCTCGGAAATCACTGCGATCGCGAAGATCATTCTTCTCTGATTGCATTACTCGCCTCTCGTATGAAAAATGTCTCCCCGCTGCCAACTCTATTAAACACGAATTCCCCAGCCTAGCATTTGAGGCTGTTATATCTGTGTGTACGCTTTGTGAACCCGGTACAGCCACCAAGCTGGTGCATCAACTGTGACAGGCACCCACACCGTCTCCATGCTATCTGGGCACGGTTTGGGGGCTTGGAGTCCACAACACCCACTCCATCATACATACAACCCTTACCTGTCCTCATCCTTGAAGGCCTATCCCAAATGCTACCGTTCCCCAGGTAACTACATGGTAACTGAATTGTTCCCAAGTGGAAGTGACTGCCCCTTTCTTTGACGACACTTAATTTTAGGCTCTTAGGTTCCGGGTCTTAGAGGAGCTTGATTCGTACACTTGTCTTCCTCCGCAACTAGATTCTCCTCTCCCAGAGGCTAGTGATTCTTTTATTCACCTTTCATCCCCTCCCTGCAGCACGCGGCACTGGGTCTTTCAGGCAGAGCCATCAGACCCAGTTCTTTGGGTGTCATTCTTCTAGAGAGCTGGTGGAACATTTTTTGGCTCTTGTCTGATGCGTTGCTGCGAAGGTAGATGCAGATACTTTGATCCACTGTTGTGTGACCTAGAAACGATCATACTCACTTTCACCAACGCAAGGCGTGATTTGGTTGCACAGATTGGCCAGGCGTGGATTCTAACTGGAATGGCAGCCTTCATTAGTCCCTTTTCTTGGTCAGGCCAAGAGGGGAATTCATTGTTAGCCATCGATTAACACTGCTTTGGAAGGATCTTAAAACACGGTGTGAATGAGCTTTTCTCAAGTTCAGCACACCTTGCCTGCTTAAAGGTCTGGGGCCCCTGCCGGAGGAGGCTGGCCCCACCTTGGAATGTGTCCATAAGCTCCAGCCAATTGGGGCCCCATTCCCACACCACGGAACCCACTCGGGTAAAGGTGATGGGAAAATCTCCAGGGCGAGAAGACCAGAGGGCAGAAAACTGGCATACTCTTAGCAGAACATGGGGCTTTGTCTGAGGTTTTGGAAAATAAGTCGAGATGGTCTTCTTTCGAAGCGGTATTGGTTCAGCACGCTTCTCCGTTCCCTTGCCGCCCCCCTCAGGAACGAAAACCAGAAGTGCCGAGGGAGCGATGATGTTATTCCTGGCCTCCACAGGAACAGGAAGTGCCATAAATCTCTCAAGAAAGCTGAGGCTCATGGGATTTCCAGAACCAATCCGCCGATTTACGAGGATCGGAGCATTCGGACAGACATCCGAGCCTTAGGTCCTTATGAAAAGCATCAGCATGTGGGAACATTCCTGTCACTTAGGAAAAGGCTATTCTTTCAAGGTTCCCCACTTACTAGAATACGCCTGACATTTAGGGAAAAACATCAAAGAAGCATAGGCCAGTCAGCAAACCTTTAATTTGAGCATGACTTTTCTGGGAAAATTGCAACAATAAAAAGGAGAGACGGCGCGGCATGACACGGGTTTTGCATCTGGGTGGGAATATCGCTCAAAGAGTCCCCAAGTTATCAAGACTGGCCTTCACAAATATGAAACGGCAGTGGTTCGCACACAACGTCCGTGGCCTGATGCTGGGCTGGCGGGGCTAGGATCACCTGGGAACTGCCGAGAGCTCCCGATTCCTGGCTCTGCCCTTCAAATCTGACTAAACCTAGAGTGGATTCCGGGGAATCCATATTCGTAAGATGCTCGCGGGTCACTGGCAAAAATTTGGGAACTACTGAAATACAGTATATCGTGATAGAGGTAGTCGATGATTTAAGATCATGCCTTGCTTCTAAAAGAGAGCCCCGGACTGTATATCGCCCCTGCAAACCTGTTCGTGCCCCGCCATACCCAAGAAATGGCACCATCACCCACTCAGCTGCTCCGGCGAAGAATTCAGGACTCACTCCAGCCTTTCCCTGTCCATCCACTCCTGTAACTCCCATAAGGCTCCACCTCCAAGCACTCCAAGCCCCTCCACACCTCCACCCTATGCTCTGGTCCTGTCACTGCCACCTCTCTTGGAAGGCTGCGGTCGATACCAACCACCCTTCAGCCATTCTTAGCCCTGTCCCCCAGAATCAGCAGGATCATCTTTTAAAAAAACATAAAACGAGCAATGACATTCCTGTTTAAAACTCTCCAGTGGTTTCCTACCATACTGTGAAAATAAGGCAAACTCTGGCCAACTGGGCATTCTTCCCCCTCGGTACCCATCTGAACCAGCCAGCTCACCCATCCTCTTTCTTTTTCATCTAAGATGTATTTTTAAATGTTTAATTATTATTATTATTTTTTTAATTTACATCCAAGTTAGTTGGCATATAGTGCAATAATGACTTCAGAAGTAGAATCCAGTGATTCGTTCCCTAGATATAACACCCTGTGCCCATCCCAACAAGTGTCCTCCTTAATGCCCCTTGCCCATTGAGCCCAACCCCCCCATCCACAACCCCTCCAGCAACCCTCAGTTTGTTCTCTGTATTTAAGAGTCTCTTATGTTTCAGAGGACCTGGGTGGCTCAGTTGGTTAAGCATCCGACTGCGGCTCAGGTCATGATCTCATGGTTCATGGGTTCGAGCTCCGCGTCAGGCTCTGTGCTGACAGCTCAGAACCTGGAGCCTGTTTCAGATCTGTGTATCCCTCTCTCTCTCTGCCCCTCCCCTGCTCCCACCCTATCTCTCGCCCTCTAAAATAAACATAAAAAAATTTTTTTTTAAATAAAAAAGTCTCTTGGGGCGCCTGGGTGGCTCAGTCGGTTAAGCATCCGACTTCGGCTCAGGTCATGATCTCACGGTCCGTGGGTTCGAGCCCCGCGTTGGGCTCTGTGCTGACAGCTCAGAGCCTGGAGCCTGCTTCAGATTCTGTGTCTCCCTCTCTCTCTGACCCTCCCCTGTTCATGCTCTGTCTCTGTCTCAAAAATAAATAAACATTAAAAAAAATTTAACAACAACAAAAAAGTCTTATGTTTTGTCCCCCTCCCTGTTTTGATATTATTTTTCCTTCTCTTCCCTTATGTTCATCTGTTTTGTATCTTAAATTCCACATCTGAGTGAATTCATATGATATTTGTCTTTCTCTAATTTTGCTTAGCATAATACACTCTAGTTCCATCCACGTAGTTGCAAATGGCAAGATTTCATTCATTTTGATCGCCGAGTAATGCTCCATTGTAAAAAGATACCACATCCTCCTTACCCATTCTTCAGTCAATGGACATCTGGGCTCTTTCCATACTTTGGCTACTGTCAATAGTGTTGCTATAAACATTGGGGTGCATGTGCCCCTTCGTAAGAGCACACCTGTATCCTTTGAATAAATACCAAGTAATGCAATTGCTGGGTCGGAAGGTAGTTCTATTTTTTATTTTTTGGAGGAACCTCCATACTGTTTTCCAGAGTGGCTGCCCCAGTTTGCATTCCCCCCGGCAGTGCAAAGGGTTCCTCTTTCTCTGCATCTTCGCCAACATAAGATGAACTGCTTCTTAAAATTCAGAGTCAATGTCGTCGCCACCAAGAAGTTCTCCATGACTCTTCGCTTCAAGGCTGGGCTAGGTGTCCCTTCCTTATAGGTACAAGCCAAGTTTGCCTCCATCAAAGGAACTTAGCATCCTGTGTGGGTCTCATCATCTCTCTTCCCCACTTGTCTCCGGGCTACTTGAGGATGTGGCTTAGGGGTTTTATCTTGGCGCATACACTTGGCACACGGTAGAGGCTCATGTTTTTTTTCTGTGTATTAACAAGAATAATTCTCCCAATGATTCCTGGGAAATAGTTATTCTAGAGGAAGGGCATGTACTGAATATTTCTGAAGGGCACACAGATGCATCACATCTCCTATTTCACATCTCCATGAGTCACAGAGGAAAGGAACCAGAGGCTGCTTTGGGGAAAGGCACACCTGGGTTAAGATCCAGGTGCCTACGTGTACTAAAATCCACCCTTGGGCAAGTTACTTAACATCTCCGACTTTCAGTTTCCATCCAAATAGAAAATGAGGATGTGAGAAAACATGCTTAGCAAAGGGCACAGCACATTCTAGGTGTCCCCACACAGTGACTAATGTTGTTAGTTTTAGTCCTCCAGGTGGGCATACCGCAGGCTAACTCGAATGTCCTTTACCAAGCTGCGGTTGGGGTCAGAGGGTCTTCCTTCAACTTGCTTTCATAACTATTTTGTTCCATAAGTCAGATCTCCTGATTTGTCTTCCTCCTTAGGTGATCTCTGTTTTAACATCATTTCTGGGGTGCCTGGCTGGCCTCGTCAGTAGAGCATGCAACTCTTGACTTCGGGGTTGTGACTTTGAGCCCCACGTTGGGTGTAGAGTTTACTTACACACACGCACACGCGCGCACACACACACACACACACACACACACACACCAAAAAAAAGACCCACATCATCATTTCTGAAAAGAAAAGTCTACCAGCAGTAGAATTCAGTCATCTGATTCCACTCTACGCAGAAGAGAATCTGCCGGGGGACACCTTACCCCTTGTGCCCTTCTCCCTCCGGCATGCACATTCCTGCTGTCCAGTGTCACGAACGCTATTGTCATTACACCCGCCCAAACCTTGCTAAATACCTAAAGTGAAAGGAACACTGGGTTAGGAGTCTGAACCCTTTTTCTCTCTCTCTGGGTAAGTCTTGCCAGCCTGGTTTCTTAAAATGCCAAGCATTAAGCTGCTTTTATCTCACTAATGAATAATTAGCTGTGGCAAGCAAGAAAGTAAAAGGCACAGCTCGATCATTCTCAAAAAGAAACTGTAATAATAAAATCCCAGATAGCGTAAGTAGGGTTAAAACGGGAGGGGGTGGCAAGGCCGTGTAGATGCCAATAAAGCAGAAATCGCAAGCTGGGTGTCTTTCCTTGGTTGATGGGGGTCAGTGGGAGAGTTTCCATTACTCTTTCGGGAGAGAGGTGCGTGCACTGGTGTGGATGGCTGGTCTCCACAATGGATGCTCTATGTTTGAAAGCCCTGAGAGACTAGAGGCAGTCTTTCCCACTGCTGCTTTGTAGCTTGGAAATCCCAGCTAGTGATGACTTTATGGGTTTGTACGGTCTAGACAAGCGGGTTACTCTTTGGTGAAACTGCTCCTCGGGGAGGTTACCGTAAAAATTCCCATACTACTAATTACCATTCCGAAGGGCAGGCTACCGAGAGGACGCTGGGCTTTGGCAGAGGCTGAGGTTGGAAAGCCAGTACTCCCAGCTTTATCACCGACTACGTTTATTTTCTCCCCTGTCAAAACAAGGACAGGAAAGGGGGACGAGAGCCCTAGTGAGACAAATCAACTCTAGGTAACCAGGAGGACCAAAAAACCCCAAACCAAACCAAACCAAAACAAAACCCCACAAAACAAAAACAAACGAAGGCTGCCCGTAGCTGTGCCTGAGGAAGCAGAGATTTCTTGGAGAAACAGGGGGATGCTGACCCTCTCTCTGCTTTCTATTTTCTCCGTAAGTTATTTCAGCTTTTCTCTGCATCTGTAGATCTTTGGAAGAGAGTGTGTAAAGACACAGTGTTGTGAACTGCGTACGGGTGTAAAATGCTTCCCGAAACATCAGAGCCGTGGTGCGAAAACCCCGAGGGACTCACAGCTATTTTTTTTCCCCGAGGACTGAGCCAAGACACCTGTCGAGTAAGCCTCGGACTCTGGTTAACGGACTCTTTGGGAGGAAACACGGGCTCCTGTGAAGGGGAATCAAGGCCTGGGCTCCCAGGTGTCACAGCCAAATGCAAACAAGTGCTGGTAGATCATTTTCTCCGGAAGCCCTTCCAGACCACGCCTGCCCCACACAGGGGCCCTCTCTGCCCTCTGCGCCCCTCCCTGCTCTCTTATGACCTTGCACGGATACAGTTTTCTCACCAGTATCTTATTTGTTGTGACAGTTTCTTCTCTTTCCCACTGAGTTGCTTAGGGTATAGACTGCACCTTTTTCTATGAGTGTTTCATTCTGATGAACCCAATGATGGTCTTATGTGCTAAGGGCTCAGCTAAGTGCATGCTAAGTGGATCACTGATAAAACAAAGGAGAAATCTCTGCCCGCCCTCCCCACCCCCCCCCCAACAGGCAAATAGAGTGGGGCACCTGCGTGGCTCAGTCAGTTGAGCATCTGCCTTGGGCTCAGGTCATGATCTCACAGTTCACGAGTTTGAGCCTGGAGTCGGGCTCACTGCAGCCATCACAGAGCCAGCTCTGGATCCTCTGTCTCCCTCCCTCCCTCTCTCTCTCTGCCCCTCCCTTGCTCACACACACACACACACACACACTCTCTCTCTCTCTCTCTCTCTCTCTCAAAAATAAACATTAAAAAAAAAGGTAAATAGAGAAAAAGCATTTTTCTTCCTCTTGGTGGTTAAGCTCTAGTAAAAAACCTTGTGTTTGTTCTGGGGATGGGAGTCTAGGCATGCTCTGAGGTCTGCAGGCCCAGAAGGAATTGCACGGCACGGCCACGGAGAACTCCAAATCTAACACAACCGGCTATGAAAGCCCACTCAGTATTTTGCAGTGGCTGGAGTGTGATGGAGAGGGAAAGCACCAGAGTGGGAACGGTGGCCTCTGCTTTGGCCCAGTGTGGCTACGTGACCTTGAGTCTGACACTACCCTTGCATGAGCCTGTATCACATGGCCATTCAAACTTTCTGACCGTGATTCAGTAAGAAATAACATTTTATGTCACAACGCAGAAAACAACACACACGAGCATGAAACTAAGTTTCCCCAGACAATACTTACGGTTACTGAGCGTGAATTACCCTATTTTCTATTTCTTTTTTTGTTGGTTTTTGTTTTCAATGCTGGCGATAACTTACAATTACAAAACAGCCAAAATGATCGCTACTACATCTGATGCTGTTTTCTGCCATGTGGTCTTTCCTCTTTTGCTTTTTCCTCTGTCGTGGGGAGGAGTTTGGAGCAGTAACATACCTCCTAATTTCAGGGGTGTTAAGGAACCACGACTTCCATTATAAGGCACCACCCACCTGCCACTCTCTTCCAAAAACTCTCTCCGTGGGGCGAAGGAGGGAACGGGCTGCTCTAGTGTCTCTGACCATCATGTTATTTTACTTTGCTTATTTTTTTTTTTCAACGTTTATTTATTTTTGGGACAGAGAGAGACAGAGCATGAACGGGGGAGGGGCAGAGAGAGAGGGAGACACAGAATCGGAAACAGGCTCCAGGCTCTGAGCCATCAGCCCAGAGCCCGACGCGGGGCTCGAACTCACGGACTGCGAGATCGTGACCTGGCTGAAGTCGGACGCTTAACCGACTGCGCCACCCAGGCGCCCCTACTTTGCTTATTTTTAAAAGTTTATTTTTTGAGGCACCTGGGTGGGTGGCTTTGTCAGGCGTCCGACTTCGGCTCAGGTCATGATCTCATGGTTTGAGCCCCCCATCGGGCTCAGCGCTGACAGCTCAGAGCCTGGAGCCTGCTTCAGATTCCGCGTCTCTCTCTCTCTCTCTCAAAAATAAACATTTTTTTTTTTTTTTAAATAAACATTTTTTAAAAAGTTTACTTTTTTAAAGTAATCTCCACCCCTGACGTGGGGCTCGACTTCACAACCCTGAGACCAAGAGTCATATGATGATCCTCTAACAGAGCCAGCCAGGCGGCCCTCCGACCATCATTTCAAAGGGACTAAGTAGTGTAACTGGGCCCCTCCCACCCAAGCCGTAGAATCTCCGTCCTTTCTCAGCAACAAGCATCAAAATGGTTTGAGGCCTCCCCAGTTTTAAAACATTTATTTTTACCAATTCATCTTCGTTAGTCTCCCATTCCTCTGAATATTCCAAACACGTTTGTACTGAACGAGAAAGACCATGGAAGATGAACGTGTCACGGCTAATATATTGCTTGCTGTCACTGAATAAGTTGAGGCCATTCAGAGTACTTCAGAGACAAGCACTCTGAGTTGCTTTCTTCCCGATCATATTGCCACCGACCTTGATCCCCTTGGGCCAAGCCAGAGGATAAAGGCAAATCTTTGAGAACCCAATTCGCCCCTGGGTGTTTGCCAGAACTTTACCATCTCTTTCTCGAGAGGTTTCAAGGGACCATACTACACGCTGTTTGACATTCAGCTAGCATCAATCAAGGGCACGGTTCGTGGTCCCAGGTGCAGCCAAGTGAACTGACCCACATGGCGATCAAGTCCAAGACCTCAGTAACACCATGCTGTGGTCACTGGAGCTAACTTCAAGCCACAGAATTCCAGATGAACCCAGGGGAAGACGGTTTACTACGAGAGTGTGAAGAATCAGTACGCAGAGCTGATTCTGTTTCGTATCTTTCTGTGTCAACGAGAAGAACCAACGACAACTATTAATTGGGCACCTGAGTAACTACATGGTTTATTACGTTAATAAATTCAGGCCACTCAGAACACTTTCTAGACATGACCTTGACACATCACTCTGAAGGAGCCATAAACTGCCATCTTCTGGAAGACGACAAAAGAGGCAAAACGTTCTGAGAAAACACCCGTTCGCTTTTCAGTCCTGTCATCTTTCCAAAATATACAATTATATAATAGAAAATACAGACAAAGTGAAGAGAAATTCTGGGAGGCTGTGAGATGCTATTTTTAAGAGGCACCACTGCCGTGAACATGAAGCTCCTTTCAAGTTTATATATAGCATAATTCATTTTCCAGTTTGGTCTCCTTGCTGGATAGAACTAAAGGGACGATGCTCCTCAGTCTGCCACATCGATAGCTTTAGCTCAAGGGCTCCCACGTGGCAAAGGACAAACTTTCTAGGCCTGGCAAACCTTCCTCTTCTGATGATGCCGGGAAACAGTTCTTTGTTGGGAAGCAGAAAAGGGAGGGGGGAAAAAAAGGAATCCTTTTTTGGAATGTGTGTTACTGATTCCTTTTTGGAAACACGGCCCTATGCATTATTTACAAATATGTTAACTGGGTTTATTTAACTTTTAATTTGCTCCATACTCACCCAAGTGTCACGTATTAATTACCAATGGCGTCCGTATGCTTCCGTAATGCACACTTCCTACGTAGCTATCCCAGAACCTCTGGTTTATTTTTGAAACGATTTTTAAAATCCCAATTTTTGTATCTACAGTTACTTCATAATTTTATGGTTTTAGTTTCCCAAAGGGGCTTATTCCTCTCCCAGGGGGAAAAAAACAACAAAAAAACAAAACCCCAAACCCACAAACCCTTCTAGGCTGAGGTGGCATCATCCACAGGTCGTGCAAGGAACCCATCTAGCTTGTCACAACCAACTCCAGGCCCCTTGGGCAGTTCACGCACAACTGAGGTGCAACATTTTCATTTTATGCTTTTAACAGTTAATGATTTGTCAGGTTTTGTTAGTCTCGAGAAAATAATTTCTTTTAGGTGCAACGTAGCATATTCTAAATCACACACGCGTATGTTACTGAAGCCAAGTGGCTTTACTCGAACAATGTTTTCAAAGACTATTTCTTGGTAATGGCAGTGAAATACTGTTCACGGCACCTGCGTGTTCTACCAGAATGAACTTGATCGAGTTGAATTTTCGGGAGACTTTCAACACAATAATGGTCTAGAGCTTTATTTTAGAGAGTAGCCACCGCCGGAGGTGGTGAGGGGGCCTGTTGAAGACACAGGGTCATAACTGTGTCCCCAAACCATCATCCAAAGTTGCGTGACTGACAGTGGTCTTTGTCATTGTTAGTGCACCCGAGGTTAGCCTAAATAACACCACACGGTTCTGCCTGGTGGCCAGAAACTAGCCAACAGCAGCCAGTGGAAAAGCATGTTGGGTGGCTCAGTCGGTTGAGCGTCCGACTTCAGCTCAGGTCACGATCTCACGGTTCGTGAGTTCGAGCCCCACGTCGGGCTCTGTGCTGACAGCTCAGAGCCTGGAGCCTGTTTCCGATTCTGTGTCTCCCTCTCTCTCTGCCCCTCCCCCATTCATGCTCTGTCTCTGTCTCAAAAATAAATAAACATTAAAAAAAAAAATTAAAAAAAAAAAAAGTCAATGCAACTGCTTTCCAGTCAAGCTTTGTGACTGAAATTTTAACTACGCAGGGGCGCCTGGGTGGTGCAGTCGGTTAAGCGTCCGACTTCAGCCAGGTCACGATCTCGCTGTCCGTGAGTTCGAGCCCCGCGTCAGGCTCTGGGCTGACGGCTCGGAGCCTGGAGCCTGTTTCCGATTCTGTGTCTCCCTCTCTCTCTGCCCCTCCCCCGTTCATGCTCTGTCTCTCTCTGTCCCAAAAATAAATAAACGTTGAAAAAAAAATTAAAAAAAAAAAAATTTTAACTACGCAGTTACATAGCCTGTGACATATCTCACACAGAAAACGCCTTTTTCGCTATTTGCTACAAGGGAAATCTGCTTTACACGTGTTTTTAAAAAAATTATCTGGGGGGCGCCTGGGTGGCTCAGTCGGTTGGGCGACTGACTTCGGCTCAGGTCATGATCTCACGGTCCATGAGTTCGAGCCCCACATCGGCCTCTGTGCTGACAGCTCAGAGCCTGGAGCCTGTTTCTGATTCTGTGTCTCCCTCTCTCTCTGACCCAACCCCGTTCATGCTCTGTCCCTCTCTGTCTCAAAAATAAATAAATGTAAAAAATAAATAAATAAATAAATAAATAAATAAATAAATAAATAATTATTTGGTATTCCTTGTTATTCTGGTAAGTCTGAAAAAAAAATGTATCAATTTAGAAACTAAAAACTCCCCCCAGACCCAGGTTGTAAAGAGACATCTTAGCTAGTAGACAACGGCAGGCACTGTCTAGCTACTTTATCTATTTTAGCCAAAGTTATTCGACAGGAGGAAAAGCGAGTTCTTTCAGAGCGACTTGCTCTCGGGCCTGGCACCATCTGGAACACCCTGGCTGCCCTTTTTTGCCGTTAGGGAAAAAATAATAATAATAATAATAATTGGGTACCTGCATAGACATAGCACGTCATGGCATTGTTAAATCTCAGATTCCTACACAGCTGTCCCCCAACCAACTTTACTTTCTCGGGGGGTCGTTTTGTTTTGTTTTGTTTTGTTAAGAGTATGAAACACATCTGCGACCTGATAAGATCAAGCCAACTCGTGGCTGCTCTGATGGATATAAATTAACACCAGCAACCAGGCTCCCGAGGAGGAACTAAGTTAACTCTGGTGGCAAGGTGCTAGAAACCTCTCCATCCCCGGCACCGGAGAGGCTCCAGCCGCCTGACGTTTCTCCCTTCCTGTCAAATACCCCTCCCTTCTTAGTGCATTTCCAAGACGTGTGCAGAGAGATACTGTACCTCGGTTGTCCTTTTAGCAGGAACACATTAGCTTACAGCGTTCCCATTTTCCTGCCGAGTCTGTCTGTAATGCTGTGCCGTTGGATGTGCCTGGGGATCATTTTAGTCTGAAAAACCGGACCCACGTGGAAAAGACATTAAAACAAGTTTGCTGCCGTGATACCCACGAAGATGAAAGGGCCTCTCGGATTTTCATACGCTGTGTTTCAGGTGGGAGGGAAAAGAAAACGGTTCTTTGGAAACGCAGGCATTTGGCCGGGCGACAAATTCATCAGGTGTTAAATCCCCATCACCTTCGCGGTAGAGGCGCACCTCGTGTCTGTTTGTTTATTCGTGTTTCCAGTGGAAACTGCACCGTTTTCCCAACTTACAATACATTGCTCTCTTTAGCACTCGTATTTCGGTTCTGGTACTTGCTTCCAAAGGAAAATTACTGAGACGTGTGCACTGATGGGTGTTGGCATACAAGTGAGCTCTGGATCTTGGCTTGAAGAGATTGCATTCTTTCTGGGGGGTTGAGGGGGGGGGTGTGGGCAGCAGAGTCGTAATGTGTGCCCTTTAAGACAACTTTATCTTGTGATCTTTCCCGATATTTTTTTGGCCGGCGCAGAGACCCCTGCTGGGACAAAGAAAAAGCAACACTGACAGGGAGCCAAAGCCTCGCCGCGAACGGTTTCTAGCACGAGGTGAAACAGGGCTGTCAAGACTTTTAAGATGTCTTGTGGGAATTCTTAACAGTGGACATATTATTTTTATTGGGTTTGATTAAACAACGCAGTTCATAGCAGAGATGACATTGAGATGTATAACTAAGCGGGCAGGGTTCAGCAGGGCATTGCTAGAATGGTAGGCCTCAAAAATGGCTTCTTTAGCGAGCGTGAGTTACAGGTACCTTCTGTCGCCGCGAACAGCACATCTGAAGGTAAGCAAGCTGCCATTAAGTCGCTGCGCATGATGGAAACCGGGTCTCTTTAGAGGCAAAGATTGTTTTCTTTGACCACACTATTGATTTCCTCACGGTGCCTAAGAAAGTTGAGGATAAGGGATTCCACTTACTGTCCATCTTCAACGGAGAGGAAATTCCAGAGATTTTCGCACTCAAAGGACCACATGTATTTACTTCCCTTGTTCTTCAACGGATTGTTTACAGCAGAGGAAACCACTATTTGCTCGCTCAAGGAGGGGGTGGAAATTGTGGGGTCTTGCCTCCTCACTTCTGCCCGGGCCCCAAGTCGTCTAACGGAGGCAAACACCCGGTGCAATGCACAGATCTCGAGCGTGTAACTGGTAAGTGGGATAAACGTATGCCTCTGTGTAACCAACATCTCAATCAAGACACGGAATAGGTCTTGATTCTAGAAAGTTCCAGAGGTCCAGAAAGTTCTCTTGTGCGTACACCCCTCTCTCCACTCTCCTGGGGTCAAATACTGTTCTGATTTCTGTCACCGCAAACCGGTTTGCTTGTGCTTGAATTTCCTGTGTACGTCTTCGTGTCTGCCTCCTCGCAGCCGGTGCCATGGTTTTGAGATTCACCCCCGTTTTTTGGCGAAACATTACTTTGTTCCTTTATATGGCTAAGTGGTATTCTACTGTATGGACAGATCACAATTTGTTTATCCATTTACCTCTAAGTGAATTAAAAGTTTGGGGCTACCGTGAATAAAGCCGCTCTGTACATCCTTGTACTTGTCTTTGGTGGACGTGTTTCCATTCCCCTTGGGCAAATTCCTAGAGTGGGATTGCCCGGCCAACACCGTTTTGGTTCTGGAAGAAGCCCTGTGATCTCTGCAGGTCTGGCCCTCCTCAGCCGGTGGAGAGGCAGTGACATCTGACGCTCTCTCCCCTCAGAGCAGCTTCGAGGATGTTCTCTGCCCTTCATGGGAACGAGGGCAGGGAGTTTCCAACATGCTCTTGTCAAAATTCATGTGGTCCTAAAGGCTTTGGGATGACCTTTATGTGGCCCTATGACCTAGACATATCTTATCAGTGAAATGTTTAGACCTTCCACATCTTAAAAGGCACTGAAAATGGAAAAGAACCTCAAAGAAGGTGGGGCCGAGGGATGCCTGTTGCCTCTGGCTGCAACGGTGGTTGGGCCTATGCGGGCATATCGGGCATATCGTTCAACAAGAAAGGGCACAGAGCTCAATAATGAATGTGTGCATCTGTTAGAAACATCCAATATTCCATTTTTTTAGTGCTTTGAATTTCCACAATTAAAAGGGTTATTATTACTTCACTTACTAAAATAACAAAACAAGGGGTGCCTGGGTGGCTTAGCTGGTTAAGCATCTGACTTCGGCTCAGGTCATGATCTCATGGTTTGTGGGTTCGAGCCCCACATTGAGCTCTGTGCCGACAGCTCGGAGCCGGGAGCCTGCTTCGGATTCTGCGTCTCCCTCTCTCTCTCTGCCCCTCCCCTGCTTGCGCGCGCTCTCTCTCTCTCTCTCAAAAATAAACATTAAAGGGGCGCCTGGGTGGCGCAGTCGGTTGAGCGTCCGACTTCAGCCAGGTCACGATCTCGCGGTCCGTGAGTTCGAGCCCCGCATCAGGCTCTGGGCTGATGGCTCGGAGCCTGGAGCCTGTTTTCCGATTCTGTGTCTCCCTCTCTCTCTGCCCCTCCCCCGTTCATGCTCTGTCTCTCTCTGTCCCAAAAATAAATAAACGTTGAAAAAAAAAATTAAAAATAAACATTAAAATTAAAAAAAAATTAAGATATGAAAATCTGTAAACCTGCTAACTCTCTGCTCCTGCCATCCTTGGTCATAAGATGGTTTATCTCAAATGCTCCTGTGTTAATACCATATCGGGTCATTTGTGTCTCCAGATAGGACCCCCGTGCCCCTTTCTTGAGAGAACGCGCCCATGCCCAGAGCAGGTCATTAGCAAATACCACCTGTAATGCACATTCCTGGAACCAGCCTTTTCTGAGGTTAGTGCAGACCAAAAATAAACACACACAGGCAGTCCTGGCCGGGGCCGGCGAAATACTGTCTGCCCGAGAAGGCAGGGTTCAGTTAAGAGCAGAGAGTGTGTTCTTTGTTTTGAACATGCCATGCAGCCACTTCGAGGAGCCCTAACCCACCTGCCAGCGTCCGCCAGTCCCACCATAGACAGCCAACAGTTCCTGAACACATTGGGCTTGTTTACCGGGGCAGAGCGTCTTGCTGCCGGGGAGGGCACTTCCAAAGCCAATGTCCTTTCTAAACCGGTGGCTTAAGTAGCGTGTTCACACAAGTGGTTCTCTCCGTCCCTGTCTCTGTGTCATTAATCTTCCCAGTGAGGTGGGCATTGCCTCCAACGTGCAGACCCGGAAACGGAGAAGCGGGAAAGTTTAAGGCCAATTCTGTCTCGAGCAGCAGAACCAAAATCTGAATTCAGATCCGCCTGACGGCCTGAGGCTCTCACCCCTTTACTTACACGTTCCCTGAGGTTTCAAAAGCGACCCAGAGAACCCCAGATACACTATGATGTGTTTTGTCAACATACCCAAGTCTGATTACGAATTCCCCAAGCTGACATTCCAGAATGATCATGGAGTATAAAACTGTCTGCCCCAAATCGCTTTCTCGCTGATCTCACCTTATTCCAGCTCCTTCGGACTTTACATTTGACTTACAATATCTAAGACATTTTGTGGGTGTGACTACACAGCTCAGAACTGTGCGAAAACAGCACAGAGGGACTGACACCACATGTTTCTCTCTTGTCTTGGTCACTCCTGAGAATTTAGGGCATCTGCGAGTAAGTCATGTTCATTATGTGTCCGTCCCGCATGTGTACAACTGGCTTCTACTAAAAGATGGAAGTTCTAATCCACTAGGGCTATGGCTTATGCTTTTCTGTATCCACAATGCCTGGCACAGCACTTATAAAAGACCAGATACTTAGTAAATTATGTCAAATGAAAAGATGCCAAATCCACGGGGTGCCTGGGTGGCTCAGTTGGTTAGGCGTCTGACTTCGGCTGAGATCATGACCTCGTGGTTCGTGAGTTTGAGCCCCACTTTGGGCTCTCTGACAGCGTGAAGCCCGCTTCGGATCCTCTGTCCTGCTCTCTCTCTCCCCCACTTGCTTTCTGTCTCAAAAATAAACATTAAAGAAAAAAAATAAAAGAAAGAAAAGATGCCCAATCCTAGTGCCATGGAAAACAGTGGCTATGCCATTTGGGAACAACTTGAACTTGGGCAAGTTATCATTGAAGTGAGGCTCAATTTCTTTTGTCCTTAAATTGGGGTGAATTTGTCCTTATTCCTTTAAGGAATAATTCCTTTATTCCTTATAAGGAATTTGTCCTTAAATTGGGGTGAATTTCTTTTGTCCTTAAATTGGTCCTTAATCATGGTGAATATGAATGCTTCTGTGCACCATAAAATGCTATAAAGATATAACCCATTATTATTATTATTACAGATCACCATTGATTTGATGGTTTTCTTCCAGTCACGAAAGAGTTTTGTTTAGGAACATTTCTTATTGAGCTGTGGAGTTCTAGAAGAATAATGAAATACTTCTTCATTGTTGCCATCCTTACTCTGCCAACACTTTGAAGGGCAAGAGGAGATTCAAAACAAGGGAACGGAAGCAGAATTAGCGTAAGATTGGGCCATGACCCTCAGGAAGCAGGATAAAGGTTTTACAAGTCAATCAGAAAAGAAGATGAAAGAACAATCAGACCAAAGTAGTATATAAACAAACAAGCAAAGCAGCCATGGGCCAGGAAAGGGTGTGTTAGTGACCCTGAACATAACGCAAGCCAGATAATAGGGCAACATCTTGTCATTCTCCAGCAACAAGACAGCACTTGTATATGAAAGGGAAATGTCAATCAAGGCCATTTTCTTTCTTTTTTTTTTTTTTTTTTCAACGTTTTTATTTATTTTTGGGACAGAGAGAGACAGAGCATGAACGGGGGAGGGGCAGAGAGAGAGGGAGACACAGAATCGGAAACAGGCTCCAGGCTCCGAGCCACCAGCCCAGAGCCCGACGCGGGGCTCGAACTCACGGACCGCGAGATCGTGACCTGGCTGAAGTCGGATGCTTAACCGACTGCGCCACCCAAGCGCTCCTCTTTCTTTTTTTTTAAATTTTTTTAAGGTTCATTTATTTTGGAAGGAGAGAGAGAGAGAGAGAGAGAGAGAGAGAGAGAGAGCGCGCGCGCGGGGGTGGGGGAGGGGCAGAGAGACAGAGAGACAGAG
>NW_024412391.1:43422721-43437036 GCF_014898765.1 Herpailurus yagouaroundi | reverse complement strand
CGGGGCTCGAACTCACGGACCGCGAGATCGTGACCTGGCTGAAGTTGGACGCTTAACCGACTGCGCCACCCAGGCGCCCCTCTTTCTTTTTTTTAAAAATTTTTTAAGGTTCATTTATTTTGGAAGGAGAGAGAGAGAGAGAGAGAGAGAGAGAGAGAGAGAGAGAGAGACAGCGTGTGGGTGGGGGAGGGGCAGAGAGACAGAGGCAGACACAGAATCTGAAGCAGGCCCCAGACTCTGAGCTGTCAGCACAGAGCCTGATGTGGGGCTCGAACTCATGAACCGTGAGATCATGACCTGAGCTGAAGTCAGAGGCTTAACCGACTGAACCACCCAGGTGCCCCAAGGCCATTTTCTTAATAGGAAGATTTGGGGAAATGTTTCTTAGGCACTGTCTAGATATTCAACTCTTTAGGGCAGAGCCTGTCCATGAGAAAAAGCCACTCATGTGGCTTCAGGAATTCATAAATAGGCCACGAAGTTCAGTCATGCTGAAATATTTCCCGTTGCTTTTCTCATTTTCCACCATTAAGCAGAATAGATTTCTTTCTTTGAGGTTTTTCTTTCTATTTCATCCTCTTCCTTGGATGGGCAGGGGGAGGTATGTTAGTTGAGACCTCACCTTAGTCATCTCAGAGGTTTTCTGTCTCTCTTAAGCCTACTTCAGTTTATTTTGTCTTCCCAAAACGGCAGGCGTGGGGAGAGTTACCTCGAAGCCATTTATTTATTTTTTTCAAGATTTTATTTTTAAGGAATCTCCACACCCAACATGAGGCTCGAACTTACAACCCAGAGACCAAGAATCCCATGCTCCACTGACTGAACAGCCAGGCGCCCCCACCTCAGCTCCATTTAAGTAGTTTCTAAATGTCAAGCAAAATTTTATTAGTTGTACAAGTCTATGTTGTAATTCCCATCCTTAGAGAAAAATTAGTACTTTCTTAAAAGATCCAGGGGCGCCTGGGTGGCGCAGTCGGTTAAGCGTCCGACTTCAGCCAGGTCACGATCTCGCGGTCCGTGAGTTCGAGCCCCGCGTCGGGCTCTGGGCTGATGGCTCAGAGCCTGGAGCCTGTTTCCGATTCTGTGTCTCCCTCTCTCTCTGCCCCTCCCCCGTTCATGCTCTGTCTCTCTCTGTCCCAAAAATAAAAAAAAAAAATTAAAATAAAAACGTTGAAAAAAAAAAGATCTGTTGTGTATCAGTAACTCCTGGAAGTTTAAAAATCTTATAGTTTGAATAACTTATTGCAAAAGCCACAAAGGAATGTTAAGGATCTACTGTAAGGCCATACAGCAGGAGACACAGGAATATAAAGTGAAATAACACAACATAAAAACTCAAATTAGGCATTAATACACATAATCTGTGACTTCACAGTCATTTTAGGGAGCCTAAACAAGAAAACAAAAAAAATGGGTTTAATTTCCATGGGCGCCTTTCACTGGTTTAATATTTGCATTCTGGCTCCCGTTTCCTGAGTGGGCCAAAATATATATACAAATATTTTCCAGGAGAGACTATGCAATGCTATTCTAACCAGAAATCCAGCCAACTCTTCTGTGGCTTCTCCCTCCATTAAGACATAAGCGAGCATCTGTTCAGTCCCATTGGACCCATCTCTGGAGTTCTATCAAGTAGACTACAGTAACCTTTCTCCAGGCGAGGTGGAAATATGTTAACCCAAGCGAGAAAACACGCGGCTGACAACTAGACAGATCACATTTTAAAAAGTAGTTTCCCTGGGAATGCAGGCTGGTGCAGCCACTGTGGAAGACAATATGGAGGTTCCTCAAAAAACTAAAAATAGAACTACCCTACGACCGAGCAATTGCACCCCTAGGTATTTATCCACGGGATACAGGTGCGCTGTTTCGAAGGGACCCATGCACCCCCATGTTTATAGCAGCACTATCGACAATGGCCAAAGTAGGGAAAGAGCCCGAATGTCCATCGATGGATGAATGGATAAAGAAGTGGTACGTATATACAGTGGAGTATTACTCAGCAATTACAAAGAATGAAATCTTGCCATTTGCAACTACGTGGATGGAACTGGAGGGTATTATGCTAAGTGAAATGAGTCAGAGAAAGACAAAAATCATATGACTTCACTCATATGAGGACTTTAAGAGACAACACAAATGAACATAAGGGAAGGGAAACAAAAATAATATAAAAACAGGGAGGGGGACAAAACATAAGAGACTCTTAAATATGGAGAACAAACAGAGGGTTGCTGGAGGTGTTGTGGGAGGGGGGATGGGCTAAATGGGCAAGGGGCATTAAGGAATCTACTCCTGAAATCATTGTGGCTCTATATGCTAACTAATTTGTATGTAAATTAAAAAAAATGAAAAATAAAACAAGTTAAAAAAAAAAAAGTAGTTTCCCAACTTGGGCTATAGGTTAGAATTATCTAGTTTGGGAGAGCTTTTAAAAATGCCCAGTTGGGGCGCCTGGGTGGCGCAGTCCGTTAAGCGTCCGACTTCAGCCAGGTCACGATCTCGTGGTCCGGGAGTTCGAGCCCCGCGTCAGGCTCTGGGCTGATGGCTCAGAGCCTGGAGCCTGTTTCCGATTCTGTGTCTCCCTCTCTCTCTGCCCCTCCCCCGTTCATGCTCTGTCTCTCTCTGTCCCAAAAATAAAATTAAAAACGTTGAAAAAAAAATTAAAAAAAAAAATAATAAAAATAAAAATGCCCAGTGTCTGAGCTGCACCCACCAACTGAATCAGAGTTTCAGGGATGGAGCCCAGGCAAAAAGTGGTTTAAAAATCCTTGAGGTTGGGGCACTTCGCTGGCTCAGTGGGTAGAATAATGTGACCCTTGATCTTGGGGTAGTGAGTTTGAGCCCCATGTGTAGTGTAGAGTTTATTTAAGATTAAAATAATAATAATAATAATAATAATAATAATAAATAAATAAATAAAAATCTTCCAAGTGATTTTGATTTCAGCCTGATGGAGAATCACTGTTCTAAGAGATTCAGTGGGAGGGGTGCCTGGGTGGCTCAATCGGTCATGATCTCACGGTTCATGAGTTCAAGCCCCACGTCGGGTTCTGTGCTGACAGCTCAGAGCCTGGAGTCTGCTTCAGATTCTGTGTTTCCCTCGCTCTCTGCCCCTTACCTGCTCATGATCTGTCTCTCTCTCTCAAAAATAAACACACATTAAAAAGAAAAAAAAAACAATTTCAATTAAAAAAAAAAAGGAGATTCAGTGGGTAGATATGGGGGTGCTGGGGAGGGGAGAAATTACTTTCTTAACGAATCTATAGACACTGATAACCAATACAATCTGCAAAAGTTAACCCAGGCCTTTCCTACGGGATGATCTCACTCCTCCCAGAAAAGATAGTTAAATTAATTTGAAGAAAAGAAAATTCACTAAACTCTTTTTTAGGGGGGGAAGGAGCCATCAGTAATTCTGTCCAGATCTTCCAGTTATATGCACTGAATAGTTGTTTTAGTTATAAAAGTAAAACGGACTCAACTTAGTAAATAGGGGAAAAAAAAAAAAAAGAAAGAAGAAAATACCACCCATTTTCCTGTCATTTTAAGGTAACCACAGTTAAGTTTTTTTTGGAGTAAAAAAATAAAATCGGGACCATGCACATATGGTTTTGTAATCCAATAATGTGAAAACCTTTCCTTGTCATTACACAGTCCCCCACACCACTGCTGTGAATGACTGCCGAGCAGTCCATTGTTTGAAACGGCCATTATCTATTGGTGACTGACTGATGTTTGCTTTAGGTTTATTCACGGACACAATTAGGACCATGATCCCTCCGACACGAAGTATGATTAGCCTGATAACTACCGAAAGGATAAACCATTGGTATAACACGTAAACAGGTGGTGGGTGGGGTGGGAGGGTCTTGATAGGTAGCATTTGCTGGTTTGATCGGTGTAAATACTCCCACCATGGCCAATTTCAAGATCGTCCTTCTACCAACTGGTTTGCCCCCTGAACATGGAACAATTGGCTCTCTGGAATCAGCTCCAACTCATCCTTCAAGAAAACCCTGGCTAAACTAAACTGGCCAGTTCTCCAGTTGTGACATGTTGTTTGAATGGTACAGTGGAAGTTCTGTGGATGAAGGTGAGCCGTAATTACAGTTATCTTAACACTCTGTTGTATTTTGGTTTGGGAGCTGTCAGGTTGGTAACTGGGGCAGCTAGATGGCTGAAGGTCTAATAAGAGTTCTCTAAAAGGTCTTAATATGGAAAGTGCTAGTACACTGGAAAGACCACCTTTTTTTTGAATAGATGGACATGGGGCTTTGCGAAGTTAACCTTATCATGCTTCTATGTGTTTAATCTGTATATGGGAATGATAATGTTGTCTCAATAGAGGTGGTGTTGGGATTAAAAACCTCACTCATAGGGCCGCCTGAGTGACTCAGTCGGTTAAGCATCTGACTTTGGCTCAGGTCATGATTTCACTGTTCGTGGGTTTAAGCCCGCATCGGGCTCTGTGCTGATGGCTCCCTCTCTCTCTGCCCCTCCCCCACTCGGGCTCTGTCTCTCTCAGAAATAAACAGTAAAAAAACAACCTCATGCATAAAGTATATAGTAAGCATATAATACAGTCAGCACTCCATAAATGTTAGTTGTCTTTCCCCCTTAGTGATCATACTCTAGATGTTCTTCTATGACAGTGTGAATTCTGTTGACACTTTCTTTGCAGGGAATTTAATTAAGTTGATCTTTAAATTATATACCTTTATGATTTAAACCAGGGATTGGCAAACTATGACCCGTGGGCCAAATCTGTTTTTTTTAATAAAGAAGGTTTTACAGAAACTTTCAGTTTTAAAGGAACACACCATGTCTGTTCATTTATGGAGTTCTCTAGCTCAATGGCAGAACTGAGTAACTGAAACAGAGACCCCGTGGCCTACAAAGCAGGAAATATTTACTATCTGGTCCTTTACAGAAAAGGTTTGCTACACCCGTGATTTAAACCATTCTAACCTTTCCTTAACTGAATACTTTCTTTTTCATAATATGCATCTATATTTAAAGAAAACAAAACAGAGAGAAAATGAGAAAGATGAGGAAAGGAAATTTTCCTAGGATTCAGAAATTGCAAAATAAATATTAGGTCCAAGAGCACCGGAGAAATACTTGAAACTGTAGGATGAAGCTCAGCTCTAATTCAGTCAAGACGGTATAGTTAAAAGAATATTTTATAAGTGAGACTTTCTACAAGGGGATTATTACTCCTGGACCTGGAATACACCTTGAATGTATATGGAACTTGGAAGAGTGAATTTAGGAGGCAGACACTTGGAATATTATTTATAACTTGGCCATGAAAGTGAACGAAACCACATTAGTCAGGCAATACAAGCTGATCTCTCTAACTACAGGTAAAATAACATTTCAAACGTTGAAAAATGTACACATTCAAAACTGTACAGGGTAGGGGTTTAAGCAACCATTTCCCCTAATTTTTGATGTTTACACGGAATGTTCTTCAAGCAGCAAATAAGTTACCAGTGATTGTGACAGACTGAACATGACACGTCTTTACCACGACATAAATTAATTCTCTCAGTGGGAAATTGTTAAAATAGGCACGCTGTCAGAAAGATTTCTTTATGTCTGAAGGAAAGGAAATGATTCCATTTCTTCCAAACATTCTTACATGAACAATAATAAACTCTCACTTTTAAACTGCCTATTTTCATGGGGTCCTATGGCACTGGTTACTAATTGGGGCAGTCATGGTTATCTGCTGTTGGCCACGAATCAGTCCACATGAAGTCAGGTATAAAACACTCTCCGGTACAAAACTGCCCCCATAATTCATGTTATAAATGAATAAATATCCATAGAAACACCCAAAAAAAGAGGATCGCAGAATTACACTACGCTTTCATAGCATTTCTTAGATTTACACAAAGATCCTGGCAAGTAAATCTTCACAGAATAAAATATGGTGGCTTATCTAAAGAAGGGATATAGGGTGGCTTATTAAAGAAATGGGCAAGTACCCAACACATATGAGTGACCCTGATTCTGTTCCTGAAGCAACGAGTTGAAAACGCCAGACCACAGAGATGAACGTTTATTGGATGCCGGGTGTATACGTAGGCTCTCACATTTAACACACACATACCTATATAATGGGTATTATTAGTGATCTGTAAAGGGAGACGTACAGGTGGGAACTCCGATGGGTCCGCCTCAAATGCCCTAACTTCGAAATGCTTAATCCTGACAGGGCACAGGGTATCTGTTAGCCATGAGCCCCCCAAAACTGCCCTTACAAAGGAGGTCCCATGACCAGAGTCAACTAAGTTTGGGAAACTTACTAAATCTTTCCCTTGGAGAAGAACAATATATATTAAAGCCCCACATTAAAGAAATCAGTCTGCTTTGGTTTAACCCATCAACTTCCCCCATCTTGTTAGGAAATGCCTTTCTTCCTGCTACTATTTCGTGAAAGTCAATATTCTGAAACACACTTTGAGAAATAGCACTGTAGTCCCCTCCCTTGCTGGGAGATGGCCGAAAGAGAAATCCACAAACTGTGAGAGAAAATAAACATTTTTACCCACAGTCAAGGGGGTGATGCTACAGAGATGACAGTGTGTGATTCCAGGTGGCTTCTCTTTGCTCTTAGGATCAACCCATGGTGCCGTGGCTCCTGTCCAAAGCCCCGGCCTCATCCCACACTGGTCAGTGGGCCTATTTCAGTACCTGGGACCTGCCAGGCTCCTCCTCATAGAACTTCTGTAGAAGGTTGTTCCCTGGCTGGACGTTCCACTTGAGTCCTATTTATCTTTCAGGGGAAGGGTTTTCTCCATTTCTGTCTGGGTGCCCTCCTATCACTGAGTTCTATATAGCACTTGTCATGGTTACAATGTTCCATTTATTTAACGCCTGCCTAAACTCCCACTGTGGAGGAGGAGGAGGGAAATATATCGCAGGGCGATCCCAGGACGCCCTCTGGTCTGCCCCGCCTCCAGGCAGAAGGGCAGTCTGGGAAAGAAGTTAAAGTCAGGGAAGACACACTCAGAAGCCTGGTGGTCACGGGTCCAAATTCCATCCTGCGATTTAGCTTTATTCACTAATGAAGTGGATTTTGATCTCTCCTTGGGCTCCTGTTCTGCTTTTCCAGTTGCTTCTACATTTGGGAGGGGAAGACAAGAGTGTGCTTCCTCACCGCCTACAACGCCCACATCTCCCACTGGGGCCCAACTGCCTTCAGGACGCGGACGAGGTCTCCTTTGGCTCGCTAATTATAGCTCAGTGTCTGGCAGGTAGAAGGCACTCTGATTGGTTTTGTTTTTTTACATTTATTATGGAAAATGTTTAAAATAAGCAAGCATAGGGAAAATCGCATAACGAACCCCTGGGTAGTCATCAGCCGATGCCAACAGTAATCAACGTATGGCCATCTTGTCTCATTTACTCTTCCACCCGACCGAAGCCAATCCAAGACACTGTGTCAGCTCATACGTCGCAAACGGTAAAGGCTTGAAAACATATCTATAGAACCATTATCACCTACATACTCCCAGTAATTCATAAATATTTCTTCAGCGATAAACAGAAGACTAAATCAACAAACTCTACAGAGACCAGTAAAGGGTGGCTCTGAATCATCATCTGTCCTCAGCCCCCTCCTGCCCCCCAGCGTATCAGACCTCAACGCGCACGCACACATTCCACACGCTCTGCCCCAGTAACTCCAACCCCGCCCCCAAGATGGCAGGGCCAAGCCACTCACCCGTTGGGGTGCTGCTGCGGAACGAAGAGGAGGGGGTGATGGGCGGGGTCACAGGAGGGGTAAGGCTTCCACTGCTGTGGCGTGGTGGAGTGGACACATTCCCTCGAGACACCGAGCTGGACAAGGTCAGCGAGAGCTTCGGCTGAATCTTCTTCTTCAGGGACTCCTGCTCTCGGCGGGCAGCATCTGTCATGAATCTGAAGCAACAATGGAGGGTGAGCAGCCAGGACCATTTATGGAGCGTGAGGAATGAGGACGGTTACCCGGAGTTGGACAGATGCCCCACCCTGGGCAAGGGGCTCATTCATAGGTCTCGAATCTCAGAGACTCACAACAGATTCCCTTCTCCTACACGACGGAATGATCTCTAGCTCAGCGTCTTCAGGTTCCTCACGGTGGGGGGGGGGGGGGGCGTTTCTTCCTGAGGCAAACCCTCCTTGTGGGAAACGTGTACACACAGACTATGTCTGTACTCAGGGCAGTGCCTTTGGTGACAAGACTTCCTCTCTCTTGGAAGGTTCTGTCTTGTCTTTCAACTCATAGAGAGCCCACCCATCGCACAGTTCCCCAACCTTCCCAGGGGGAAAGGGCTTCCTTCATCTGTAGATTGGTAGAATTTACTGTTCATAGCACTTCACTGCCACCTCCCATCTATGACCCCCTGAAAACGGATTCTTTTTTTTTTTTTTTGGTCTTACTCCAGTTCCTCATACTGTTATTTGGGATTTGAAAATTGTCTTGGCAGACGGAAGCTCTTGTCTCCCTAACCGTTAGCTGAAAGGGAAGGACACCCGCCCCCACAGATCGCTGCCAGCACACCACCAAGTCAATCTCAGTCAACAGAGTGAGTAAATCTGCCCAAAGCAGATTCACGAAGAAGGGAAGAGAGCAGTACAAGGAGGAAGCTCACAGCTGAAGACCTGTTTATATTGTGATTTTATTACTCATAAAGGGAAAGGTGACTTTTCCTGATCATTTCACTTTGGAAACGTCAAAGTTATCCCTTCAACCCCTCTCTTACGTTAGTAATATTCAAACTTCGTTCTTTTCTCACTGTATAACATTTCATAAGTTCATGTTATACGAGATTCAAAACAATCTACGAAATGGTATCTGTCGCTTAAAGAGCAAACTATTTTTTTGGATTATACATTTTTTTTTTTTTTTTAAAGTATAGGCTCCATGCCCAATGTGGGTCTTGAACTCATGACCCTGAGGTTAAGAGTTGCATACGCTACTGACTGAGCCAGCCAGGTGCCGGCAAACTTTTTTTTGTATTACCCGCAGGTGGGGCTTTGTCAACTGCATTTTTTAAAATTGTGGCAGAGGGGCGCCTGGGTGGCTCAGTCGGTTAAGTGGCCGACTTCAGCTCAGGTCATGATCTCGCAGACCGTGAGTTCGAGCCCCGCGTCGGGCTCTGTGCTGACAGCTCAGAGCCTGGAGCCTGTTTCAGATTCTGTGTCTCCCTCTTTCTGACCCTCCCTCGTTCATGCTCTGTCTCTCTCTGTCTCAAAAATAAATAAATGTTAAAAAATTAAAAAATAAAATAAAATAAAATAGAATAAAATAAAATAAAATAAAATTGTGGCAGAAAGCCTAGTGCATAGAACACATGAAAGCTTTTAGGCAATAAAATAAGCACCTATGCCCACTGCCTTGGCCAAGAGGACCTAACCAGGCCTCTCAAGTCCTCCCTGTACCCCACCCCCATCATTACGTTCCATTTTAATACAATTCATCATTAATTAATTCCATCGCACTTAAACACAGTGTTAATTACCCAACACATTTCACATTCTGTCTACAAAATTTCTTAGTATCTGCCTTCATTACACTAGGGAGTTTTGGAAGTCAACAGATAGTCCCCATGCCTGGTTAAAAAGCTTTAAACACTCAATGAAACAATATTACAGTATTGTTACAACGTCTTACAATGTCTACTTTTGTACTTGGAACATGCATGGCTCATTTCTTGAACGGCCTCTGCAATACAATAAAGATATATACTAAACCAGATATTTATGACGATCTGAACGGTAATAAAGCTAAATGCTTTGCCTTGAGCTCTTTGGTTTTGTGCTACAAGATGGCAATGGTTTAAAAAGAAATAAAGGACAATGCAAAACAGAATTGTTTGTGCCTCGTATCCAGTACTCATTTACTTTCAGATGCCAAAGTTGGCTCTATTGTTCTTAAAACTGCTTCCCCACCCCCCTCAGAAACCTCTAGTCAAAATATGGACCCTCAAAATATGGCAACTACTCAAAATAAGGAAAAAGAACAAGTGCTTTCCTCTATTATTCTAAGTAGAATTACTAAGTGGCACAGCACCAAGCTTCTCGAATGGGGGTTCACAGTATGCCCGGGAGCGGGCACAACCACGGGACGGACATGCTGCTTCCTCTAGAAAGACCAATTGTCCTCCATGTAGGGATTTCAGGTCCGTTTTTTAAATGGTAAAAAGAAAAGAGACTTTTTGAAGTAGACTCTATGGAGAGACTCTATGGAGTAGAAGGTAAAATGTACATCTTGCACCTTAGTTAGGAGCATGGGGCTTGGAGCCAGGCTGCATGTGTCACTTTCTTTTTTTTCTTTTAATTTTTTTTTTTAAGGTTTTATTTATTTTTGAGACCGAGACAGAGCATGAACGGGGGAGGGGCAGAGAGAGAGGGAGACACAGAATCGGAAGCACGCTCCAGGCTCTGAGCTGTCAGCCCAGAGCCCGACGCGGGGCTTGAACTCACGGACCGTGAGATCATGACCTGAGCCGAAGTCGGCCGCTTAACAGACGGAGCCACCCAGGCGCCCCTGCATGTGTTACTTTCTATCTGACTTGAGGCGAGGTTGATAAACCTCTCTAAACCTCCGCTTTATTCTCCGTAAAATGGGACTAAGGACCATCGGCAGAGGGTTAAGACACATCTCTTCCTTTTCTGCAGGAGACTCTGATCTTTGGTTAGCTCAGATGGTAGGCCAACTATGCCAGTAGGCAAGCACTCCCTGTGATCACACTGACCCCCGATTGGTAAATCGCTTCTCGACTGGGAGGAGTGAGAAACCATTTATTCATTCGTGACAGGAAGCCACAGCTCGGGCTTCCTGCGTGCGGTGATCTTGTATCTAGACCATTCCGGCGGGGAACTGAGGAGTATGCCCGTGGAGGGTTATGGGACTTTTGGCTCCTCTTCTGCCAGGGCAGCCCCCACCCTTGCCCGCGGGGCATCGTGACTCCCTGCCTCTGTACAGACCACTGTGTGCCAGCGAGGACTCCACAGAAGGCCCGATGCTGTCCTGCTGGCAAGCTGTGGCCCTGCCCGCTGTTCCTCTGAAGAGACCCAGCGCCCACTCCGGCTTCCAGTCGTCTTGAGAGTCTGAACGTTCATCACGGGAGAACATCACCCACTAGCGGACAGGATAGCGCTGACTTTAGGAGTGCCTGTCATACAGAAGTGGCTCAAAAACACAGAAGCCACTGTCATTTATACAACCCTGTGATACGGTTTTAGCTACATATTCGGTCTATCTTACCTAACTCCCAAGTTTCTTGCGGATGCGTTGCACGTTCGTAGGTCTGAGCTTTTTGTGTTTGTGCCTGACGTATAGAACGGGCTGTGGCTGGGCTGATGGGGAATCAGCCCAGGGAGTGCACATACGGCGTTAGATGGAAACTCTTGTCAAAAGAGGGAGGGAGAGAGGAAGGAGAGAGGAAGGGAGGGAGGCGACGGGCTTCTCGGTGTCTTCTCTCACCCCAGTTAAATAGTATCAATAGCTCATGCTTTTTATTGTACAATATTCTCCTACAGCTCAGGCATGAAACAACAACCATAAAAAACCACAACAAGGTGCACACATACCCCCCCCCCCCACCTTCACCCCCACATGAGTTTGGTCAGCTATGGACAGCAATCTATTTTCGGCTTATACCTGCTAAGTGCTTTCTAGAAGTGAGAACGAGACATCATGTTAAAAGCATTAAACATGAAACCCATAAAGCACTTCTGCCAACCTTCTTCTCCCTCCCTCCTTGGATTGGTGGTTGTGAACTTGCTTGCAGCTATACTCATAAATCCTGGCAACCCTGCCATATTAAGATACACAGCTGCAGGGTTTATTCCCGGTGACGACACACACGTGCACACGGGTGTACAAACGCCTTGGGAGCATTGGTTACGACTCACCAGTTTCTCACTGGCAATATTGCACTGCTCCTCTCTCTTATCAACCACGACATCACCTATTTTTTGAGACTTATGAAACCCTAAAGTGTTAAAGCAACGTTCCACCAAGATGGCCGCTTGTCAAAAGATGGGCAGATTCCCAACGGCAAGGAATCACTCAGGGAGACGAGTTCATAAAGAACCTGATACGGCAGAGGAAGGCCGTGAATACAGTCAGGGGCTAAAGACTCATTGGCTTTGACCAGAAAGCCAGACAAATCCACTCCCCACCTTTGAAGGCAGCTGCACTCTGACAAGCGTCCTTGAAGGATCACAGCCCAGACCTTTCTGTGGTCCGTCTTAGAAATGTCCCCCTGTATTCCCATTGCTGACAGGGAATTCCAACTTGGGAAGTCATACCACCCTGTGGTCTGGTGAGTTTTTCTCAGTGGGTTTTGACGTGCTGGGTTTTTCACCTTTTCTGACGCCTTCAGTAATAGCTGCCAACACGGGGGTCTCCGAGCTGGAAGAAACCTAGAAAAGACAGATCGCCTAGTCTAACCCCCTCATTTTTCACATTAACTGGGAACGGAGGTGTCGCGGCCTGTTTAAGGTCACTTTGCTGGTGAGGGGCAGAGAGCTGGCAGCAGAGAAATTCAGCCTCAGCGCTGAATCAAATGCTCCTACTCTGCCAGGCTGCTATGGGCATATCAAAGAACCCTGAGCTTTCTGGTTTTTGCTTCAGAGCCTCGGTCTTCAAAGTTGCAAGGGCTTATGGAACCAGAGCTTGGGGCTTGGGGAAATGCAGAGGGAATCCCTCTGGGGGGTTCCATGTTGGAAGTGAGGTGGCTGGGAGAGTAGAAGGCTTCACCCCTCCATGTCAGCCACGTTCTGCTGTGTGGGGCTCCTTGGCTCCCAGGGGCCCTGGATTTGTAACCTCACCAAGCTGTGATGTGGGGAAGCTGGCCGTGTCCACCTCCTTGAATTCTTTCTGCTTTGCAATGGGAATTGTTCTAATCTTGTAGAAGTTGTGTGCTATTGTGGGCTCATACAGCTCATCAGCTCGTGAGAGCTGATCATTAAACGTTCAGGGATTCTTGTGAGCCAGCTGTGAAACATACCCATTATTAAAAATTAAATTATACGAGCTTATAATTAAACAAGTATATTTTTAAAAGGTAATACACAAAGCCTATCAGTTCTTAATTATTTTATTCCATTTTACTATTATCTATGTCGTTGGGGTCATTTACATTAATATCCTGTCTGCTATAATTTCCATCTAATGATAATGGTGCTCCCATACACCTCTTCCCAACTCTGTTCAATGACATCATGTTGGTAGCTTGAAACTGTCCATACCGGGAGTATTTACACCATGGAAATTGGCAAATATTACCAATCAGGGATTTTTTTTCCTCTCTAAAAGTCAGTTATTAAAAATCTGTCAGAGGGGCACCTGGGTGGCTCGGTCAGTTAAGCATCCAACTCTTGATTTCGCCTCAGGTCATGATCTCACGATTTGTAAGTCTGAGCCCTCCATTGGGCTCTGCGCTGACAGCGCGTAGCCTGCTTGGGATTCTCTCTCTCCCCCTCTCTCTCAAAATAAATAAATAAACTTAAAAAAAAACTTATCAGGGGGCGCCTGGGTGGCTCAGTCGGCTGGGCATCCGACTTCGGCTCAGGTTATGATCTCATGTCATGAGTTCGAGCCCCGTGTCGGGGTCTGTGCTGACAGCTCAGAGCCTGGAGCCTGCTTCAGATTCTGTGTCTCCCCTCTCTCTGCTCCTCCCCTGCTGGTGCTCTGTCTCTCTCTCAAAATAAATAAAGAAAAAAAAACTTATCAGAATACCTTGTAATTATTTATTTTCTTTTTAGTGTAGAAAAGAGCATTTGAACTAGGCTCCTTGCCTACTCACTAATGGAGCCAATCACAGAAGGGATGAAGAATATATATAAGGAAGGCTTCCTTTCCTTTCAAAAATTATAAGAATACATCTCATTAAAATACACTTATGTAAACATTTTTATGGATTTGTGACATTTTTTTCAAATTGTGGAATATACACATACACAAATGAGTGCACATAATCCACATGCGCAGTTTATTTATTTATTTATTTTGCAACGTTTGTTTATTTTTGGGACAGAGAGAGACAGAGCATGAACGGGGGAGGGGCAGAGAGAGAGGGAGACACAGAATCGGAAACAGGCTCCAGGCTCTGAGCCATCAGCCCAGAGCCCGACGCGGGGCTCGAACTCACGGACCGCGAGATCGTGACCTGGCTGAAGTCTGACGCCTAACCGACTGCGCCACCCAGGCGCCCCACACATGCGCAGTTTAAAGAGCAATAATAAAATGACAGTCTAGGGGCGCCACCCAGGCGCCCCACACATGCGCAGTTTAAAGAGCAATAATA
>NW_024412391.1:43346459-43422621 GCF_014898765.1 Herpailurus yagouaroundi | reverse complement strand
CCCCCGTTCATGCTCTGTCTCTCTCTGTCCCAAAAATAAATAAACGTTGAAAAAAAAAATTAAAAAAAAAAAAATGACAGTCTATAGGTTCGCCACTCAGCTTCTTACCAGAACTTCTGAAGTTTCCGTATACAAGTATGGTTGATTTTTGAGGGTATTTTCCTCCAAGTATTGCCTTTCTACGCATAGAGAAAACGGAATATTTCTCAAAGAAAAAACACCGTCACCTGAGAGTTCATTCACTGTTGACTAACAGCCTGGAAATCTGTGGTCAGCCAGAGCCGTGTTTTCATTTTGAAACCGAAACTGCCGTAAGATTAATTTTAACTTTCCTACAAATCAGAAATGCCTAAGTTACTTTAATTTAATATGGTCATTTGTAGTAATATTTGTTATTGCTTGGGGAAGTACATATTCCTTAAGTAAATTTTCAAGACTCCATTATAAATCTTTTAAACCCTTCGACCACAATGTTCATTCAGTCTGACATGTTAAATGTGGAAACATGAATATAACACCACAGGGGGAAAATGTCAAACTGCTAGTCCAGGGAGACCAGTTTCAACCACAAACTCAGGAAATTTACAGATTTCACTGGAACCTGGACAGAAACCCCACTGCCACCCACTCTACGGCCAAACACCTGAGCCTAAGTGTCCTGCTGGGGAAAAAAAACCACATGGCTTTCCCCGGCTCTGGAGAACCCAGGGATGGAAATGACCACTCGAAACTGGAGGCTCTCTCGGAAAGACTTGAAAAGAATCCAAACTATGAGATGCGTGGTGTGGTTTGGCTGTTATTATAAGACTCTGGAGAGGGCGTGTGGTCCAGAGGCCTGAGTCGTGCGTCAGGAGGCTTGTGCTGGGGCGGAGAAGCGGGTGGCCTCCGGAAGTCCCAATGCTCTCCGCTCTGGCCCTGGGTTTGTCTACTTGTTAAAATTGAAGCGTTCTGGTGTTAGGGGTATATGTAATATATCACCCCTAAGTTCCTTCCCAGCTCCAACAGTCAATGATTTTAGCAACAGCACTGTGCAGTGTTTTCCAAACATTTTTACCACAGCCCGATACGAGACAGATCTCCTATTGGGAGCCCGTACACATACGTATAATTAGGTCTGCAATTGGCAATTTTGAAATATGCAAAGCTCTGAAAACTGGGAAATTTGTTTTTACAAGTTTGGCAGCGAAATTAATTGGGAGACAAACCCTGAATTGAACTGCTTAAAAGCTACTACACTATTGATGGTATTTAGTGTGAATATTCATACGCCTCCCTACGCGAATGTTAATGTATTTATTTGATTTACAAGGGCTGCCTCGGACTTTTCAGGGAGTGTTATGTAATATGCAGTACTTGCTCTGTATTACCTTTCTGAAATTAGAAAAACTACAAAACATACCTGGACACACAAAGAATTTTTATGTAATCCGTCTGAAACAAAAATGTCATGAAACAACCCTTACTCTGTGTAAGATACCCTGATATTTTTCTATTCTATTTCATTTTAACAAAATCTCCTGGTCATGACCACAACACTGATTTCTCGACCCACAAACGGGTCACGGCCCCCAACTTTGAAAATAGTGTGGCAGTTAAGAGGGTGGTGGGCTTTGGAGGTAGACCATTGAGATTCTAATCTCTGCCCTGTGCTCTCCTGCTGTGTGACCCTGGGCAAGTTACCTCTCTGTGCTCCAAGTTCTCTCATCTGTGAATAGTGACATCTAATAACAAGGCCTATTTTACAGCGTTGTGAAGACAAAGTGAGTTCATATACCTGACGCACTTGTGACAGGGCCTGGCACCTTGACCTGGCTACATTTCAGGTTCCTGGCACATAGTGGATATGAACACGATTTGTCCTGGAAATTCTAATTCATAAACCTTTCCTCTCTGCCACTTATGCCGGCAACTGGTCACTTCTGGGCCGAATTACTGAATAAAAGGATAAGTAGTGCCATCATTAATTCTCCTCCTTCTGAAACCAAAGAGCCACGCTTATGCTTACGGACGGTGCACATGTTTATTACGCTAGTGTTGCAATCACAGGTATATTTGAGAAGGTAGTTACCGTGGCTGGAATACAAACAGAAAGTCCTTCTCCTGAGGGACAACAGGCTTTGGGCGGGGGGGAGAACTATCTGTAAACCCATATGCTTCCTCTTTACTTTTCTGCCTTGATTTCTTAAGAAGAAATGAACTGCAGAAGGCCTTTCCAGCCGGGCAAGCAACAGACCATCCACAGAGCCGACACAAAGACATCTCTCGCTCTCTCTTTTTTTTTTTCAAAGTTTATTTATTTATTTTGAGAGAGAGAGAGAGAGAGAGAGTACAAGCAGGGAGGGCCAGAGAGAGAGAGAGAGAGAGAGAGAGAGAGAGAGAGAGAGGCTCTGCACTGACAGCGTGGAGCCCGGCGTGAGGCTTGAACTCACCAACCGTGAGAGCATAACTTGAGCCAAAACCAAGAATCAGACGCTTAACTGAGTCACCAGGTGCCCCAGAAAGACATCTTTCTATGGAGCTCAAGCCTGCCCTCGCCTTGGGAGATCCATAAAGTTGCACTGGTCCACAACCACAGCCTCTGTACAAGGCGCCACATCCAGCTACCTCATTGGAAGTCCCAAGCTTTGTTCTGCTGTTTCAATGGCCCCTTGGGCATGGCCATTTTTCAGTGAAAACAAATTTCTGAAACCCAGAAAGCCTTTGAAGAAAGCTGCTGGGAGCTGGCAGATAGACCACGAGATTCCAAGCACTCCCAAATCTGGCTCCAGACAATGGGATTTCTGACCTGACGAGGACCCAATCCATCTTTCCAGGGGAGAATCCAACTTGTACATTACCAATCCAACTTGTACATGACTTTTCTTTCCTCTGACTACTGACTGCTACATGCGCTCCAGGACAAAGACGGACAGAGAGCCAGTAAGGAAGGCCGTGGGAAATGACCATGGGAATAATGGGTACATTTCAGCCTGCGATCATGTGTGGCCCACATGTCAGAAGATCTGGCGGCAGCTCTAGGTCTCCAAGTAACAATGGCTTTCGAAATACACATCTGCTAATAAATTCACGAGGCAGGTCTTCACATTTTCGCAGCAACTTAAAGCCGCAGTGCGGCTGAAGGAGTACTTGCTCGACACAGCTGGCCAGTGAAACATAACCTGGAAGCAACAAGTGGAGTAATCCCTTGTCCACTTGGCCCCTTTACGAACAGAGGGGTCTTCTCTGGTGATCACTGAGAACTTAAATAAATGTGGTTCCTTTCAGGAGACAGAAGTCGACCGAATTTAGACTCCCAAGTAATGCTAATTTCAGAAAGTTTCTAATAATGTTTCGAATTAGTAAGCGTTTCACTTCTCATCCCAGAGCCACTTTTGACTTCATCATCTGAAGCCGATGGGGTGGATTTTGAAGCTTCATTAAAATTTCTGCAATGTCACCAGAATTCTGAGCCTCTTTTAACATGCTGCTATTAAAAATGTAGTGCTAAATAATAAAACTAAAAGCAGCACCAGGAAAAAACCCATGCCATCAGATCAGATCAGTTTAGCACTTAACTTGTGAGGCTTTTCTTGTGTGTGATTTTCATCTGATATTCACATGGGGGTGGGAGTACTTTGTGAAGTACATAGCCAATGAATCAGATTTTGTTCTTGGGGACCAAACCAAGCTGACAGATTTATTGCATTAAGTAAGACTTTTCTCTCTATTTTTCCTTTTACTTTATATCTGACACATACAGGATATAATTCCCGGACTTTGAGGAGCTCTGGTCTAATCTGCGCAAGATAAATTAACATTGAAGGCAAGCCAATTTCCTATCAGATCTTGTAGCTCATTTTTCTTATAAACTTTCACTTTATTTTTGGGGACAGTGAGAGGAAAAGAGAGAGGGGAGTAAGGCAAAAAATAAAAAAGAGGTGATTAAAAAAAAAAAAAAATCTACTCCTGCGATACCTGGCTGGCTCAGTGGGAAAAGCATGGGACTCTTGATCTCGGCATCATGAGTTTGAGCCCCCTATTGGGTGTAGACATTACTTACTCAAAAATAAATACATTAAAAAAATCTATTCTCTTGACATCATATTTTATTTATTTTTATGTATGTATCTATTTAAAACAATTTTTTTTAATGTTTACTTATTTCTGAGACAGAGAGAGACAGAGCATGAGTGGGGGAGGGTCAGAGAGAGGGAGACACAGAATGTGAAGCAAGCTCCGGGCTCTGAGCCGTCAGCACAGAGCCCGACGCGGGGCTTGAACTCACAAACCGTGAGATCATGACCTGAGCCAAAGTCGGTCGCTCAACCGACTGAGCCACCCAGGCGCCCCTGTATGTATGTATATTTTTTTTTTAAATTTTTTTTTTTGAACGTTTATTTATTTTTGGGACAGAGGGAGACAGAGCATGAACGGGGGAGGGGCAGAGAGAGAGGGAGACACAGAATCGGAAACAGGCTCCAGGCTCTGAGCCATCAGCCCAGAGCCTGATGCGGGGCTCGAATTCACGGACCGCGAGATCGTGACCTGGCTGAAGTCGGACGCTTAACCGACTGCGCCACCCAGGCGCCCCTGTATGTACGTATTTTTAAAGGCAGCTACAGTTAATTTACTTCTCTATGGCATCTAGCCCCGATATTATAAGCCTTTAAAAAATATTTAATAACTAACACTGGTCTGCCAATTTCTATATTGCCAAGTGGTGTGCCTTATCTAACTACCATCTACCATCTTCGGCCTCTTGTTGAAAAAAAAAAGGTCATTTTAACATAAAGTAGAAGGAGGACATAATCTTCAAATAAAATCATCCTTTCTTGAGATTTTTTTTGTAATGTTTATTTAATTCTGAGAGAGACGGAGCACAAGCAGGGGAGGGTCCAGAGAAAGAAGGAGACACAGAATCCGAAGCAGGCTCCAGGCTCTGAGCTGTCAGCACAGAGCCTATGTGGAGCTCGAACTCACGAACACGAGACCATGACCTGAGCTGAAGTCGGATACTTAACTGACTGAGCCACCCAGGTGTCCCTAGAAAGACTTTTTTTATTCTGAGATTATGATAACAATAGCACACAGGAAAAAATGTGCCTAAAAACTTATGACATGCAGACAATATATATTGAGTTCTATAATTATTTTCTAATCATATCATCTGTACACTAGAATGTATTGTTTATATTATTCATAATTATTCTCTAGATGCAAGTTAATAATAACATCCAATTTTATCTTCTGTCACTGCCATTGCTAAAAATTCCACTTCAAGGAATGTGGACAAAATGAAACTCTTACATTTGGGAGGAATCATATGCAATCTGCTGAGCAAAATGAAAGACGCCAAAGAGAAGAGACCCAAACCCAGTAGTTTCTCCAAGGGCTGGGAGAAAGGCCAGAAGAGCGGGTGTCCTCCTTTGTCAGGGCACACAGAGGGGCCGTGGGGGTGTTGGAGGCTCCCTGCTCCCTGGCCCCGCTCCCCCTTGGCATGTTGAAGACTAGAAACATCCTCATGAACAGCATCATTCAAAGGCTAGCAGCTGTTCTGTGAATAGCACTTAGGAGTTACTTTTTTTTTTCTTTTCTCGCCAATAATCTCTTCTGGAATCTTAGCACTCAAATGAAATTCATGTACTGAAGGTGAATAATGGGCCTAACGCACAAAATCCCATTCCTGCGTACCATTACTCTGTACCTTCCCGATAAATATTGGGTATTTTCTCACAAGGAAGGAGTAATAAAGTCCATCTATCTTAACGAAAGCTCTGGTTCTTGGTTCCAGCAACCACTGTTTTAAGCCACAGGTCAGCATAAATTATCAGCGAAGCAATTAGTTTTGATTTACTTTAGCCTGAATAGAGTAAACCATGGTCTTTTTCATCGCCAAGGCCAAGAATAAAAACCACTTCTGAAAGCGACATCCACAAATCTTTGGTTTGGAGGCCAACTGGAATATCCCTCGCCTGGCAGCATTTCTCTCACCCTTCCATTTCTCTTTTACGTTCGTCGAGCTGGGAATAACTATGGCTGTTTCTTACACATGGTTTTCATTGCTAATTTCACATCTGTGTCAAAACCAATGAGCAAAACGAAGAAGCTGCATTTTATGAGCTTTGGTGGCACAAAACTACAAATAGCTTCGGAGGGTTTTGTTTTGTTTCTGGTAGTAAATGAAATGAGTTATTTGAGGTTTCCACGTCAACGGCTAATGAGAGGACACATAATTCTCTCCATGAGCAGGGAGAAGTTTCAAACCTAAAGAACAAAACTGGATTTAGGGTCTCCGGAGTCATAGTTCTAGTATCACGAACAGTTGTGAACACGGCCTAGTGGTTGAAAGTCTAGTCTCTGGAGGCAAACTCCTAATCTGATTTACTAGGTATTTGAACTGCAGCAAAGTACTTACCCTCTCTAGTCCGGGGATTGTGATTTATACAACAGAGGTAACCCTAACACATACCCTATGGGGACTACTGTCGAGATCTCATTAGATATATGCATGGAAAACATAATACTCAAGAGGCGACTCAGAGTCTTGGTTTGTCCTTGGGCGTTGGCCCTAAGCGCTGGACTGTCACCCAGAAATTATGAGAAACTGTTTCTAAATGTAACACTCCTTTGACTGGATAATCCCTGCATCAGAGGACATTTTGCAGGGGGGGAGCTATGCAGTCCACAGATGGGCTTAGATAGATACGTTAAGTCTGGGATCAAAAGCCTCCATTTCTTTTTATCTTTTTAAAATTTTTTAAAAAATGTTCGTATTTATTTTTGAGACAGAGAGAAACAGAGCAAGCGAGGGGGGAGGGGCAGAGAGAGAGGAGACACAGAATCCGAAGCAGGCTCCAGGCTCTGAGCTGTCAGCACAGCCCCAGACGCGGGGCTCGAACCCACGAACCATGAGATCATGGCCTGAGCCAAAGTCGGACGCTCAACTGAGTGAGCCACCCAGGCGCCCCAAAAGTCTCCGTTTCTAAGGAGAAGTACTTCTCTGATGCTGCCATGACCTTCCGCTTGGGTGAGCTCTTCTAAACAGGTGACAGTCAACGTTTAGCTGAGAACAAGGGACTCCAGCACCAAAGGATGGTGGACTGAGAAAGGGGAGATATGAGAAGACTCTCAATGTCAGAGGAGATCTCAAATGGGCAGGATTTGTTTATGCCAGGGATGGCACGTACCAGGCCACTGGTGCCATCTATAACCAACTCTGCCCATGAGAGGCACCGCTAATTGATCAGAGCCCTCTTCCTTGTGCTGTTTTTGCATTCCACCTTAGAAACGTCTTCATTACCAGGCCTGACGTGGTCACTAGCCACCGATGAAGGGAATGCATAAAATGAAGGTCTGTACCATATCTGACTTGTACATTTTCCCCTGTATACACTGATATTGATAGGGAAAAATCTGCTATAAGATGGCCGACAGGACTGATAGGGAAATTCCAGTCCCCGCCCCAAGACTCACCTTCTGGGTTCTTCTTCCTACCCAGCTTGCCGTGCGCAAGAAATTACTACTAATGGGGAATGCGGAAGTAACAGACTATAAATTGTTCCTTCTGCTTAGGCTCCGGACTCAGGCCTTTGGAGAGTGATCTCCTCTGAGCCCAGCGTATGAAATAAAACTCCTGCCTTCCAAGATCTCTGAGTGCCACTTGGTTCTTGCACAGGGTGATCCAGACCAGGTTCCATAACACTATTTCCACTAATAGCCCAGCCTAGGCATATCCTAATTCATTTGGACCACCCTGTCTCCTGTCTCAGGGAATCAGGGAGCAAAGACAGCAAGCGACAGACATATCTAAGAGAGGGGTGCCTGGCTGGCTGCATGTGACTCCTGATCTTGGGGTGATAAGTCTGAGTCCCACATTGGGTGTAGAGATTACTTCAATAAATAAAACCTAAAAAAAATTATCTGAGAGAGAAAGCCACGTGCGAGACAAGAGCTGTCTCCAAAGTAAGGCACGCATGTTAAGCATACAGTCGGATAACTGCATATACTCGTGAATATAATCATAAGGCCAACTGCTCACTGAAATTTATTTTTGTATATTTGTGACTCACTTATACACAGAGTAGCAGTCAGTAGATTAGCATTGTTTAGAAACGGTGGAGTCAACAGCAACTTTACTTAAAAGCATTAATCCGGGGCGCCTGGGTGGCTCAGTCGGTTAAGCGGCCGACTTCAGCTCAGGTCACGATCTCGCAGTCCGTGAGTTCTCGCAGTCTGTGAGTTCAAGCCCCGCGTCGGGCTCTGGGCTGACAGCTCAGAGCCTGGAGCCTGCTTCGAATTCTGTGTCTCCCTCTCTCTCTGCCCCTCCCCCGTTCATGCTCTGTCTCTCTCTGTCTCAAAAATAAATAAACGTTTAAAAAAAAAAAAGCATTAATCCATTTAGGCAGTGAAATAATTTGGAAGGCAAAGTCACTTCTACACATGGGCTGTCCTTTACAAAGTACTCACCTGTGGGTGTCACAAGCTTACAGACCTCAAGTTTTGTGGGCCTCGGGGACTGATTTTTTTTTTTTTTTTCAAAGTGATTTTTTTCTTTTTGTGGCAAGAGCTCAGTTAAGCTGCTTCTGGACTAGGATTTGATCTTCCCTGTTTTCCAGGAGGCTGGCATCTGATAAATATGTTTACGTATTTGGTTCTTCAGAAAAACACTCACCTCAGGGGACTGAATTATTTTTTAAAAAATCAGATAGGAACTCCCACGTCTTCCTGCTTAATCAAATCCAATCAATGAGTTCGCGGATGCTAAAGATACTCGGTAAACTGTAAGCTGTATGTAATCACCAGGGGAAGGGAAGATGGGTCGACTGACAATAGTGGGAGTTTATACTTTTTTTTTTTTTAATTTTTTTTTCAATGTTTATTTATTTTTTGGGACAGAGAGAGACAGAGCATGAACGGGGGAGGGGCAGAGAGAGAGGGAGACACAGAATCGGAAACAGGCTCCAGGCTCTGAGCCATCAGCCCAGAGCCCGACGCGGGGCTCGAACTCACGGACCGCGAGATCGTGACCTGGCTGAAGTTGGACGCTTAACCGACTGCGCCACCCAGGCGCCCCGGGAGTTTATACTTTTTATTAGAGATCATTTCAAAAGCACTCATTAATACTATCTTGCCTTCTTGTTTAAGCTTTCTCCCGCCCACTCCCTTTTCAGACCAATGATTATTGATCATTCTTCTCTATACCATTCTGTGCTCACATAATCTCTTGAGAAATACATTGGGACAAAAAAATGGAAGAAGAGAGAGAGAAGGGGAAAAAAAGGGAAAAAAAAGAAAATTTTCAACATAGTCCCTGGGAAATACCTACTGAAGATGTAAAAATCGAATGAGATGGTTAGCACAGCACAATTGCAGGGTCTCTCTCTCTCTCTCACCCCCGCACCCCCCCCCCCCCAAGCCATTTTGCTTGCAAAGTTAGAGCGTGGTTATATTATACCCAGTACATACTACTGAATGACATAATGGAAGTTTACTCATTTGGAAGCTCTGAGCCAATGGTTCCCAACTCTTTCAGCTATGGGGACCCCATCATATAGTGTCAGTGTGCTGCTTTGACTATCATAATGGTATTTCTAGTGTCCCTTAAATTGTGTGTGTGTGGTGGGGGGGGGGGAGAGAGAATAATACAAAACTACTATTCAGTATTGCTTTGAAATGAATTTGTATTTTACAAGATCCCCTAGGCACCTTTCCTCCGCAAGTTCCACCCCAAATGGGGAATTTACAGGTTATTCTGGGGGAAAAAATTCAGGTGTGTTTGTGCGTGTGTTTAAAATTTTCAAGAATGTCACTGTATTTAACTGCTAATGAAGTGTTTCTTGGAGGGGGGCCCCCAGCCCTTCTGCTGATTTACAATGAACAGCCTTCATTTGCATGCCAAAAGCATGCACTAATCCTTAGCATCGACCGGGACGGTTCCCAGAAATACCTACGCGTGCCCCCACAATCCTGTTTATCCTGCTGGTTTATTTCCCAAACCTTTTCTTACAAAGACTACAGGCCCCATTTCAAGCAGGCCAACCTGATTATCCCAAATCCCTAATTAGTGTAATTAAAGCTTTAATGGATTGCAGCCAGGATATAAACCATGCAAACCCCTTTCTTAAACTTGTTGAGTGTGCAAGGCTGGTCCAAGCCAGAGGGCTTCCTGTTGAGGCCCTGAAGGCCCTGGACGCCCCTGCACCCAACACCCACGCTATTTCTGATGCCCAGGGAGCCTCTTCACCGGGTTCCCCCAAATAACCAAGCTGCTCCCGCACGGTGTCGACTGAAGAAACGGGCATTTTCATTAAGGAGACACCTCTCCACCCTCCCACTGATACTAGCCTCACGGGGATTTTTCCCCTGTCGCAATGCCCTGGAAAGCAAAGCTAATCAAAATAATTCCAAGCAACCTAGGAGAATCTTGTTAGTTCCTGCAGAGGACTCTTGTATTAACTCTTCTTCACAGAATCACAGAATCGCTCAGAACTTTTCCAATAACCAAGGCCTGCAGCTTAAACCTATACTTTTTTTTTTTTTTTTTTAAGGTGTTCCCTACAACGTGTAAACTTACATCCTTAAAATGGCTCTGGTGAGTGTTCACGTTCTCTAAGCTCCAGATGGATGTTTGCAAATTAATATTAGAGAGGAGAAAGGAGAGAAGGATCTATGATTCAAAATAAAAGCCTTTTCAGTGTATACTATGCTAGATGCCTTGTAATAGCATCTAGTTATTCTAGAATCCTCATTACAAACTTATCAGGGGTTATTATCAGTCCTCTTCCTCTTTCTTTCTTTTTCTTTCTTTCTTTCTTTCTCTCTCTTTCTCCCTTTCTCTCTTTCTTTCTTTCTTTCTTTCTTTCTTTCTTTCTTTTTCTTTCTTCCACTCTCTCTCTCTCTCTCTCTCTCTTTCCTTCTTTCTTTAAGTAACCTCTATGCCCAACGTGGGGCTTGAACTCACAACACCAAGACCAAGAGTCACATGCTCTACCGACTGAGCCGGTCAGGCACCCATATCGGTCCCATTTTACAGATGATAAAGTTGAGCCTCAGAGACATTAGGTAGTTCGCCAAGGACCCACAGCTAATAAAATGCTATAGGAAAGATATAAACAAAAATGCTAAAGATATGATGTCCAATCCAACAGCCAACAGTCAAACGGGGCTACTGAACACTTGAAATGTGGTTAGTGAAATTGAGCAACTGTTATTTCCAATTTTATTTGATTTTGACTGATTTAAATTTAAATAGCTACATGTGATTAGCGGCTACCATATTGGGTAGCAGAGAAAGAGCACATTCTCATCATCAAAGACAGTTTTACTGGGCAGTGTTGCTATAGAGGATAGGGTTCCGAATATGAAATGGTGGCGGGACACCCAAGGGGTGTAAGCAAATAGCTCAGCAACTGACATCAGGAGTCATCCATTTCCTTCCAGAGAAGGAAAGCAGGAGAGCGTGTAAGGGAGAAGAGGGACCAGGGTCGAGAAGAGAGTATGGGGGGAAATGCCCACAATTTTAGAGAGTAGGGGGAAGAGGAGCTCCCAGAGTTACTGAGGGAAAGAATTCTTACACTTTTTTCAGGCTTAATAGTCAATTTCTCCTCTTACATTTTTAGATGGGGGACAAATATATTAAGGCTGAAGATCTGCATTTTTTTAATGAAAAGACACATTGGCTTATTCGTTCTATTGTTCTGTGCAAAAATGTCTTCTCTTTGAAAGGCATGGTATTTATACCTTCCAGCTCAGAGCGGGGAACACTATGTGCAGTGAAACATTACGGCAGGACACTGCCTCACGTGGCTTTGACGCAATTTGCAGGAAGTGGTTCAAATGCAACTGCAAAACGTACACGAACCTCCTTAAATCGGGAGATCCCCAAAACCTGCTGAAATAAGAACTCTGACGCAGGTCCCTGCTGTGAAGGGTACTTTTACGATGATTTTTGCCTCCCTCCTCTCCTTTCAGTTGCCTGGGGGATTCTTCATGAAGTTATCTGATCCTGTATTTCTTACTGCCTAACCAAAGTCACTCAGAGAAAAAGCCTAATCCTCTTCCTTATAGGGATTGAAAAGACGGCTCAGGAAGCCTTTGCGGTGAGGAATGTTAGTTTGGTGAGATCTGAGATGAGACAAACTCTGTTTTCTCTTGGAGAGGATGAGAAAAATCTTGGGCCAGTTTACTCCATACTTTTCACCCTACAGAATAGTAAAGACTGGAACTCCCACAGACTTCAAAAGGGGGTTTCTCACCCACCCCGGGGAATAGAGCTGGGTGACACAGAGTGGGGTGGGGGGGGATAGTGAGAAAGGCATTAGCAAGGTGATAAATGAGCCTCCTCACATTTAGGTTAGAGTTAAAGCAAAAACCTTGAAATTTCGAGTTCTGAAAAGCCCATTAAAACCTCTCCAACTTTTTTCCTGTATAATTTACAACAGGGCTTTGGTGACTACTCACAGTGCAAGTGGCCCTACAATGCACAATGCGGAATCTGGAGAGAGGAATTCTGGGAGTTAAAATGCGTGAAGTGTGCAAACAGAAGGCCAGCTCTGCCTATAATACGGGGGGGGGGGGGGGGGAGACTGGAGGATGCCAACATTAAAACTCCCCTTCTCCCCTCCTCACTCCTGACTGTAGCAGATAGTATTTGCAGTCATGGTGCTGAATTTACATACAGCCGGCTCTTGGCCCATTTGTGCAATTAACCACATTTTCTCTGTGCTGGCATCACTCCCTGGGAGAACATGAGGAATTTGCAGGGAGGCATTATATCTTTCCGGATACCTGGGAGCCATTTAGTGGGTAATTCACTGAATGGAACCCCAGTGCCTTTGAAAGAGTTAACTCACCTCCTGAGGGTCCCCGAGAATGTGCTTCATCATGCCTAATGGGACCAAAGGGAGGTCATTACAGAATAGTTTATGTGATTTTTGTTTTTAAGTAACCAAATTGACTTTCTCTGATCTCTCTTTATGTTACATTTTCCACCACAACATTGCAATGCATTATTAAGGCAAAGAAAAAACCAAAAACTAGGAGTCCCCACTGTTTGGGCAAGTAGGATGGGTGAGAAGAAGGTGTTTTTTCCTAAGGACAGGCAGAGTAGAGACAGCAGGTGGAGACTTCCCTTGTGAAGAGAGCCTGGGGGGGGGGGGGGCCACTGCGGATGCTTGGGGCATGGTCAGCGCTCTTACTGCAGGCAAGATCTGTGTCCAGCTCTACTGCGTGCTAATTTTATGCCTGTGATCAAAATTTTAAGTTGCTCCGGGCCTCAGTTTTCTTATCTGTAAAATGGGGAGTTTTACCTACTCATTTATTTCCACCAGTACTGGAAGAATGAAAGGTGGCTTTCCAGGATACATGAAGTACAACAAAAAAGAATGAATGGTAAGGGCAGAAGAAATAAGGCAAAACAAGGCCGGGGACATAGCACAGAGGCAGGAATGGGGCGGAAACAAACTGGAGTGTTACGCAGCTACCGCGTGGACTGAATGAATGTTCCTGAAAATCCCCGCAAATGGGAAAGTTCTGGACAAACGCAAGGGGTTGCTCCCCACATTCCCATCCACTGAGCACAGGACTACACGTGCCGGGATCCATTTAACAAGCACCTATGGAGGTAACTGGGCTGAGGGAGACACGGAGGGGAGGGAGCCGGGTCCCTGCTCCCTGCGGCTGTCCCCTCTCTGGTAGGAGGAGTCTGAGGGGAGCACAGATGATCTGAAAGCAGCCTGTGGGGAGAATGTCAGCAACAGGGGGGAGAGCGCTGTGTATGGCTGGGCTGGGGTCCTGGAGGGAGAGTAAGAACTGTGTGTGCACGTCACCCCAACTCCTGTTGTCTCTCCTGTAGGAATTCTGTGTACCTTTTCTTTCCAGACTGCATTTCTGGCTCTCACGTGGTCAGGCAGGACTGCCAGAAAGCAGCCCTCACATCCCTTGCTAAAACATGGAAAATCCTGCTGGTCAACCGAAGAGAAGAGGGGCGTGTGGCCAACGTCGACCTCGCCATTCTTACCCAGTCCCCCAGACAGACTAGACGATATTAGCTTTATTTTCACACGGGGTTCTTTTAGTGCCTTCTGCGTCTGTCGAACCATGACCCCACCTCATGCTCAACGTTCCTGTAGAAAACGAGCCTCGAAATTTCCCAAGACATGCACCGGGCTCCTCTGTCTTTTAGAATCTCCCCCTCTGGTGTGCTAATGGAACCCATTTTATTTGTAGTAGTAACCAGAGCACCGTTTACTTTAAGTGAAGAATTTTAGCTGGTGAAGAAATGAGCCCCAGCTCTTAAGCAAGGATTAGACTTCGCCTCGGTAACCAAGAAGATGCCAACCGGCAGCCATTTTTAGCTACAAATTACCGTTAAGAGTTTACTATCAGGATGATCCCTTCAAGCAGGCCCTATTAAAAAAATAATCACCATCTGCTAGACTCCCTTCTTTTTTATTAAACTGGTCATTAATTACTGGTAACAACTAATTTCGCCTAGATTTTATTGAGTAATTATAAAATAAACTGGGGAGGATATCAACCTTCCTGCCTTGCTGAGGGCAGGGATTCTTTATAATGCTACATTTCAAAAGGGGATTGTAATGAACCACCAAATTCCATTTAATATGGTAATTATAATTCTCAAAATTCATCCTTCCTGTGGTTAACGAGTGCCTTCTTTCAGCTTAGCTCAGCCTGACTTCAGCGTGGGTCATTAAATAGCAAACTAGTTTTCACCCACTGGTAACAATAGATCTTTCATGGGTTACTGCCTAATTAATTGAGGTGCAAAATTCGATTACTACAACTTCTTAAAAATTTCATATTCCGGGTATCATGTAACAATACAACATTATCGTAGAGTAATTTTTTTTTTCAACGTTCATTTATTTTGGGGACAGAGAGAGACAGAGCATGAACGGGGGAGGGGCAGAGAGAGAGGGAGACACAGAATCGGAAACAGGCTCCAGGCTCTGAGCCATCAGCCCAGAGCCTGACGCGGGGCTCGAACTCACGGACCGCGAGATCGTGACCTGGCTGAAGTCGGACGCTTAACCGACTGCACCACCCAGGTGCCCCAATCGTAGAGTAATTAAAACCGGAGTTTCAATGTTTTGATTAGAACAGGTTGACCATCTTGGATAAGGTAAAGTGCAACGTTTTACTCATGTTTTTCAACTACAACATTCAGGTTAAAACATTTGAAACAAGCCATTAATTTAATAACATGCTCATCCAAAACAAATCATAACTCATTTCTTTTTACTGCAAAAGTAATTGAGTAATGAATAATGAAAACCATCCCACTGAAAAGGGCAGTAAATATGTTGACTTTATTATTAATACTCAATTTTGGTTAATAAGGCAGCTATTAAATCTGAAACATGATGGACTTGATTTATTGACTTTTTCAAGATAACAGTGAAATATTATCTAGTAAATTCCGGGGTTCTTGCAAGAGAAGATGTGGTCATGAAACAGACTGGAATTTAACTGAAATTTCAGTTCACATTTAGAACTGTTTGACCTCAAACCTCTTTTCCCCATACTTCACATGCTCCTTCAAAGAGTTTCAAGTGTGTGTGTGTGTGTGTGTGTGTGTGTGTGTGTGTGTGTGTGTGCGCGCGCGCGCTCCTGAGTGAGAGTGAGCGAGCACGAGACAGGTGGGCCAGGGGAGGGACTGAAGAGCCTTCCATACCAATCTGCACCCTCCAGAGCTGGAATTCTCTGGTGAATCAGTACTGCGTTGGTCATTTTGAAAGGAGTTCATAAAAACTACCAAGATGGCATTAGTTACACCTAAAAGGTCTCAACAGCATGTAGGTGATGACTCAGGGAAAAGGAAAAAGAATTCACTAAATGTAAAGGGGACTAATGGAGTTTTTTCCCCTCGCTCCAGTAAATTGAATTATAGTTGTTTCTTCACTTATTCACAGTAGGTATGTTCTGTAAAGTTACTGCAAACACTGAGTTAGTGAATACTAGAGCCCCGTGTCACAGCTTTTGATTCTTTGATTCAGGTTTACAAAGACATTTTAGCTAGGAGGAGAATCCACAAATAACGAATCTGCCAATGATGAGGACTGACGGCACCTTATACCGCAGGCTTATACTATTCATTCAACCCTACATCGTATTTCCTCATCCACTGTAATTCTCTCTCACGTGTAAGACTACTCTGCCTTATGACAGGCCCTTCATTCAACGGTACGAGTCAGAACACACACTTTATTCAGTAAAGCCTGAAAATTTTAATTTTTTTTTCAACGTTTATTTATTTTTGGGACAGAGAGAGACAGAGCATGAACGGGCGAGGGGCAGAGAGAGAGGGAGACACAGAATCAGAAACAGGCTCCAGGCTCTATGCCATCAGCCCAGAGCCCGACGCGGGGCTCGAACTCCCTGACCGCGAGATCGTGACCTGGCTGAAGCAAGACCTGGCTTAACCGACTGCGCCACCCAGGCGCCCCCTGAAAATTTTAATAAAGCCTGAAAAAGCCACAGCTCACAAACTGGCGGTGTATGCAATGCTGACCCACGATGTAAAAATGAGATCTGATAGGACAATCCAGGCGTCCGGGTCCCTTAAGAAAATGAGCAGCTCTAGGGGCGCCTGGATGGCTCAGTCGGTTAAAGCGGCCGACTTCGGCTCAGCTCATGGTCTCGTGGTTGGTGAGTTCGAGCCCCGCGTCGGGCTCTGGGCTCAGCATGGAGCCTGCTTGGAACTCTGTCTCTCCCTCTCTCTGCCCCTCCCTCACCCATATGCACTCTTTCTTTCTTTCTCCTTAAAGATAAACACATAAACTCGAAAATAAATAAAATAAGCCAACAGGATTCTAGCTGGCAAGGGACAATAAAAATCAAATTCTTCCATGAGGGAGTTGCTCATGTGCCTAAGCGTGTTGGGGGCAGACATAAGGTGGTAAGAGCTACGATATTAGATGGTATTTGTGGGATATGTTGGCTGTGAGGAGGCCACTTTAATTATTTGCATAGGGTTTTTCTTGTGTGGTTAAGTTGGACATAGAGGCCTCTTGCTTTGATATATGCCTTCGTTTCAGATACGCTAAGATCCTGTGATGGGTTTTGGAAGGACTTAAATAGTCCTTCCGGGCTCATCTGCCTCTCATAACTCGTACAGATCTCCCTGCAAAGGGGCCACTGTAGGAGCTGATGACTGTCCTTGTTCTAGGTTTCACAGTTGAGTTGGTTGACCTATCCTTCAGCCTGTTCTAAGGAGGCCCTGCCTATGCAGTGGTGGCAGCAGTCACCTGTCCACCAAGGCTCCAAAACCGAGACAGTGGGGGGCCCAGCCAACACATTTGAACTTGTTAAATATCCTTTTTTGAACCTCTCCCTAACACCCAGCTGACTGTGTAGAGTGCAAACGGGGAGAACTTTAATATATGAAATGTACATAGCTGAAGAACCATGAGCTAACAGGGCTACTTATACTTGGGCAGCCAAAGGGGGTCTTGTTGTAGAACGGACTAGCAGGGGTCGGACGTTGATTCAGGTGTCTCTGGTCCCCAAAGAAGACGCCGCCTCCTGAGAATGGTGGCAAAGCAAGGATGACACTGGGAGGGGGGTGGGGGGACAGGGAATATAGCAGAACATGTGTTCCACAGAGAGGATGCTTCCTGCTGCAAGGAACCTCATCGATGCAGAATTTATTACCTACAAAACTGTTGGAACAGGGTGGTTCCAGGGTGGCTAATTAATGCAGTAGCACCCAGGAGTCAGGTTCCGTCCATCTTTTTTTTTTTTTTTTTAACATTTTTTTTTTAATTTATTTTTGAGACAGTGAGAGACAGAGCATGAACAGGGGAGGGTCAGAGAGAAGGAGACACAGAATCGGAAACAGGCTCCAGGCTCTGAGCTGTCAGCACAGAGCCCGACGCGGGGCTCGAACTCACGGACCGTGAGATCATGACCTGAGCCGAAGTCGGCCGCTAAACCGACGGAGCCACCCAGGCGCCCCTCCGTCCATCTTTTTATCATCCCTAGCATGTTCGTTGCTCGTCTGGTTGCGAGAAGGGTGCATCATAACCCAGTATCACATATTTTCATGGAGATGCATTCTTTTTAAAAAATAATGAGGACCTTTTCCAGAGCGCCTTCCTTCACCTTCCAATCTAGTGCACATCCCATCATGTTTCATTGGCTAGAGCTGCACCGCAACATCAACTGTGTATCTGTCAGTGGCAAGGAAAAGAAGTTGCCATCACTAGTGTAGAGCAAAGTTTCTGATTCGGGTCTGGGGAAGAGCCAAAGCAGTCACACCTCTTACAAGTTTCCAGGTGGGGCTAATCTTGTTGGCTTGAGAACCACGAAGCTCAGACTTTTCAAGATTTGACCACCTGACCAAACTTCGGGCTCTTCGAGCAAATAAGGAGAGGGATAGTTTGGGGGTGGGAACCAACAGCGGGGGAGCTCCTCATGCTCTTTATGAATCACATGATGTCTGTTGCAACACGGGTGAGGGTACGTGCGAGCAGGCAGCTTGAAGAAGCCCAGCGGCTTGCAGCCCCAGTTTTCTAGACGGGAGCTAAGACCACGCAAGCTTAACATCCACGGAAGGTAAACTAGAGCTTATCAAGTTCATGGTCATCTTGCTTACGAGTTCTAATCACTAGATACACCAAGTGCTACTTTCTTTCTAAAGGTTACACAGGAAGATGTGGCAGTTACTGATGTCATTCTCGAAGTGTCTCTGGCTCTCCAGTTTCTGGGCACAGGACAGGGCATGGTCATGTGACTGGATTTAGCCAGTGAAATATGCATGGCAATGATGGTTCACACGGAGACTTCTCGCTGGGGTCATTACAGCACACGGGTCAAGGTTTATCAGACTAGGTTACTGAGTAAGATGAACAGAGCATTCCTACTGAGCCACACCGGACATACACAGTGGGCAAAAAATAAACTCTGTTAAGTCCTTGAGTTTTGGAGATTATGTGTTACAACAGTACAATCAAGCCCATCCCGGGGCACCCGGGTAGCTCAGTCGGTTGAGTCCCCGACTTCGGCTCAGGTCATGGATCTTACGGTTCATAGATTTGAGCCCCGCGTCGGGCTCTGTGCTGACAGCTCAGAGCCTGGAGCCTGCTTCGGCTTCTCTCTCTCTCTCTCTCTCTGCCCCTCCCCTGCATGTGTTCTCTCTTTCTCTCTCAAAAATAAACTTAAAAAAAAAAAAAAAGCCCACCCTATCTAATAGAAAGTATATAAAATGTTAACGCTGTATTTATTTTTATCCTTTTAGCTCAAACACCCCCCCCCCCTTTAAAAAACCCTAATTATCCTTGAAGCTCTCGCTCAAGTTACATCTCATATTTCATCATCACTCTGGCCAACATTTATCTCATGTGGACACCAATTCTACAAGAAAATCACAAGGTTCAGCAGCTGGTTATTTTCTAGTTGCTCGTGTACAGTAAAGCCACTTCACTGATTAGACTGGAGACGTTTGAAGGCAGGGATCATGTCACAGACATTGTTGTATCCTCTTGAGCAGAGGAGGGAAATTAACAGCTTACAGACAGAATCGAGCTGAAGAGTGGAGCTGTCAATAGTTTAGAGTATTTGAACCATTCCATTCATTATTTCACACAATCAGGCCGTTATTGAGCATGTCTGGCTTGTACAGTTAGTTATGTTGAACATTTGCGAGCAGGGTTGCAAGCAGTCGCTTCATTAACTGCTGCAATTTTTACCACCCACGGAAATCTCCATTTCTCTGACTCTATACATTGACTAATATTGACTATATACTAACTAATTTGACTATATATTGGCCTGTTCACTGTATCTTTCCCAAATGAACTAAGGGGTTGAAGAGAAACAGCGGTGCCTGTAAAAGCCTTACCTTTTATACAGCTCCTCGGAGCTCCTTGCTATTTGCTGGACGGGACGCTGCCTGATTCATGAATTGTTGAGTAAAGCCAACTAGATCTTCAGATTTACTCAGATAAATTTTGTTTTTTAACACAAGTTTCGTTAATATCTGTCATCTGACTTGGGACTTTGTGAAGTCATGCAGCCCAGCCGTCTAAAGATTTTTGCTTTCAAACCATAGAAAATATTCGAGTTCTTAAAAGCAGATGTTAAGAGGCCCACCCGTTTAATAAATGATGGGGGTAGTATTGAAACAGAACCTAGTAAGGGGCAATGCTAAAAACTGAGGATAGGTAGGGTGGACGGTACCATCAGGATGCGATTTTTTTTTTTTCCACGTTTATTCATTTTTGGGACAGAGAGAGACAGAGCATGAACGGGGGAGGGGCAGAGAGAGAGGGAGACACAGAATCGGAAACAGGTTCCAGGCTCTGAGCCATCGGCCCAGAGCCTGACGCGGGGCTCGAACTCACAGACTGCGAGATCGTGACCTGGCTGAAGTCGGACGCTTAACCAACTGCGCCACCCAGGCGCCCCCAGGAAGCGACCTTAAATTATACTTTGCAGATTTACGACGTGTGTGCTCTCAGCAGAGAGAAATATTTTGGACCTCTCCAAGTTGTGAGTAGGATCCAAAAAGGGGAAATTGGGGGTGAGAAACCAATATAAAGATCGTTAAGTCAAACATGTAAAAACCTGTGATGAGAGTTTAAAAAAAAAAAATCTATCATTTAAGTTTTCAAAGTTAATAGATTCAGTAGGTCTGGGGCAGCATCTAAGAATGTGCATTTCTTCTTTTTTCGGTCAATGTTTATTTATTTTGAGAGAGAGAAGAGAAAGAGAGAGAGAGATTGAGTAGGGGAGGGGCTGAGAGAGAATCCCAAGCAGGCTCTGAGCTAACAGCAGGGAGCCGGATGTGGGACTCAAACTCACAAACTGTGAGATCATGACCTGAGCTGAAATCAAGAGTCGGTTCTTAACTGACTGAGCCACCCAGGTGCCCCAGAATGTGCATTTCTAACACGTTCCCAGCTGATGCTGATGCTGTTGGTTTGAGAACCACCGGGCTCAGACTACTCAAGATGCAAACATGTCAATAACGCACCGAAGCAGCATATTTTGTTGTCAAAAACATAACCCGCTGGTGCTGGATAGAGCAAGCATGAGGATACATTCTATGATAACAGGGCAACAACATAAAAATAACTAAAATAAGGCCACAATTGCTAGAAGGCCTACAATAGGTTTGGGTGAAGTCTGAGAAGAGAGGAATGCGTTAAGGTTACAAAAGGCAGGAGCAGGCTCAGTTTTGTGCTATTTGGTTACAGGAGCCACTCACGAAGAATGTGGCTTCCAGAGAGCTGAGAACATTCAGCCCAATTTTACCTCTGTCTTTAAAGGAATCATTAAAGCTAGCTGATCCATTCAAGAGACACAAATTGGGAATAGGCTCTCATTCTAAATACCACTAAAGACAACGTGTGTAGAGGAAAAATCACTCCTTGTTCCCAATAGTTGAGTTTACTGCGGGCTAGTAATTGCTTATGCCTTAGTTAGAATCCTCCTTGACTGCCACCCTTCAAAGCCAACCAAATGGAGGTCTTGAAGGCAGCATAAATAACTTAAGGGAAGTATCTCTGGTATTTGAAGAACCAAAAGCCTGTGGCCCTAAGACTAGACCAGGGCCATGTCATTCTTGTAAATGACATCCAAGTCATTTACAACGTTATTTATTTTTGGGACAGAGAGAGACAGAGCATGAACGGGGGAGGGGCAGAGAGAGAGGGAGACACAGAATCGGAAACAGGCTCCAGGCTCTGAGCCGTCAGCCCAGAGCCCGACGCGGGGCTCGAACTCCCAGACCGCGAGATCGTGACCTGGCTGAAGTCGGACGCTTAACCGACTGCGCCACCCAGGCGCCCCTCAAGTCATTTACAAAGTAAAGGTGTCAGAGTAATGTTTTGTACACCGAGTCCTTAGCGTTTGCAAAACTTCAGCCTCGTTTGGCAACTGCTGCCTCTTGGGAAGCAAAATTACTTCCATCATTAAAACTTCATCAAGTAATAATTTTATTACAGTTGTTAACATAAATAACTGCAGTAAAGGAGGACAGAGTGATCGATTGGTTCTTGGTAGCTCAAGGGAGTCATTATTTAGCTCCGATACAGGCAATCGGGGCAATATTTATTTGAATCGCAGCCTACGTATCGACTATCCACTTGGGCGTGTTTTCATTTGTTTTAGGTTTAGCACATTCCGTAACTGAGCTCTCTAAGCAGGTCTGCTTCAAAAATAAGGTCTCACATGACAGCTGAGTCTAAATGATGATGTGTCATATGGCATGTTAAATATTTTTCTGATTTCCTCTGCTTCCCTTCCTGACACGGGGGGGGGGGGGGGGGATTTTTAAAAAAAAAAAAAAAAAAAAATTGAGAAAATTTAAAAAAAAAGGGGGGAGTGTGTGAAAAAAAACAACCCCCCCCCCCCCCCCCCCCCCCCCCCGGGGGGGGCGGGGGGGGGCCCCCCCCCAACTGTTCTAATAAAACGTAAAATGAAATTCTGCTAAGATGTGAAAAAAGGAGGGAATGTGTGCATAAATACGAAGCCCCCTCCCTCCCCCCCCGCAGTCAGGAGGAAGTGTCTTCAGCCTGTCTGATCTGCTTCAGTAGCACAGGACAAATTTTTCATTAGATTAATGTCCCCCCTCACGGTTCTACACTAACAGAATAAGATACAGCCTGCTAAGATAGATTACCATAATATAATGATTGAAGGGAAAATATATGGTGTAATACAGAGAGGTCTAAATACCTGTAAGTGGAAAAAAGCATAAATGACTGTTTTAATTAATTTCCTAATGTAAAACACAGCTGCAGTAATGTTGGCAAGTCTCACCCGCCTGTTTTAAATTTGTGACATGAAATCATGCCACTTAATTAAGTCTTAATGCACAAAAATATATTTTATTTACTTTTTATGGAATATCCGCATTTAAAGCTTTCTATTTATGTGTGTAAACGCTTTATAAATTACTTGAAATACTGAAGAGAGAGAGAGAGAGAGAAAAAAAAAAGAACCAACCTCACTACCACTAATCGGCAGTTACAAGGTACCAGTTTTGGTTTCCATAATGAAATGCCTTTTCGCTGGACGCCTGCTGCTACGTGAACTAGCTCTAGGCTATTAAAGTAATGAGTCCGGACAGAGTCCTCCGATCTCCTGCTTGGTACAAAACTCAAGGAAAAGGCCTTTGCCCACAATTCCTAGTCTGTTTACCAGACTGCAACCAGACTGACTGCAGGGACACTATAAAGCCTCTGGGCTTCCCCTGCCCCCTTCCAGCAAGTACGCCTTTTTTGCTTTTTCCAAGCGTGGGCTATGAAAACACGGTATTAGAGAGCCCTCTGCAGGCCAGAAGTTTTGCAGGCGCTTCCCAGCACAACTTAGACTTGCAAAGAAAAAGGGAATCACAGTCGTCAAAACGGCGTACTTCAGCTCTCAACAGAAAGATGTTTGTCCTAACAGCAGAGGGGCATGGGCTCTTCCAAAAGACTCCCTTAACACATATCACTTTTGTCAACTCATGCTGCCTCTCACAGAAAGTTTCTGTAAGCCCCTGGGACCTCTTCCTCAAAACACACTGCAGAATACGAGGGACAATATCAATAATACTGCCACAGTAGTTCTTAAGATTATCCATAAGGATATGGGGCTCTGAGGAGCTCATGTAAAAAAAAAAAAAAAAAATCGGGGCGCCTGGGTGGCACAGTCGGTTAAGCGTCCAACTTCAGCCAGGTCACGATCTCGCAGTCTGGGAGTTCGAGCCCCGCGTCAGGCTCTGGGCTGACGGCTCAGAGCCTGGAGCCTGTTTCCGATTCTGTGTCTCCCTCTCTCTCTGCCCCTCCCCCGTTCATGCTCTGTCTCTCTCTGTCCCAAAAATAAATAAACGTTGAAAGAAAAAAAATTAAAAAAAAAAAAAGCAATTTCTAGCACATCTGGGCTTTAGGGGCTAAGGATACAGGGAAGAAGAAACTAGAAGTTAGTTATGTGGCTAAGCACCATGATTCCCTCAGCCAAGTTTTCCTTCTAGTGAATGAAGTGTATGCCTAGCAAAATCCAGTGAACTTCTCAAGTGTTTTAGGGAACTTAGTGTAAATTTTTACAGGGCATTTTAGATTGTGTTTTAAACTTTTGGGATAGGGCAAATGTGAATCATTACTGAAAGAAATCCACATGTAAAGATAAATACGAGAAAGTGTACCGAAGGCAGAACAAAAATTAAAAAAAGCTCTCATTTTGATTTAGACGGTACCTTGCAAACCACATTTTATGTTGGTTATAAAATACTCTGAAAGTCAGCAAAATAACCAACAGCTTTTAGTAGGAAATTTTTTTCATAATATTTTCAAGTCAGCAGAAGTACTAACAACTTTTAATAGTGGGTGATTTTTTTTTTCGTAATAGTCAAGAGAGTATTAATTTAAAAGAGGAAGTGTTTGACCACAATATCTCTCTTTATTGAGTCTATTCTGTGCCATGTAACTCCTACAGCTCCTGGGGCACCGAGAGATACAGCCTTCTAATAATTCTCAAAGGGGCTGGGGCTGGCTTCTCAAAGTTCCTCTCTCTGGCAGGAAAACAGTATGGTCTGTAGTCATGTGCAAGCCAGGGTAAGTGGAATAAATGGGAAGTCATGTGATGATCGAAAAGAACCTTATATTGTACATGTTAAAACTTCCTCAGTACGTTTACTCAGTTAACAGGATCCTTTTGAAAGACCCGTAGGCAGTCGAGAGGCGGCGGTGGTCTCGGGCAAGGACTGAGGCCGTAATTGTTTGCACTAAATCTCTAGAGGAGTCTCACGGTTTCCCTGGGGACGCTGGTGACAGTCTAACTAGCCAACCGCACATTCTCGGGTGGCTTGGCATATCTGACTGCTGCTTTTCCCAAGGACACGCATTCGGTGGTGGAGGTTTTTCTCGTCTCCTCCACTCTGGGGTGTAGACGAGACCAGCATGTTCCTCGGGTAATGTCAGCAGACGTCTGGGTTCCAGTAAAATGACTCCTCCAAACGAGAACCCCCAAATTAAAATGCTGAGTTTCCAGCTCTGTTGAAGTCAGAAACAAGTGCTCTCAGCATGAACTGTCAACAGCCAAAGTTAAAATAGGGCAGCTGCTAGTTCCTGAGGAATCGTCTCCACACACCCCATCCCAACCTCGCAGAGTTGAATGCCAGTTACTCTATCAGGCCTGGAATCCGGCTGCCGGGCTCGGCCTCCTCCACCGGGGGCTTATCTCCCACCGGGAGGCTGTGGTCGACTTGACTGAACCACTCGCTTCTCAGCAGATGTTGCATTGCCAGCAAGGGGAGCGCGACCGGGCCTGGCGCCGCGGACATTTACAGTCATGCCTCCCGCCCCTGCTCCCCACGGCCCCCCCCCCCCCAGCCCCGTCCCACCAAGGCCTGGCCTGTGAGCAGACTTGGCCCACGGGGAGAGGACAGGTGATGAGGATTAAGCCGATCGTATTTGCATATCCTCAGCAAAGGGAAGGAAATTAACACCACAGTGACATGATTTAGTGGCTGAACTTAAACCCGGAAAAAGCCCTAGACCCATTTCTGAACACCAGGAGACTGGGGGAAAGAGATATAAGATGCAAGACATCTGGCAGGGATGGGCCAGTCCAGGGGTCATGGAAGAAACAGAAATCCATCAGTTCGGGTCCAAAGTGTTGTTCAAAATCCACCCACAAATTAGGAGCGGGCTTTTATTCCTGGACACGAGAAACGCCTCCTTCACCTCACTCTTGCCGGAGGGTGTGTGTGTGTGTGTGTGTGTGTGTGTGTGTGTGTGCTGTTCCGGGCCATCGCTATCTGTGCAGGTGGCTCTCACAGCCTTGAGGGGGTCCTCAGTCACACGGCCTGTCATTTGCTTGCAGCCAAATTCACAAACAGTCTGACAATTAGGTATTTCGGAAACTGAACATTTTTTTGGACTTTTCACTAACAAAGACACTTGTTAAATCTCTCACAAAAGTTGGGTGAAGGAAAAAAGAATGAATTAGCACCTGTGAAGTATATATTTTCATCTTTCTAAAGTCCTTTTCTTTTCGCAAAGCCAGGAAGAGGGGCGATTTTTTTTTTTTTTTTAAATAAGTGTTTGGACAACTGTGCCCTCCGATAATGGAAGAAGGCAAGAAGGCAGCTAATATTTCAATTTGCGGGCATATTAAAGCACCTAGCAAACCAGATGCCATTAAAAGTATCTTCTTATTTTTACGAAGCCAGTAAGGTACTGGGTGCGTTGTCTCGACAAATCCGCGGAAGCGGCTTTCATTTGTTTTTTGCTCAGCTAATGAGTTCAGCTCTAAGGAAGCACAAACCTAGAAGTGCTTAGGGCACATCACACTACCCACCATGAACACAATACTTTGCCAAGGTGATGTGCCTAACTCTACAGCGGTCAGACTATTTTAAGGCAAACGCCGGAACACATGTAAAAAGATGGGGCTCTCCTCTTCCACGCAAGCTGTCTTAAGCGGCCGTAGGCATGTAGTCCACGATGCCGCCATTCCATTACTCAAAAAATATTTTAGACCTCCTCTTGAAAACAGCTTTGGAAAATGCCTGGAATTTTGTGCAATAGCACCGAGGGCGGTGAACTCTTTATCGCTGTGGAGCCAAAGGCCATTTGTAATCAAGTTTGGAGAATAAAGCCGGCTGGGTCAGCCCCCAAGTCCACTAAAGAGTAAAACGCGCACAGCACAACTCACCCAAAGCAAACAAGGTGTGGCCAGATAGGAGTCTAAACTTCTGTGGGTTGCAAGCTGCCTCTGAAGGCCATGTCAAAAGGAAAAGCTGCGGGCGCCCGGGTGGCTCAGTCGGTTAAGTGTCAGACTTCGGCTCAGGTCATGATCTCACGGTTCGTGAGTTCGAGCCCCACATCATGCTTTGTACTGACGGTGCGGGGTCTGCCTGGGATTCTCTCTCTCCCTCTGTCGGCCCTCCCCCACTTGCTCTCTCTCCCTTTCTCTCTGAAAATAAAGTTAAAAAACAAAAAGCCGCGAGCATGTTTCATGTTTTGAAAAATGGGACCTTCACTGAAATACACCTACAAACATGTCCCCGTATGAGCTTTAAAGGACAATACTCATTTGGATGGATCATTCTGGTCCATGTGTGTGGTAGAAAGTAAGCAAAAGGCCCATCACCCGAGTCCTTTAAAATCACTGTAGCCTATCCTAGATCTAGGAACCTCTACCGAGGTCAGCTAGCTATAGAGCATCTTTCTTTTGGGTAGACACTTGACTCTTTGTAACTTAATACGTGTGTTCACACATACATACACACATGAGATGTCAGTTTAGTTATGAGGAAAGGTATACGAGAAACTTTGGGAACCTCACCACGACCAGCCTGGACAGTTCCCTGAGGTATATATGGAACTGCATGCTGGGGAGGAAGTGGACCACCGTGCATGTCCCCCAAAAGGAGAGAGAAGTCACCACTAGGGCAGACAGAGTATGGACAGCTGGCCCAGACTCAAGATGGAGAGTAGGGATGCTCTGGAAACAGCCCGTGACTGTTAGAAGCACCTCTGTATCCAGCTTCCACGAAGCATCGCTTAACTTTGAGGGGAACAAAGGCTACACATTAGGATTATGAAACAGAGGTACGGCTGCAGTCTTGCGAGAGGCTCTCTACCTTGGCATGACCCACGACTGGACCTGAAAGCTAGCCCTAACAGGAAAAGATCTGCCCTTGGAATAGGCGGGATGCATCTTCTGTGGCACCACGGTCAGGAAAGATGGCAGGACAGAACTGCTGAGAACTTGGCTTTCACCTTCCCCTTGGCCTCCTCTTTGGACTGAACAACCACTGGGTTCTTGGAAAATCTGTGTATGTGAAGAAAATCTCAGACTTTCTGTTAATAGAACACGTGGGTGCTCTACCAACTGAATGGAAAAACTGACGTGTAGCCCCCTCTCGGCACCGCAGCGTCACTATTTTGTTATCTTTTGTTCGCGACCTCGTACATTTTAGGCATTCCACAAATATTTGTCAGTAGAGATGAAGATCTTAGGATTCTCACAACAAAGTGATACAGATCGGAAAAGCGTCACAAGACCCAGCTTACAGACAAGGAAACTGAGGCACAGAATGGCTAACAGAAGTTAGCCAGAACAAGAAAGTTCAAGGATCGCTCAGGCTGCTGTTTTTCTCAGTCATTCCATACTGGAGACTGGGGATTCGGCAGAGCCCAGGGTTCGTGGCAGGAGGCAACAAAGAGGTAGGTTTCCCGAAAGAGGGCAGACATCGGCAGCATTCATATCAACGGAACAGCAGCCTTGCCCTCTTCCTGAAGGCATCAGACCACACTCTGTGGGTTGTGGGGGAACAAGAGGTCTCCCAGGGAGACTTTCATTTTGTAATGGACATACGTCTTCCTTTCATCTCCATGGTGTTGCCAGGGTCAAAGAACTGAGTGGAGGGGCGCCTTGGGTGGCTCAGTCGGTTAAGCTTCTGATGTGGACTCTGGTCATGATCTCAGTTTGTGAGTTCGAGCCCCATGTCGGGCTCTACGCTGACAGCGCGGAGCGTGGAGCCAGCTTCGAGTTCTGTGTCTCCCTCTCTCTCTCTGCCCGTCCCCTGCTCACACTCTGTCTCTCTCTCTCTCTCTCTCTCAAAAAATAAACATTAAAAAAAAAAAAAAAAAGAATCGAATGGATTTTTCCACAAACTGATTCGGGGAACCCCCGAGGGCTCCTAGTAGTTGAGGGAGGCAGGACAAAAGGAATGACTAGGAGTGTGACCCTGACATGTGCTGTTCCCCCAATACCTAAAAGAGTAGGGGTCTGTGATGAGTGGCGGGGACTGCATCGGGAGACCAGAGGCTGTTTCCTCTCCTTGGGAGGGTAAGGTTCCCAGAGGCAGCAGATACAGCTCTCTCCTGCTCACTTGAAAATTCCCTTGGGGGGCGCCTGGGTGGCTCAGTCGGTTAGGCGTCCGACTTCGGCTCAGGTCATGATCTCGCGGTTCGTGAGTTCAAGCCCCGCATCAGGCTCTGTGCTGATGGCTCAGAGCCTGGAGCCTGTTTCAGATTCTGTGACTCCCTCTCTCTCTGACCCTCCCCATTCATGCTCTGTCTCTCTCTGTCTCAAAAATAAATAAAGGTTAAAAAAAAAAAATTAAAAAAAAAATTCCCTTGGGGAATCCCTACCCCTGTGCCCTCCCCCGAGCCTCTACTTACAGTATTTACTATGGAAACGAACGATGAAGCGCTCACCGCCACAAGGGTCCTTTTAGAGACATGTTAAACGGAGCATGGGCTCCAGAACCACTCTGCTGTGTTTGGAATCCCAGCTTAACCTTCTACTCTGTGTGACCACGGGCAAATTCCTCGACATCTCTGTGCCTAAGTGTCTTCATTTGTAAAATGGGGGCAATGGTACCTTCCTTGTAGGATTGTTGTAAGTTGACATAACAGAGGTAAAGTGCTTAGATCAGTGTCTGCCATATACAGACACAATATCCACATACGTATGCGCTCAACAAACGTACTACAGTATTCTAACTATCATACGACCACACGCCTCCTTTTACAAGTATTGAAATTTTACTGCCTTTTTTTTTTCTTTCTTTCCCCAGCTGTAAGCCTGCCAAGGGCAGGGACCATGGGGGTCTACGACATAGTCATCAATCCTGATTTCTTGTTGAAATAAGACCCTCAAAAGAGTATCTGCATTAAAAAAAAAAAAAAAAAAAAAGAACTATGGAGAAAGGTTACAAAAAGGAGTAATTCATAATGCTTGAATTGGGAACACTATTTGCGTAAGGGATCCTCAGCGCCCTCTAAATCATTCCAAAGGCTAATTAGTATTCTACAAGACAGTCAGACCCAATTCTGGAAGTAAGAGTTTCTTCCCTGGAATCAGTGTTCAGGGACCCTACAATGAAAGATTCTCATGTTGCAGGTTATTGATAAAGTGAAATAATAATTGAATCTACAAGGCCCTTGTGCGACATGCCGTCATATAACTTTGTGTCAACATGTTTTCATGTTATCTGAATAGGTCGTTTGTATTTATTTAATCATATATTTACTGAAAAGCAACACAGACTTGTACCAAATTGTGTCAAATGGTATGTGATTGCTATACTTAAAGTGTTCAGGTTATTTTGAACAGAGGGATTTATTTTCTTCTTGTAGCTCTTGGAAGTCTGGACCTATCTGGTTTCAGTTAGGCCAGAGTCTTTGGCCAGCATTTTCTGGTACATTTGAAACTGTTGAACAATGAAAAGTAAAAACATGTAATTGCCAGCACAGCTTAAGCCTAATGCAGATATAAACACAGTTAAGAGCACTTTATTTAGGTTCTGCTTTATTATTCTTAACTTTCATAGTAATTTTCAATCACAATGCATTAACAAATTTTTATTAGGTTTCCCAATGGAAAGCCAGTTGCAGGCAAGGCCTTTTATGACTCTCCCTAAAAAACTTTGCAGTTGATTTTAGATTTACCTTCTAACGCAGAAGAAAACAATGGTTAAAATCTTGCCTTTGTTAACTTTTAATTTAGTGTGCTCTAAAGTACACTAATTCGTTCCTTTGCTCTTTGCTAATGTCCTCCCCTGCATTGTGCAACTAGCCTCCTCAATCATCTTTGAGTTACAGCCTTTCAAACAGAGCACGGGGCAGTTAGCAACAGGAGGGCAGGGGCAGTGTTGACCTGAAGGTTCTAAATCTGGAACCTTCTGGAAGGGTGGGGGCTGCTCAAGGTCGGATTTAAACTGGCAGCTCAGTTTCCTTGCCACTCAAAGTATTCTAAGCACCTTCTCCCTCTGGACTCTTCTTCAAGACTTACAAATAAAACAGTCTTCTATGAGCCGACTCCTTTATAGGAGCTGCTACGTTCTGTTTTATGATTTACTGAGTGGTTAAAGTATTTCTCTGTGATTTAGGGTAGGGTGGCTCCAGCAGACAGCCAGGCATTGCCTGGTGGCCTGTGGGATGGCCCGCATCTTGTGTGCAGTGGCCAGCAGGGGGACGGAGACGTGCCAGCCACCCTGAAAACTCGGGTGGCCGGCAGGCCAGGGAGGCCTCTAGCAGCCATGTGGAGGAGATCCAGACCCGTAGCAGGAAGCGAGGGTCATTCTGGAATCTTCAACGAAAACACTCACTACAGGGCGCACTACAGAAGAACCACTTTCACTAACTAGTACGTTAACCACAAAGAAGTCCCTTAGCTTGCCAGTTTCCAACACCAGCTTATTGAGTACACGCAAAGGTTTGTAGGTAGGGGAGTACAGCGTTTGAGAGTTTAGGCGTGAGCTGTGTGACCTTGGGCAAAGGATTTAACCTCTTGAATCTTAGTTTCTCAAAATGAGGTTTGTCATACTTGCATACCAGAGGGATGCTGTAAGGACCAAATGTGACCGGGCATATAAAGCTGTTAGCAAAATACACAGTCAACCCAGATACTCAGTAAACGGCAGCATTATTTTTTCTCAGAAAGGATAATAGCGATTTTTTTTTTTTTTTTTTTTGGATAATAGCGATTTTAAAAAATTCATATAGCATACATGGAAAAAATTCTGAAAGACAGCAAAATGTCAACAATGGTTATCTCTGGGTGGTGAGATTATAGGAATTTTTCCTTCTTTGTGTTTTTTTCCTGTAGTTTCTGCATTTTCTATTACTATTACTACTCTTATACCTATTACCTTTTGAGTGTGAAGTTACTATAATTAAACTGTACCTTACATGAAAATAACAAAGAAATGGCTACGAAGAACAACAAGATGAGAAAATGTTATTGTAATCCTGATCTTTGCCCTCCTGAGTAGCCTCTGGATCATTCCAACTTTATCCTCCAATTTCCCCAGAAAGAACACATCACAAGTGGTCACACTGATGTTAATGAAATAAGGCACATTTGTAGTGACAGAAAAGGGTCAATATGAATCTATATTCATATTGTAATACGTGTGTGTGTATATGTGTGTAGATATATCTGTGTGTGTGTATATGTGTGTTTATATATATATATATTCACTTTTTGATAACTTGGTTTTGAGATATATTTAAGGAAAAAGGAAATGTCAAATTTATCTTCATGGCAAAAAAACCATGATTGAATAGTATTCCAGATACTATTTTTTTGTAAGAACCCCCAAATATAGATCTTTATCACCAAGAAAATATTCATATGATTTCTATTCTATACTTATTCTTTTAAGGGAAATGTTTATCCCTTACCACTGCAATACAAATATTCCGCCTAATATTCTACCATAAATTGAAAGCAAATTATAAAACAAAAAAAAAGAAAAGAAAATGCTAACTGTCGAGAAAAACACATGCTAAATCTGAACATTCAAAACCAGGGCAATGGTCACACATCCAACGCCAGCATCTCAGAGTCTTCAAATATATATGAATAGGAATTTGAAGTTGTCCTATCACTCTGCTCTGAGGAAAGGAAGGTGTTAACAATCACCTCTTTACAGAATGTGAAACCAGACCTGATGACATTAAATGACTTTGGCTACTGACCCTCGGGTAAGTTTGTGGTAAAGGAGAATTTCTCAGAAGAGTACTAGTCTTCTGGAAGGCCATCTGCAATGAGATTAGATGTCGGGCATGGGCTGGCAAACATTTTTTTTTTTGCATTTATTTTGAGACAGAATGTGCATGCACGAGCAGGAGAGGGACAGAGGGAGAGGGGGAGAGAGAGGATCCCAAGCAAGCTCCACAATGCCAGCACAGAGCTCGATGTGGGGCTCGAACTTACGAACTGAACCAGATCATGGCCTGAGCCAAAACCAAGAGTCAGAGGCCCAACCGACTGAGCCACCCAGGAGCCCAGCAAACTTCTTCTATAAAGGGCCAGACAGTAGGTATTTTAGGCTTTGGGGGCCAAATGGTCTCTGTTACTAGGTAACTCCTCTGTGATAGTGTGACAGCAGCCATAGGGAATTCCTAAATGAATGGGTGTGGCTGTATTCCAATAAAACTTGATGTCTAAAAGGCAAGGGAGGGCCACGTTTGGCTTCAAAATGTGCTGGCCCCGGGTGTACGGGAGCAAAGAGAACCCCAAGCAGGGTCCATGATGCCAGCGCGGGGACCGACTTGGGGCTCAAACTCACAAACCGGGAGATCGTGATCTGAGCCCAAACCAAGAGTCGGACGCTTAATCTACTGAGCCACCCAGGCGCCCCATAAAACCATTCTTTAAAGGCTTTTTTCTTAAGAAGAAAAACATGATTATCACAGTATAAGAAAAAAACTCTGCTTTGGGGTGAGACAGGTTTGAGGTAGCCTTGGGCAGTATATGTACTGTTCACGCATGAGGGTGAGACTCAGGGGTTTGGGTGGCTTGCCTAGATGTGCTTGGGAAGAATTCTCCCTGAGTCATCACAGGCTGAGTCCTGAGCAGAAACTCCTTTGATGAAATAAAAGCACGGGCTGTTGAGATTTTTTAAAAAGGAGGTAAGGGAGTGATAAGTCTAGGGAAGAGGGGCAAGGACAGAGGAGAGTTACATGGGTACAGAGAATGAGAAAGGAAAAGAAAAACAAACCCAAGGGTTTGGAAGGCCATTTGGGGTTGGAGGGGACAAGGCAGTTCGGTACCTAAGGCATTTCCCCCAAGTGTTCTCAAATGCTACCCTGGATCACATGATGCACAGGGTGTGCCGGCCCACGGGTAACTCGAATGCTGCTTGAAGTTCAATGGGCAATCACGGTAGAGAAAACCCCAGTGTTGGCTAGGCCACGTCACCATGTAGTACTTTCTGATGACTACTGCTACGTAGAATCACAGACCCCATCACCTATGATGCAGTTGCAGATGGGAAAGAGGGCACGTGTTGTGCCCTTACTCATCTCTGAAAATCAGCCTGAAACACTAAAGGAAACTTAATTCCCAGGATAAAATCTAGGCTTTTTTTTTTTTTTAGAAAGAGACTTTTTTTTTTTTTAATTTTTTTTTTTTTTTTTAAAGTTTTATTTTTTTTTGGGACAGAGAGAGACAGAGCATGAACGGGGCAGGGGCAGAGAGAGAGAGGGAGACACAGAATCGGAAACAGGCTCCAGGCTCTGAGCCATCAGCCCAGAGCCCGACGCGGGGCTCGAACTCATGGACCGCGAGATCGTGACCTGGCTGAAGTCGGACGCTCAACCGACTGTGCCACCCAGGCGCCCCAGAAAGAGACTTTAAAAATGAAAGTTTTGGTCACACATGGTGTATCCCAAACCATCTTAATATGTATCCACTTGCTGCAAACTCCTTGGACGTTTAATACTAACCTACATGACACGTTTTTTACTCTCCTTTATGCTGCTGTTTGCTTTTCCTGTAGGCTTCACGTCCCAACATGGGCCTTGAACTCACGACCCTGAGATCGAGAGTAGCATGCTTCACCAGCTGAGCCAGCCAGGTGCCTCTATGCTGACGAGCTTTTTGATATGTTCTGTATCAACATGAGCGGGCTAAAACAGATGTGTGCAAATCTGCTCTATAAGACCTGGTAACGACGGCTGTCATTCACTGAGCATGTTACCAGGCAGGCCGGGAGGCACTTCATGAATGTTACCAGGGTGGACACTCTCAACAATCTTATGATACAGATATTATTATTTCCATCTTCCGATGAAGCAAAGTGGGCTGGGGGACGTCAAGACGTCCACAGTGGCCCAGGTCCTATATATAGTGATCTGGGGTTCAAACTGGGGCCTGACTCCACAATTCAGTAAGCCATACTTCCTCCTCTTACAAGTGTGAAAAATTCTAAAGTGAGTGAATACCAACCAAAGAAAGAAGCCATAGACCTCCAATTCTTCAGTAGAGTTTTTTGTTTGTTAAGTTCATAGCACTATGCCCTTCACACCCAAAAACCTTCAAAAAGCTCCCACACCTATTCCGGTATAAGAATCAATGAACACTGTGGGGGCCTCTGAACTCTCTGGAAAGAAATGCCTTTATTCACTTAGCACTGGGGGAGGATTCAAAAAGTTCCCTGGGGGGCGCCTGGGTGGCGCAGTCGGTTAAGCGTCCGACTTCAGCCAGGTCACGATCTCACGGTCCGTGAGTTCGAGCCCCGCGTCGGGCTCTGGGCTGATGGCTCGGAGCCTGGAGCCTGCTTCCGATTCTGTGTCTCCCTCTCTCTCTGCCCCTCCCCCGTTCATGCTCTGTCTCTCTCTGTCCCAAAAATAAATAAAAATGTTGAGGAAAAAAAAAAAATTTAAAAAAAAAAAAAAAAAAAAAGTTCCCTGGATGATCTCTTATTCTTTGCAGCTCAGAGGACTTCTCCGGGGACAGGCTTTTTTTAATTTTATTTTTTAATGTTTAGATTTGTATCTTTGTTCGGTCCTTTCCTCTTTTCCCCTCTTGCCTCCCAGGTTGGACTATTCAGACTCTCTCTCCTTTTCCCTTTCCTTAATACTCCTAGAACGTAAGGAGTATTTCTATTTACTTCCCTCTCTTCTCTAATTAAAATATTCCTAGACCATAATATTCAACACAATCACCTACTTATCTTCACGTTCCCATTTACTCATTACCATGGAATTGTTTTCTTCATTTGTGTATCACACACGTACAAAATTCCAGCTGCATCACGGCTAGATGAGCTTTTGCGGGCTAACCTGGGGCCCTGGTCACCGTGCAGAATACTTTTTCTACGGAAGGGGTCTTTTTTATTTTTTGGCAGTTGATTTATAAATGGACGTTTGCAATCCAACCCACTGGTCAGGTAGGGGCTGCCTGTGAACCGGAAGGGCATGAGGTAGAAGGCGCCATTTTTGATGGGTTTAGCATTCTGAGGCTATGCTACTCAACCACTCCCCACACAGTCACGGCCATGATCAGTCCCAGTATTGGTCCCACGTGCTGACAAAGAGCTCCTCCCCGGCTTTTGTGCCACAGGGCCAGTCAGTGGATTCACAGGCAAAGAAACAAGTCCAAGGCGCCGTGTGGGCCAAGAGAAGTCCACACTTCCATTTTAACTTGGTAGAAAGCAGGAGTGCAGAAGCAGAACAGAGACCAAATAATCACCGTTAATAAAATACTGTCTCCATTCTCAAAACTCTACCTTCTTTCTTTCCCATCACACCTGACTGGGCGGGGGCAGCTGTCTGTAAAAGCTTCTGCTACTATTCCAAAGAAGAGCCATAGTTTGAAGAAGACATAAAGCGAAAAACTCCATCACACAAACTCCTGAGTAAAATGCCCAAAGAAAAATCAACACCACCTTTCTGCTCTGGTCTTGGCCACAGCTTCTGTTCCAGGAGCTATGAATACAATTCCATGCCACAAACACTGAATGAGTGCCTACTTGGGGCTGGCTCTGGGGTCATCACAGGTTAGATATTAAAGCAAATTTGGGCCTGTCACCTCAAGGAATTTACCGCGCGCCTGGGGAAATACATACAAAACTCAATATAACTCAAGGCGTACATAAACATCGCAAGGCTACTAAATGCTCTCTTCCAACACTTCCACTTTGGAAATTTCACTGTTTGTTTTCAGTAAACATATTCAAATTCTCACTCTTATAGTTTGCCTTTACATGTGGCTCAAGACGTTCCTGGTCAAAGTAGGCCAGCAAGGATGAAATACCTTTTATGACGCTCTAAAGGCGGTGGTTGGGGGTTTAATAAAGACAGCACGCACTCCATAGTCAAATGGACGAGAGAGATGTAGCATAGGGGGTTGGAGTTCGGACCGAGAAGGCACCAATGACAATCATTAGCTGACTGATACCTACCAGGCAGATATTTTCCCAAAATAATATTCCAAGCACTGAGAAGGTAAGAAGCAACGGAAATACAAGCTCCAGAAAACGAGCAGCGCTGCCTCCATAGTAGGAAACAACACACAGTAAAATCTCTTCTGGACGCCCCTTTGGGATTCTCTAGTTTACAAAGTAACACATGAATATTACATTTTGTGTTAGGAAGAGGTACGAAGAGAAACAGGTAGTCTGGCTACAGACTTCTCTTCCTTAGATTTTAGAAGCTCTGATCTCTGAGTCACATTTACGACAATAGAGTTGTTCTAGCAAGCCACATTTGGCCGAACATTCTTAATGGCCGTGGTGCTTACGGATACACTGTATTTTTTGCACACTTGCGGACAAGATGTTGGCTTCATTTTACAGCCGACATCTTGTCCACATCAGGGGAGCTTTCTCACACAGACACGCATACCATGGGGGCTACCTGCTGAGTTCTGGCAGGCTTGGCAGCCTGCAGAACATAATGGGAAGGCAGTTGGAATGGAAAGAAAAAAAAAAAAAAAAAAAAAAAAAAACTTTTTGGGAATTTTTTAAGTGGTTTAAAAAAAAAAAAAAAAAAAAAGGCATACCGTGTCCTAATGTCCCACACTGTGAGCTGGCCCAGGAAAGATAACCCAGGAAATGAGATGGAAAAACTGTGCACAGGTTCCCTGACAGACGAGGCATTTTGCAAACCTCTTGAGGAAGCCACGCCCTTGAAAGTTTCGCTTTTTAATTAGCCACATGGAAGTTGAAAGAGCTGGAAATCATCATTAAGGCCACATGGAGATCTTAACCAGTTGCACGCCCCCGTCCTCAGAAGCCGGTATGCTCATTTGAGAGTTCAGGCACATGTTCAAAAGAACCAAGCTGGAGAAGAGTCTTCCCTGGGGAATGTTTCCAAGAGTTGCAGCGAGATAAGGAGTACCAGGGAAATGGCATCTGAATGCGGCGTTTTCGTTGTCGACTTTGGTGTAATGCTTTTCCTCTAGTAAATTATGTGGCTTAGCAAAGCAGAATGCACATCATTTTCAAAGTCAGAAAGAGAAGACAAAAGAGGAAATGTAACAGCACCACCTAAAGGGCATTTCACAGCAACAGGAATGAAACAAAGGTTAAAAAGCAGTAAGGCCTTTTCATTTTGCCTCGAGGCACAGGGTGCAAGATTGCCATGAGAAATGTGGTTTGACGGACTGGGCACTGTGGGACAGTCTCTGGATATATCACAGTGGTGATATTCTGGTCCTACATCCTGTCTGAAAAACTGGACAAAAATCAATCCAATCCACAGAACAGATCCTTCTGTAAAGTTCAAACTCAGCTGAACGAACACAAATCGTTCACAGACCTAAATGTGGGAGCTCAAGCTATAAAACCCCTAGAAGAAAACACAGGAGTAAATCCTCCTGACCTTCGGTTAGACAATGGTTCCTAAGACGGGGCACCAAAAGCACGAGGAACAACATTTAAAACAGTTAATTGGACTTCATTAAAACAAAAACTCCTGTGTTGCAAACAACGCCATCAGAAAAGACACTCACAGAATACGAGGGGAAATATTTGCAAATCATGTATCTGATAAGGGACTTGTATCCAAAATATAAAAACAACTCTTATGGCTCAATGATAAAAAGATAACCTGGGGCGCCTGGGTGGCTTAGTCTGTCTAGCATTCGACTTCGGCTCAGGTCATGATCTTGTGGTCCCTGAGTTGGAGCCCTCTATCTGGCTCTGTGCTGACAGCTCAGAGCCTGGAACCTGCTTCAGATTTGATGTCTCCCTCTCTCTCTCAAAAATAAATAACCATTAATATATATATATATAATTTTCATATGCTTATTGGCTCTTTGTATATCTTCGGTGGAGACCTGTCTATTCAAATCCTTGCTCATTGGACTGAGCCCCATTTTTACGGCCCAACTTTTAAAACGAGCAAGGATTTGAGGAGACGGGTCTCCAGCGAAGATATACAAACAGCCAATAAGCATATGAAAATCATGTTCATCATTAGTCATTAGGGAAATGCACAAGTAAACCACAATGAGATTCATTTCACACCCACTAAGATGGTTATAGTCAGACCGACAGGAAATAATAAGTGTCAGAGAGGATGTAGAGAAGAAATTGGAATCCTCCTACATCGCTGGTGGGAATGCAAAAATGGTGGAGTTGTCCTGGAAAATAGCTCAGGAGATCCTCAAAATGGAACTGTGTCTCAACTGATAAACAAAATAGGGTCTATCCATACACGGACATGTTATTTGGCAATAAAAACAAAGTACTGATGCGTGCTGTAACATGAGTAGATCCTGAAAACACTATGCTAAATGAAAGCAGCTGAGACACAAAAGGTCCCATACTGTGTTACTCCATTTGTGGACAATATCCAGAATAGACAATTCTAGAAGTAGATCAGCACTGGCCTTGGGCTGGGAAAGTGGGGGGAATGAAGTGAAACTAAAGTGCATGTGGTTCCTTTTAAGGGTGATGACAACAGTTTACAATTAGGTCGTGGCAACGATCATACCACTCTGAACGCACTAAAGCCATTTAAGCATATACTTTTTTTTTTTTTTAATTCTTTTTAGAGAGAGAGTGTGAGAGAGCATGCACAAGCAGGGGAGGAGGGAGTAGGAGAGGCAGAGAGAGAATCTTAAGAGCAGGCTCCGTGCTCAGCACAGAGCCCAGTGGGGGGCTTGATCTCCCAATCCTGGGATCATGACTGAGCCGAAATCGAGTCAGATGCTCAGCCAACTAAGCCACCCAGGCGCCCCGAGTGTATACTTTAAATAGGTGAAACGCAGGGTACGTGAGCTGTATCTCAATGAAGCTGTTCAAAAAGATTCAAAGAGTTTTCAACTGCTACCCAACAGCAAAACTGAAGGTATTATTTATTTATTAAACAAACAAACAAATAAAATCTTCATGGCCTTTGTGAACCTGCCCTTTCTAAGCCCCGACCACTACTTTCTAGAGGAAACCATTATAACTGGGCAAGGTCACACAGCTGTTCGCAGAAGTGGGACCAGAACCCGGACTGCCCAAGGTCCATGCGGGCCAGGTACTAGGGTGAGGGAAGACTGTCTAGAACACGACCTTTTAAAAAAAAAATTTTTTTTTCAATGTTTATTTTTGGGACAGAGAGAGACAGAGCATGAACGGGCGAGGGGCAGAGAGAGAGGGAGACACAGAATCGGAAACAGGCTCCAGGCTCTGAGCCATCAGCCCAGAGCCCGACGCGGGGCTCGAACTCACGGACCGCGAGATCGTGACCTGAGCTGAAGTTGGACGCTTAACCGACTGCGCCACCCAGGCGCCCCTGGAACACGACTTTTAAGGAGGTATCACTCTCAGTGCCCTGCTTGCCTGGCCAGGCCTTGGTTCTACCCACACTCTTGCCACATCGCCCCCCTGGGAAGTTCAAAGCAAGACCATCCGTAAACAGGAATACTCGTGTTAACGCTTCCACGGTCATTCCTCATTTGTTTTTCCCTACAAATGTCCACACAGAAAACAAAAGGTTTTTCTTTCCTTTTACTTTAGGGAAAAGAGAGATGACCCAAAGAATGAGAGGTTAGGCAGGGCTTGGAAGGAAAACCAAGTGAGAGAAAATACATGCTTGCCAAGAGGACATGTTTCCGCTGGTGACCAGAAGAACAACATGGCCTATTTTAACTATTTCACTTAGCACGGTCTTCCTTTGGAAGCTCCACCAGTGTTTCGCCAACCCTCTCGCTCATCTGTGTCACCGTGCTTCTTTTCCATTGGTTGAACTTTTTTGTGAGTGCCATCAATAAGGATTTCCATTACGGAAAATACAGCTTATCAGTGGCCGTAGTCTGTTACGGTAAAAACGCTGAATTATTGCTACTGAGCAATCCTTTATTTTTTATTTGCACATTTATGCATTCTCTCTAAGGTGAGCTCAGCACATACCGTTTGCATGTCGCTTGGTTTGTATCCGATGCACAAAGTCAGGTACAAAGTGTGCTTGAAAGAGTAGGTAGGCTTTCGGCTTTATTTTGCCCATTTGTTTACTTCTACCGTGACTGATAACAGATGATGGCAGTAAAGATTAAACCGCTCTCCCACGTCTATCCTGATTACCTATCCTGCCTGTCGATGGCATAAAATGGCTCATAAGGCCAGCCTTTCTATTTACATGTCCTGATTTATTTGCTGTTGTCAAAGATTCCCCATTTATTACCCCCTCCATAAGGAACTGCATGCTTTAAACATTCTCATACCACTTCCTGCTTTAATCATAGCCAAATATTTGACATCACGGACATGCTTGGTGACTCCAAGTTTCAGGATCCCATTACACAGCAAGTTAAATAGGGGCCCGGGCTTTAATGTTTTAACGTTTAGTTTTGCTCTCTTTGTTTCTCCAGACAAGCAGCTTCCTAATTCCTAAATCCTCCCGTGAGGCTTTGCCAACAACATGAGGCTGCCTTCGTGTACTTCTATGACTTCTATGACTTCTATGACTCAGCGTCTTGCCAGCTACTTCCTGGGGACGGCTCTTAGCGACCGATGAGACTTGGCCATTAGAAAGAAAGCTCTGGTACTCAAGCCATTTACTCCACAGGGAAGCAGTTAAGCTTAATGGTTAACAAGGACTCCGGACGAGTAACTCACAGACAAAGTTTGAAATCCCAGGCTACCACTTACTAGCTCTGTGCACATCACTTACCCTCGCTCTGCCTTGACTTGCCTTTACTGAGAAACAGGAACCAACAAATACTCCACGGGGCTGCTTTAAGGATTAAATGAGGTGCGTAGCAGCTACTCAATAAAGGCAGTGGCTAGTTTTTGTTGTTGAACTTTGCCTTCTGGATGCTTCTATGATGTATTCTTACCCTGGTTTGCTCAGAGGTAACCAAAATATGCTCTCTCTCTTCCCAAAGGCACGTCTACTACGTGGAAAATAAATTGTTGACGCGAAAACACTCAAAAATCAGTGAATAGATTTACTGCTTACAAATCAGAAAAAAAAAAATTAAGCAATCCGTGTTCTCTCTTGTTTTTATGGATATATAACAATGGAATCGATATGCTATGAAAAAGCTTTATATCCCGTTAGGAAATCTCATTTACCTGACTGAATAGGGTTGTCCGTTAACACTGGCTTTTTTATCTCTTTGTTTCTTTGGAATTCGAAAGCAGCACATCTTACCATAAACATCCAAATGTTATAGAATTACCTACAACGTAAAAAGGGAGTTTTCACAGTCCCATCCCAACCACTGTCGGTGGCTGGGGAATGGCGGTGGCATTTTCCAGTGTATTCTCTTTACCAACTTTTAAAATATATATATAAAAGACTGTAGCACTTTGCATATTTCTTTTTCTTTTTAAACGTAGCAATGTCTCTTGGACATCTTTTTAGGTCATTATATGTGACTCCACCTCATGGTTTTATTATTTTTATTTTTATTTTTTTTAACGTTTATTTATTTTTTGAGACAGAAAGAGACAGAGCATGAACAGGGGAGGGTCAGAGAGAGGGAGACACAGAATCCAAAACAGGCTCCAGGCTCTGAGCTGTCAGCACAGAGACCGATGCGGGGCTAGAACTCACAGACCGCGAGATCATGACCTGAGCCGAAGTTGGCCGCCTAACCGACTGAGCCACCCAGGCGCCCCCACCTCATGGTTTTAAATAGGATGAATACACTTAATTTACTGAACCAATCTCAAACTGAAGAGCATTTTGGTTATCTTCAGGTTTTTGTCTATCACAAACACTTTCCCAGCCAAATTCTTTAAGAATAAAAAATTTTTTAACATTTTTTTATTTAATTTTGAGAGAGAGAGAGACAGACAGACAGAGTGTGAGAAGGGGAGGGGCAGAGGGAAACGGAAACAGAATCCGTAGCAGCCTCCAGGCTCTGAGCTGTCAGCACAGAGCCCAGGGCAGGGCTCGAACTCAGGAACCGTGAGATCATGACCTGAGCCAAAGCCAGCAGCTTAACTGACTGAGCCGTGTAGGCGCCCCCTTCACATGGCCTGACCTCTAGACGTAGGCACGCGGCTTGTCTTGTTCTTCCCTTTTCAACATTAACTTTTCCCTGAAATAAAAACATCCCCCCCACCCCAACCCCCCACCACCAAAGCATCTGTGTTTGTGGTCAGATCCTCTGGAAACCTGTTGCTCTGCCCTGACCCTGGCATCTGTCGAGCAGTTCTTTGCCCTGTGGCAATTTCCACGGAGTTCCAGAGCACCTTAATCTCAGCTTCGCCCTTCAAGGGTGCTGCAGCCTCTGGCAAGTTACTAATTATCGCTGTGCCTCAAGCACCTCATCTGTGAAATGGGGATAATGCGGATATAAGGACTGAACAAATTAACCCAGTGCAAAGTGCTTTGATGAGGTGTGGCAATAAGTGGTCAATAAAGAGTAGCTAATGTTGTTAAGAGTTACGTGGTTGCCTTTAAGGATTCTTTTTGAAAGACCTGAAGATTCTGATTTCTGCCCCCATGTGGAGAGTGCTTCCTCACGCCGGTTTCCAGAAGGGCATTCTGCCTCTTTCTCCCCCATCACTGTTTAGCCGGAACCCAGACGCTTGGGCCACGTCTCTAAAATACCCCTACTGTTCAAGAGCCAAGGAGCAGCTGGCTATGCAGTGTGGTTCGAGGAGCACAGAGCAGACCTTTCCGCTCCAAAACACAACAAAATGTTACAGTTAGAGATGCATCATTTGGGACCTTGGGAGCTCTTTGGTTATCAGAAATTCACTGCTTCGAGTATCAAGATTCTGGAAAGAAGACTGTTACCAGCTCACAGCTTAGCAAAGAGGAATTGACAGGGAGCTAAGTCAAAACAGGTAGAAATAATGGCTTGAGGTGGGGAAGGACTGAGACCCAGGGCTAGAAATAGTCTCGAAGGGGAAGCGGATGGAAGGAAAGCCTCGCCTTCCAGCCTGTAGGTCAGAGGCCTGCCTCCGCTCCCAGCACTCGGCCAGCAGCAAGCCAGGCTTATGGGACTCTGGATCTGGAGCGAAGGGGATGAGCGTGGGTGGCCCTGTGCCCTGGCCGGCCAGCCGGCGACCCGCGGCCGCAGTCCTATTTCCTCCTTCACATCCCTCTTACGGCAATTTCAGCAGTGGGTGGGTTTCGGCCAGAAATCACGGTGGCCTTTTAGAAGTGGGATGGTCCTGCGTGTAAGGCCACAGGCTAAAGGTCACTTTGCCGTCAGCAACCCTAACGTGTTGTTTTTCTTACATTTGGCACTCAGCGTAGGAGCCCGGTTTTACAGTTATTGGCCTGACTCCCAACTTCATGAGAAAGTCTCGGGGGTTCAGATCTGCTTTCGTCCCCAGGTTCCCATCAACCAGGCTGACACACGGTCGATTCCAGATGCAGAAGCTGGAGTCAGGGGTTCTGCTTTCCTATTTGTCTGTAACTAGCCCCGTCTTTTTTTTTTTTTTTTTTTAATTTTACCATTTTATTATTTTTTTAATTTACATTCAAGTTGTTGGCACATGGTGCAACAGTGATTTCAGGAGTAGACTCCTTAGTGTCCCTTCCCCATTTAGCCCATCCCCCCTCCCACAACCCCTCCAGGAACCCTCTGTCTGTTCTCCATATTTAAGTCTCTTCTGTTTTTATATTATTTTTGCTTCCCTTCCCTTATGTTCATCTGTTTTGTCTCTTAAAGTCCTCATATGAGTGAAGTCATATACTTGTCTTTCTCTGACTCATTTCGCTTAGCATAATGCCCTCCAGTTCCATCCACGTCGTTGCAAATGGCAAGATTTCATTCTTTTTCATTGCCGAGTAATACTCTAGTGTGTGTGTATCACACTTCTTTATCCATTCATCCATCGATGGGCATTCGGGCTCTTTCCCTACTTTGGCCATTGTCGATAGTGCTGCTATAAACATGGGGGTGCATGTATCCCTTCAAAACAGCACACCTGTATCCCGTGGGTAAATGCCTAGTAGTGCAATTGCTGGGTCGTAGGGTAGTTCTATTTTTAGTTTTTTGAGGAACCTCCATACTGTTTTCCAGAGTGGCTGCACCAGCTTGCATTCCCACCAACAACGCAAAAGAGATCCTCTTTCTCCGCATCCTCGCCAACATCTGTCGTTGCCTCAGTTGTTCATGTTAGCCATTCTGACAGGTGTGAGGCGGTATCTCATGGTGGTTTTGGTGAGTATTTCCCTGATGATGAGTGATGTGGAGCATTTTTTCATGTGTCGGTTGGCCATCTGGATGTCTTCCCCCGTCATTTTTTTTTTAAGTTTATTTCTTTTGAGAGACAGCGTACACATGGAAGGAGGAAGGGGCAGAAAGAGAGGGAGGGAGAGAATCCCAAGCAGGCTCCATGCTATCATCACAGAGCCCGACGCGGGGCTCAATCCCACGAACCACGAGATCATGACCTGAGCTGAAATCAAGAGTCGGACACTTAAGCGACCAAACCACCCAGGCGCCCCTAAACCCATCACTTTCCAGCTAAGGTTGAAAAGCCTGTTCTCTGGCTACCATGGCCAATGAGGAAGGCTCTGAGGGCAAAGGCAGGCAGCAGACAGACTGGCGATGTGGATGGGGACCTCCAGGGCGATGGCAGCGAGCAGGCCACCATCTCCTGGGAAGAAAGCCAATTGTTGTCAGCTGTCCTCTGTCCTCCTCATTCCTGCTCACCACCCAACACTGTACCAGACCTGAAGGAACCACCATCGGAAATCAACCCCGGCACCACAAAGTCCTCTTCAGTTTATTTCTGGTAAGTTCCCTGGAAGGGCTGGTGAGAAAGGCAAGACCCTTCTGCTGTGGCCACCAAACACTTCCAACCTCTCACACTGCTCTCTCCTTTTTCTCCCCTTGGGGTCAGTCCCCTGCTGACAGCTCGCAACCTCGAGAGATCTACAACTCCCTCTGCCTGGTCCCCTCGTGCCCTCGGGTATCCTTTCTGTGCCCTAGACCCACCTCAGAGTCCTTGCCTCGGTCTAATTCATTGTCTTTCTATAGCTTGCATTTCCAACACACAGCACACGCTCCCCCAGAAGCCCTGTCTCAGAGTTCACCTCCAGTCTTTCTACAGAGAAAGACCACAAGCACAGCTAGGCTTTCACCAAAAGCTCTCTGAAGAGGACGGTGATTTGGCTGGAAACCCTCAAGTCCGATAACGGCACCAAGATACCAGCGATGGTCCACGCCAGCCACTGACCCTTGGTCCCTGTAAGGGCAGGCCCCAGGAGAGGCCGCGTGGATCTTGGGACTTCAGGGGGTTTTTCCACCAATGCAGCAGCCCTTGAAATTAATTTTCTATTAAAATCTAAGCCTCTCAGTCTGATAAACAAACTGCACATTCGCTGTGGATTCTGTATCTGACCTTTTACGCTGGTTTTGTCAACAAAATTTACTGTATTCATAAATACTAATGTTCTCATTTGGTTCCCTATCTTTGGTATACTGTAAATTATCAGCAAGTACATAAATGTCTTGGCCTGGTAATATAGTGGCCTGAAATGACTTCCTTTTTCCTTTAAAGATGTTGCATGTTTTAATGGTAGGTGTTTCTAATTAACTTGAAGTGCCATAAACTGCCCACGTACGAACCAGAGACAAGTGAGTTGCATTAAATTAAAAGTGCAAGATCTGACTAATGTTAACAAATTAGGCATGCCTTCAAGACGCACAATTTCTCTGTTTGCAGTTGTCATCTTATTAATGCAGAGGTAGCAAGGCTCCCGGAGCAGCCGGGCCAAATGAACCTTTCGAAATTAATACTTTTGGCAATCGGTTAGGAATAAGATTTCAAGCTTTAAAAAGATTCCCGCTCAGGCATCTCAGTATCTCTTCTTCCTCCATAAATGAGCTCGATTTGGGGATCTGATCTTTTTGCCAATATCAGTCCAAATTAGCACTGTAAATATTGAAATCAAGTGTTACTACTTGGCCTAATTTTCTTTCAGCTTGCAGTTAATCTTTATTCAGCCCTAATGAGTATTTATTGTATGACCCTGACAGCTTGCTACCGCTGTGATAAATTATCTGACTCAAGTCCGATTAAAAATGCAACCCTGAGTGCTAATTATCTCAACAGACCTGCTTAATAATAGCATTTCGTGTCAATTACGGAATCTCAGCATGGGTGTCAATACAACAAATGCACAGGCCTACCTTAGATGCTGACTTCCCATAATGCCCTTTTACTTGCCATATGTAAATCAGGCGCTTCTGTACCTGCGGTGACCTTTTATTAGCAAACTGTCAAAATGATAAAACTAGCCACAGCAAAACCCCCACCACCATACAATTAGGGGCTACAGCTTAGGACAACAGGAGGTCAATCAGACATAGCTAATTATGATGCGTCTTACTTATGGCCTGTCCAGCATAAAGAATGAGCCGTTTTTGAAGTTTATGCCAGCTTAAGCATGGCCCACAGGAGGGAAGCGACTGGAAAGCAGCAACTTGGGAGGTGGAGGCACAAAACCGCACACTCCTATGACTCTTCAGGGCATCTGGCATCAGATGGGAGGTCACTTTCAGCTCGGTCGCTTGCTTACCGTCACTTGGAATAAATCGCTTTGACTGAAAAATGGAGCCAACACCATCCACCCCATTGCCTGGGGTCTGGGGTGAGGATTAAGGGGTAACACGTGTAGAAACACTGAGCGTGGCCATCGCACAGCGGGTGGCGAACACCCGTTCGCTGTCTCTGTGTTCCCGTTCCCGTGATCGAGATAGGATCAGCCACAAGTATCATTTATGAAGTGCTCGCTCCGTGCTCGGCACAAGGTCTCACGTGTGTCCTGTCACTCAATCTTCCTCCTTTACGACAGTGAGGATGTAAGAGAATAGCTGAGCTGAAAGTTACCTCTACAGACCATTTACTATAGTCTTAGATACAGATGCCCTCAACTATTCAGGATCAAGGATGAGGCTCTTTGGAAAAGATCATCTGGGGCGAGCACTGCACGGCCTGCCTCGGCCATAGCGAAAGGAGCCGCATTTTACTGAAATGGGCATTCGTTCCAGGTCCTGCGCCATGGGGAGCGCTTTCCTTTGTCGAAGCCACACTGTATCCCTCTCATCATCTTCCCTTTGGAGACCAGGGAATAGGTTAGGAGAGGCTAAAGGACTTGCGTAACAGCCCGCAACGGGTAGGCTTCAGAGCCCAGGCCCGAGTGAGCCAAAGGCAAGGCTCCCATTGGCCTAAGTAGGTGGGACCCCGCGGTGTATGTTATTTACTGGGACAAATGCTTTCAGTAGAAAGGTTGGGAGAAGTTGACATTGGCCTGAGAATATCGCCCGACCCTGTTATGGGGCATTTTAATCACAAGGAGCAATAAATAATACATGGCTTTCTGCTGTGACCAACCCACAAAGCAGCAGGGCGGGCCCAAGCCCCAACACGTGCCTCTATCTTTTCACGGGGGCTTTTCTGGGGGGTGAGGCAAGAGGGGGCTAGTTCATCACGTGGCCTGAAGCATTTTCAGCCTTAGGTGGTCATTTCGGGGCACAAACCTCCTCTCCCCTGGCTTTTGCGATTCCAGGGAGGCTTTCTTTTTCAAGTGGACATCTCACCGCTGTTCGATTCCGCCACACGGCCACCTTCTTGCCTCACCTGCCTGCCCTCCCTGAGCCAGCCGGACAAGAACCCAGAGCACCGTAGCGGTTCGGAGCATAACTTGAGGCAACCTCCTCAAAAATGGTTCCGAATTTCCCCAGACCAGAAGGACACCATCCCAAGAAGGGACCCCTAGGAAAATCCAGATGTTTCCATTCTCTACATCTGGGCCATGTGGTCTGCGCCGAAGGGACAGAGACCTCGTCCTGTGCAGGGAGGGGGCCAAATGGTGTTTCCCCAGTGGCCACACCCAAGATGGCTTGCGAGCTGGATTCGAGGCTGGAGGGGGAGAGGAAGGCAGGGTAGACGCCTCCACCACCAGCAGGAGGCCGCGCGGCCGGCTGGCTAATGAGACCCAGATGAAGGTCTCCTGCGATAGATCCGGGGAGATGCAAGAAAGGAATGCGGTCATTTCCTTCTGAAATAATGTGTTCTCTCTTCCCCCGACACCTTGGGCCTGCTTCATTACTTCCTTCACATGCGATCTCAAATTAGGGAGCCAGGCTTTCCCCTCCGTATGATGCCAAGTTAGTGCCACGAGGGTGTAAATCAAGTGTTTCATAAACACTGTGTGGGCTGATTTTCTTTCCAGTGGTGTTCCAGTCCTCCCTCTGTGTGCGCCTTCATCGCTTCCCCCTCAAGCAGGTGTGCCTGCATTTTGCTTTGATGAGTGCTGCTGTTATTTGGGGCAAGCTACACGGCCCCTTCTCCAGGGTGTTAGCACGGACTCCGTGCTTTCCACAGAGACACCTGGTGGCCCAGCCTTCCGCATCCTGAGGCCTCTCCGCACCTTGCCCTGTCAAGGGAAACTCGGATTTGGGCTGGGAATGACACCTCGCGGGCTGAAGTCTGCGCCCCGATTTTCACACTTCCTCTGCTTCCTATGACACGATGCAATGCTGATGTGGAAACCACTTTGTACCACATCCCTCCTTGGCGTGTCCTTAAACATTCGTTCAAATTCCACATAAGGTTTTGCAAAAACTATGGAAACATATCCTCTACAGACAAATTTAGCGTGAAAGTTACTGCCCCACTGGGCAGGGCGCAATTCATACCATTTAACTCTCTCTCAACACTACGAAGGGAGCTAAATCTTTCCAAACACTTTAGTAATAAGGAATGTAATATATGTGTCTGGTGTCCTACTCGTAGCCTCTGTATTCCAAATCGTTCTATGCGTGAATCCAGCTCGATAGGAAGTGTGGCTCATAGGTGGGGGGAAGAGTGCATTAGGTTTTAATAGGCCTTTGCTTGCCTGCCGACCGATCCCTTAATTTTCTGAGCATCTTCCCATTCGCCATTTGGTTTCCGATTTTGAAAAATATGCCTGTCGACATACATCTACTGAAAAAAAAAAATGAAGTAATCTGAAATACAAACTGGGACCTAAGTGGCCGACTATAATTTGTTTTGTATGTGGATGCCAGACTCAAGCAGCTATTATCAAATTTTTCATTTTACAATGTTGACCACATCTTAAAAATTAATTATGCCTGCTATTTATTTCACAGTCCTGGTCTCAGGCCAACATAACAGCTTCTTGAACTCGCCTTAAACATATGGATGCGGGATTTCATTTATTGTTTTTGGTAAAGTCACGTTTTTCCCAAAAAATCACACAGGGGTCACATGAGAATCTTGGGTGCTGTCATTTGCCCGAAGCTGTTTCCATTAGCAACAATATTCATAAAAACACATGTCAGCAGTTAGCGCTCCAGCAGTCTGAGTAAAGCCAGCCCTAGGGAGCTTCATTTCTATTTTGGGGCCTCACTGTCCTTCCAAGAGCAGAAAAGGCTTTTGGATCATTTTGCTCTGCAGGACACCCCTTGCCTAGCTTCTAGTTCTCGAAACCACACCCTTTTTGGAATCCTATCACCAGCTATGATGGGACTCTTAACACACGTTAGAATTCAAGAAATAATCTTTGACACCGCCCCACTATGCCCTGGCACCTTAAAACTATCACAACACGTACAAGAAAACAGTCCTTCCACCTCGGATCTTTGGGGAAGTGTTCGAAAATCGACTTTGGTGCTTTCGGGGTACTGAGCTGGTGAGGTGGGGGGAGCAGGGGGAAGAAGCCTTTGAAAAATCTTCCAAGGCCAGAGTTTAAACTCGCCGCTACTTACTGGACACACTTCTAACCAAAGTAAAACAAGAAGGCATTGTTTCAAACAGAATTATATGTGTAGGGTCGGCAGCATCAGCACGGCCTGCCCGTCTGGCCGAAATGGACTCTACCCAAGAGTTATATAATTTGTACGTGGCATTGGTCTGGAACTGACAGACCGTTCTTGGAAACCACTAATTTCTCAGAGCTCACAAGTGATCTACGAATCTGGGATAGGCCTCAGAATGTCCACAACTGTAGCCACTTGCCACAATCTCACTGGTGGAGTGCTTACTCTACTTGGGTAACCAGGAGATACGACTAAAATCTGCAGTAAATTTATTTAGTCTGGAAGGGAAATCAAGGGTTCTAGTTCCCACACACACCAAATAGGGATAAATATTTTTGAAGAATTACAGAATTATATAGAATAAAGACTCTCTAATATGCAATTCGGAAGGCACTTTGGGATCGGGCAAGGCTTCACGTTCAGCACAGCCAACAGGGACTGGGGATGAAGCAGCCTCTGTGTTACTGGACATCCTACTGAGAAAAGAGTCAAAGAGTCTCCATGGTCCCCCTAACAACCAACCAAGTCTCCTTGAGAATGTGGAGTACTCCGTGCTCGCAGGGCTGTGAGTGTCTTCCAAAAGACAACTGGGAAGATTAGAATACAAATGCCCGGGTGGCACATCATTCCTCCTAGACCAGAATCTCTAGAGGCTGGAGCCAGGAATTTGTGTCTTTAAGATCTCCTTAGGTGACTTGCGGGGAAGGGCCATAAATGGGAGCGATTTGTTCTAGGCCACCGGGCGGCTTCAGTTTTGCTGCCGTTTAACTTCTATCACATAGATTTATCTGTGAATCCAAGGCAAAGAAGGGTTTTGTTGACTTGTCTCATGGGTGGTGCCCATGTGCTTAGTAAACTATCTTGGTCTACTCCTTACTCCAGTAAGCAGGGACAGATTATGACTACCGACGAGCGTCACTGCCCTAAGAAGCGTGCCCAACAGCTGTGTGTTTAGGCTCTCTCTGGTCCTGAGAGATTTTTAAAAGGCTTTCTTTCCTCCCCACTCTCCCAGTTCAGTACCTCAAAAGTACCAATCTGGAGTCTAAGGTCTTGTGATAGTTTTAAGATGTGATAGTTTCAAGATAGTGGGAGTTATCAAAGATGAGTTCTTGAATTCCAACATGTATTGAGCCCCATCATAGCTGATGACAGGATTCCCAAAAGGGTGTGGTTTTGAGAGCTAGAAATTAGGCAGGGGGTTTCCTGCAGAGTGAAAGGATCCAAAATCTTTTTCTGCCCCTTAGAAGGACAGTGAGACCCCAAGGCAGAAATGAAGCTGCCAACAAATGCCACTGTCCTAAGAGGGAAAAGAAGAATTCAAAGCGTTCTGGGTAGCCATGCTATCTCATGCCCACTGCGTTTCATCTGAAATGGTTCTGTATTTTTTGCTTTCAGTAGAACTTGCCTGAAGTCTGGGTCCTTTTAGAGTAGGATCACAAAACAATTTGTTCTCCTCTCTGAGGTGAAAAGAAAAGCCTCATGTCTGTTCCACGTGTCACGTTACCTCATAAAGCAAGTGATATTTGGCATTTTGATTACCTTCAGAGTCTATGCTTTGCTTGCGTTCTAGTAGGGTCGATTATTCAATCACTAAGCCTGAAGATGCTCATATCATCCTATGTTTGCAAAAGAGTTTTAAGTGCTTTCAAGTGCTTCCAAGATTTAAAAAAAAAAAAGTCTTGTCTTCTTTGTCTTCTGTTGACAAGTCAATTTCATTTGATCATTGGATGCACTTCCGCTAACGGATTTAGAACCATTACTTAATAGTAGCTGTCCATAAAGAACAATCTAATAGGAACAATTAGTTTACTAAGAATCCACCACTCTTCTGTTTTTGGCATTTGTGGCTCATAGAAGCTTCTGCTTCTTTCAAATGAATCTGCCTTAATAGGGCATTTATTTCTGGACATTTCACACAACTTAGTCAAGTCCACATTTCTTAATTTCTTCTTTTTGATCCATGGTGATCTGCAAACCAACGCCAAAACTACAGAATTCGAAATGTAGCAAGTTTACTATCCCCCCCCTTCTATTTGGTTATTTACATCCATAGTGACATAAGGTAAGAAACTGCCATCGCCAGCCACTCCTCACTGGGGATCAAAGCCCTGGAACGCTTGATGAAAATTTATCAGGCCTCTGCCCACGGATTCCCACCTGGATGCTGACCGTGCCCGCTGCCAGTGCTTCCTCGAGATGACAGTGGTGACTAACACCCGGCCCTGCCTGCCCCCTCCAGGCCGGGCATCCGCTTGCCCTCCGGTCTCTCTTTCTTCACTTTACCGAGGGCTTTGGTCAACTTGTAGCAGAAGCTGCCAAGGAGGCCCAAAAGCCTGAGAGGATGCTGGGGGCCAGGGAGCCGGGTACGAGAGGCCGGCGCGCCAATGACCGTGCCCTGCGCCGATCAGCCGGTTGGTCGGTGACAGGCAGCTCACGGATGTGGGGGCACCGGTGACTGAATGGACCCAGGGAGGCTGGGCAAAGATAGAAACTGCATGAGGTGCTCCAGCTTATCGCCACAAAGGTGGCCAAATAAAAACTACCTGCCAGTATTTGGTAAACTTTGCATGGAAGGCGGTGGTTTTATTTTTTGCCCCTCACACGAGTCTCATCTAATCAAACAAATCTGGTGATAAGTATTACAGACCTGAAGGTCCTACCTAATGAAGCAGTCTTCATTTTCTATGTTAATTTCCCCCACCACACTGCAATGCCTACGGAAAGAGAACCCAAGCAGAAACCTTAGTAATCGTCTCTCATTACGTCGACGGGGGATGACTTCGCCTTTGTACATCCATGCCCTTTCAAGGGGTTGGAACAATCCCGATGGCCCCGTATTCTGGAGATCAACATCAGGCACGTAGGAATATTTTTGGCCAAGGTGTGACGAACTGGAGCACAGCTCTGGTCTGTACAAACCGATCATCGCCAAGGGCTTGTGGACAGTTCTGCAACTTTGCAAAGTGTGGAAGAATCCAGCTCAGCTTTACCCATCGGTTCTCGCGACAGTAACGTTCACCGAACTGGAGTCCCTCCTGCGAAAGCTACATCCCATCTGCTTGGTGATTCAAAAAATGGAGACTACAGGATTTAAAGCCAGTGGTGGAGCTTTGGGGCTCTATTTTGGAAGTTTTCTCCCCTAGACCCACCTCACAATTGTGCCGGTGATCAAGACAACTTGGCGGTTAGATCACTAACTACCATCTGCCCTTAGAAGACACCCGGTTTCTGAACACCTGGAAGGCCAGGACATATGCTAAAATGGGCATTTTACAAGCCGGGACTCAGCGGGCCCTGTTGTCAGCTGCATACATATCCCATAAAAGCCGCTCCCTCCACCAGTTACATGCTTCACCTCACTACCCAGATTGTTAGTGACTCTGCTTTTTTGGGGGAATCCTCCGATTCAACAGTCATTCGGAAAAATTCTGTAGGACAATACAGCTCCTTATCAGGACTCCAGGAGGCCCGGAAGAGTTGGGGGGGGAAAGGAAGCCTTTGTGGTAAAAGGCAACTCTCAACGGAAGCACCCTGGTTGAGGGGCGCCTGGGTGGCGCAGTCGGTTAAGCGTCCGACTTCAGCCAGGTCACGATCTCGCGGTCCGTGAGTTCGAGCCCCGCGTCGGGCTCTGGGCTGATGGCTCAGAGCCTGGAGCCTGTTTCCGATTCTGTGTCTCCCTCTCTCTCTGCCCCTCGCCCGTTCATGCTCTGTCTCTCTCTGTCCCAAAAATAAATAAACGTTGAAAAAAAAAATTTAAAAAAGAAGTACCCTGGTTGATGGTGCCCACCCTTGGGTACCATCGGACTCCCACGATCCTCTCTGTAGTTGGGCCCCCCCAACACTGCAGTTTTCTCCTTTTCCTCTTTTGTGGCTGAGGTTCCCACAATGGCAGCTTTCAGGCTGCAGGTGTCATCTCAGAATCCAAATTGCCTGCAGGGAAGATGTTGCAGGGAAGATGCATGCTCAGGGCGTGAAGAGCACCTTTGCCGCATGGGTCCTGACCAATTCGATGGGCTCTGTGGCCATTTAAATTTTGACCTCCTGGCCAACGCCAGTCTTCAAGAAGCTCTATCTCACAGCTTTGCCAGCTTCATAGGATGTATATCAGGAGCTTCAAGTTTCACCTTTAGATTTAGGCAAAACTACCCCCCATCGCCTCCTACCTCTATCTTAGAAACGTCCTACGATTTCTAACTACAGGTGTCCCTTCCATTTACTAGACACTCTGCATCAGACCCACTGGGGGTTTCCTTGCTCATGACACCCTTGACATAACCTCACCCCACACCCCCCACTACACCTGTTAGACACAGGTATCCTTTTGAGTTTCACAGGCATCTGTTAACATTTCTGAGGTTCAAGTTTTTGTAGTGTCATCATGAACACAGTAAATAAAATTACACACACTAAACTGTTTTGTAATCTACAAAGTACCGTAGAAGTGATTACTTGGTCGCCCAGATCTCAGTGTAAGACTTCTCTTTATTTTGCCATGTTGTTGAGTCTATATACTCTGAAGTCATAGTAGGACACCTGGGTACCACCCTAGATGGGGGTTAGTGAATCATTTGAGGGCCTAAATATGCAAAGCTGATTTAACTTCAAGATGGTCTAGTGTTTTTTGTGAAAGAGAGAGAGAGAGAGAGAGAGAGAGAGAGAGAGAGAGAGAGGAAATCCTATGAGGGATGGGGGAAGGGGGCAGAGATGCAGTGAGAGAAGGGAGAGAAGCAGGGCTCACCAGAAGTGGGGCTCTAATTCATGAACCATCAGATCATGACCTGAGCCGAAGTCAGGTGCTTATCCGACTGAGCCACCCAGGCGCCCAAGATGGTCCAGTGTTCTTAGGCATGCTTAGAGCATCTGCTTGGACTCTGTCCCTACCAAGAAGGGCTAGGATTGTCCAGTGACCCTCCTCTAAGTGTGATGAAAATATATCTATGGAAGACAATCCATGAATGGCTAACTGTCATGACCATGGAACCGCTGAGTAATTCTTAGATAGGCATACATTGTACTAAAAATAAATCGGCTTTTCATGATAATGTCAACCTACAGTAATTAAAAACCATAGATCAAACCTTGAGCGGGACTTATGAAATCATTTTAACTTTGAACGAAACTTAGTTAACAAAACTTGAACTCTGTATTGTCCTACTCAGTAGGACTATGTGCATTGAGCTAGATATTTTATTTAATCCAATACCTAGCCTACGATGTGCCGCACAGAACTACACTAAGCAGTTGTCTCAGTACCCATACATTAATGGTTATTCCAAGGCCTGACATAGGACACGGTATTACAAATCAGTCCAATAAGTTTCTATTAAAAAGGCACTGATGGCTCAAACAATCTGAATTTCAATCATAAAAAAGACATTTCCATTGCACACAAGAGGACTTATCCCTTAATTTTCTGCAAATGCAAAATAAGGCTGTTACATTCTCCTTTTAAAATGGCATTTAAATAAATGGTTGTATGTGTTCCATAATCTTGCCCTTATTTTTATGATTGTAAACCACTGGGGCGCCTGGGTGGCACAGTCGGTTAAGCGTCCGACTTCGGCCAGGTCACGATCTCGCGGTCCGTGGGTTCGAGCCCTGCGTCGGGCTCTGGGCTGATGGCTCAGAGCCTGGAGCCTGTTTCCGATTCTGTGTCTCCCTCTCTCTCTGCCCCTCCCCCGTTCATGCTCTGTCTGTGTCCCAAAAATAAATAAACGTTGAAAAAAAAATTAAAAAAAAAAGATTGTAAACCACTTACACTGGACTTAATACTTCTATTTATTTACCCATCTTACTCAGGAAGTTTGGCTCAGTGCCTGTCATATAGTAAAGGCTCAAGAAACAGTTATTATTAGTATGATGTCCATAACCTCTCCTTCAGTATGGTTTTTCATTTGAATCTGGGTTTGATAACTTCTTTAGGAATAATATTGTAACTCACCCTTTGATAGCTTAAAATGGTCTTTACCCTGAATTCCTGGATATGTTAATTCCGCTAAGCTAAAAGAATACCACTAGGAGCCTGACAGGCCTCTGACTATTTAACAATGCAATATTTGCCAGGTTCTAAAGGCATCTGCAACCACAGCAGATGCAAATACGAAGTGAAAGCATGCATTTGAGATGTTAAAGCAAAAGCCGCATCCTTACTTTTCTGATTCTGGTCATCTTTCCCAGGCAACCACACTTGGCTTTGTAGCTATGGGAATCTGAAGGTGCCTATTCCTACATAACGAATTAGGTCACTCAGCAAACATCCAAATTTGGAGACTCGAGTTTCTCAGTAAATGCTTTTAGAATGAAAAACTGGTTAATGATAAGGCAAGCGGGTGGGTGCTCCCAGGAGCTGCATTATCAGCAATTCAATTCAACATGACCGCGGGTTTGTATTCAGTTCCTGGGGCATAAATAAACAAAAAAAAACCAAACAGCTCCTGCCTTCAAAGGGCCCGTAGTCTAGCAGGCAAGGCAGTACACAGATAAACACAACCACGTCTACACAGAGGAGTAATTAACTGTAAGGGACAGGAGGAGTCAGGGAAGTCCTTTTGGAGAAGTTGGGTTTTGAGGAAACAGTTGGAGCTTATTAGATAGAAACAGGATGAGGACATTGATCCTGGCACCCAGTGAAACGGTTCCTATGCCTCACCTGGGTCACCAATCCAAACAGGGGCCCTTTGCCAATGCAGACACAGCCCATGAGCACAAAATTACAGTCTAATCCACCAATTCTCTGTTTACATTCTTTCCTGGGTCTCGTAAGTAACACCAACAGCTGAAATACGGATCTGGCTAAAAGAAACCAAATCCCTTTAGGCCTTCCCAAAGTGCCTGAGCTTTAGCTGGGAGTGGACTTGTCTCTCTCGACTATGAATCACCGAGGAAAAGGGACTGAAGCAAACTGTAAGCAGCCACAGGGCTGGGAGAGCGAAACAAGCATGTTCCCCTTTCATTAAAATCAGATGTTATCGACTTTAGTCTGTTTTCTTCTCTTCCTAAGAACAGACGCAGAAATGCATTTAAAACATGTTCAAAACATGTTCAGGAAAAAATACATTAAGATAGTTTTATTCTTATGAGAGTACAAACATGGAAGGGATTTGAAGGCACCTGCTATCAATATTCAATATGAAAAGTCTTACCTATTTGATCCCTTAAATGTTACCAAATGGAACCACAGCCTGATCAACAAAGAGCTTCATATATTTTTTTTTTTAATTTTTTTTTAACGTTTATTTATTTTTGAGACAGAGAGAGACAGAGCATGAATGGGGGAGGGACAGAGAGAGAGGGAGACACAGAATCGGAAGCAGGCTCCAGGCTCCAAGCCATCAGCCCAGAGCCTGACGCGGGGCTCGAACTCACGGACCGCAAGATCGTGACCTGAGCTGAAGTCGGATGCTCAACTGACTGAGCCGCCCAGGCGCCCCAGAGCTTCATATATTAAACAAAATCATCTTTACTAGAGAAAAAAGGGGGCAGGGTTTTTTTTTTTTTGTTGTTTTTTTTTCCTGCTCTAAAGGCAGTAGCATGGGATATTAGTTACAGTATTAGCACAATCCTGAGCTTACTTTGTTTTAAGAGCATGGAACAGATATTTGATGATGCCTTAGTTCTACTAAACTCACGTTTTTCCAGCTGGCAAACATAACATGAAAAGTTAAGTCACGTAAGGCTATGTGGCCCCGTGTCCTAAAAATACTCTCCACTTTCTCAATTTTTCAAGCCCCTCTAATCCAATGTGCAGGTGGATAAATTTTAAGCTTGAACTACATTTTGAGATGTGGGCCCTGTGTTAACTTCAGCCAAGAAGTAAAAACTGTCCAAACCCAATTCTGGCATTCATCTGGAAGGTAACATTTGAGATTAAAATTTACGTGTATAAAAAGGATTTACAGACTTAATGCTGAATCTAAAATGGGCTGTTTTAGTTACCAAGGCAAATGACAAATCCAGTCCTTGGACATCGTACTTAGCCGAAGTGCCTGCAGTTTATTACAGGCTCAGCTTTGAGAGAGAGAGGCTGTGGCTGGGGTGTGTGAGCTCAGAACTGACCTAATCAGAACGATCTAGAGCCTCAGAATCGCTAAATAGAGCTCCAGTCCGGTGGCAACATGTATACACTCACATTCTTTTGTTGCGGGAAGGAAAAAAAAAAAAAAAAAAGATCAATGTAACTTGAACAAAAGTGGAAAACAAAGACTGAGATTGAGGTGTGAACCCCTTTCAGATCAGACCAAAGATCTGGAAAAAAAACGTATCTGGTATCTGTCGTAAGTTAGGGGCTGAGTCTGAGAGGAGGTAATGATCACTGTTGCTTCAACGGCCCCGGGAAAAGATGGACTCCTTATCCTGGACAACCATAACGCAGCTGGCTCCTCACTGAACATTTGACGAAAGGAGCCACAGCAACAATATTACCACCACCCCAGCATGGCGACAAAGGTGGTAGACCCTGGGGCTGGGTGCTGTGATCTCCGACTCCTGCCCCCTACTGGAGCCCTGCCAGGCCCCTCTCCACAAGTGGGCCTGCTCATCCCTCGGCCCTTCCGGGCAGGCTGTCCAGGCTCCGGCAAAAACGTGTCTTTCGATACTTCTAACTGCAGGCATTCCAGAGGCTTCGGACAGACATCCTTCGGCCCTGCGGTAGGCAGGTAGCCCACCTCGTTATAGCTCTTGGAGGCACACACATGGGTTCACAGGTGCCAAAGTGTTTCTTTTCCCTGCTTCCCTTCACTGAAAGTTCTCCACCTACCCTGCCCAGCCCGGCTTGGAGGCGGGTGAGCTCCCCATGATTATACACAACGTTGACCAAGATGGCCCTCGAGAAGCTCAGTGCCTGTGGCTACCTGTAGAGGGATGCTAACCATGGAACAGGACATGGTGGGGGGTGAGTATGACCACTGAGTCTTGGGACACTGACGTGGGGTGGTGGCTTTGGCGGGACCTTCCTGTCCACCTGCACTATCAGTCCTGTTCTCCACTCCCTAAAGAAGACGCCCAGCCTCGTACGCTGGCGGTTTTTTACTATGATTGGTCAGCCCATATATGGAGGCCAAATTCAGCAACTCAAAGAGAGGTGGCTTAGGGCATCCACCTGTCATAAGTGAAAGTGATTACTGTGTGAAAATCAAAGGCACCAAAGTTGAGGGCCATGTGGAGGATAAGGCAGGCTTGGCTCAATCTCTGAGTAAGATCACTCTCTGAGCACCACACTTAACTTTTCAGGCTCTTGTGGGACTCTCTTAATGGACTTCTCCTAACTTCATGACAATTAAGGAGGCTGGCCAATAAATTCCTGTGGTTTGGCCTACCTATACTTCTCAAAATATATATTAGTCTTTTACATATTCAATGTCGGTTGCCGCCAGATTTGTGAAGTAATAGAAAAAAGTGGTAATAAGTGAAACATCCTTTGTAATTCCTGTGAAAATCAGGCCAACATGCATTCCCTGAATTCAGTGTGTTTTTAGAAAAAGAGGTGTAATTTATATCATTTCATTTATAAGGGTGCTAAGTTAAGGCTCTTGGCTGCTTTTGACAGAGATCTTTCCAATCAGACTGCAATGATTTGTTTCCCTGAAACGCTTTCAAGTACGCAAAGACTTTTAATTAGCTTTCTAGAGTGTTTTCCTGATGGACATCACCTCCCCAAAGCCCTAGAAGTTTCCTGGCTTCTAAAAAAGAACAAGAGGTTGACTCATGTTCTTCGAGTTTCAGGCTTTCTGTGGGTCAAGAACAAATTGTATCGTGACACTGGGTGCAAATGCCAAGAGTTCATGTGGACAGGAGTTCCTCTCTACCCGCTCACCCAGCCCCCACGCCCACTCAGCGACTTGTCCACACTTTTTACATACTACAACTGATTCCGAGCGTGTCACTAAAAGGCATGTTTCTACACACACACAAAAATGTCAGCTAGCAGTGGTAGTAAGATAGAAGGCCACAGTTAGGCACGATCTTGACTTCATGCAGCACTTCCTAAAGGGTTTCTATAGTCAAATACAGGTGGGAACCCCGAGGCTAAACAAAGTTAATCAGATAAGCTTAGTGAAAATAAAAATTCTCAGGGGCTTTAATTTGCACCGTGAATCTTTCAAACTTGCACCACGCACACGTATCTCCGACGCACAGCATCCCCGAAACTCAAGTTGGCTATAGAATCCCTCTGAAGAGCGTCTCGTGGGATGTTGTGAGGAATTCACTTTGGGACACGTGGACTTCATTTACCGAAGTCATAGAGCACAGGAGGAAATGAAGAGATGAACTTCTGTTTGGATGGGGGTGGGGGGCTGTCACATAGAGGAAGTAGTGGGACGGCCAGCAAAGTCCTTGAGGAGGGCACAGGAGATCTTAATGATCGAGGATCAGGACCCTTTATTCAGCGCTGAGAGCTTCAATGATGAAGCAGAGTATAAAGTGATATATGGGCTAACACCTATTTAATTTGGATCTACCCTCTACCCTTCCTTCATGTTCCCATAAGAGCAGATGATCAGCTAGTTATAGAAAACAAGGGGTCTTCTGACTCAATTACTCTCACTGATTTTACCACGTGCCCAAAGACCCCTATAAAGGTCAAGCTCTTTGGGTTTCCGACTGAGGCATTCAAGAAATATTTTAACACGGGAATGCTATCAGGGAGGGTAATGTATTGGGCTGTGATTAGCCAATGCCCTTGAACCTTCTAAGCAGAGGTCTTTATGCCCTAATGGCCCTCTACTTGGAATGGTCAGTTATGCACCTCATTCTCTACCCTCAACCAAGCCTCTCAAAGCTCCTGAGGGGGGGACGATGTTTTCCCTCACAAAAATGCTAAAGACTGCCTTCCGGAGGAGGGGGCCTTGTGTGGAAAGGCGCACGTCCAGGCAACACTAGGAAAGTTATGCTAAGGAGAATGGGTGAAAAATGCAGTCATGCCGAACTTCACCCACCCCACCATTTTGCTTAAGGCTAGGCCTGACTGTCGGTGACACCTGCCTCCATGACACAGGGCCAGTGTGAGGACAACATCTGCAAATTGTAGATTCCACCACTTGGGGGCCTGGAGACCAGAGGGGCAGTGAACTCTGTTGGGGTTCTGTTGTTATTTCTGAAGTAGGAGTCCATGTATTCGAGATCCCACAGAGTCAAAGCCGCACAAGAATCATGGCAAATTTTTAATTTTTGATCTGACACACGGATCTCCCTTGGTTCTCTCCTGGGTAAGTGAACAGTATTTCAATCCTCAAAGCACACCGCCTGTGACCTTCAAGGACACCAGCTTACCCTTGATAACACTTGGCCACATCCATTTGAGAAATTTCTAGCTTTGGTTTTCTAAATAGTAGGCCTCATCTGGCACTGTAGAAGGGGTTTTCAGTGATTTATAAAATAAACCGATTCTGGGGCGCCTGGGTGGCGCAGTCAGTTAAGCGTCCGATTTCAGCCAGGTCACGATCTCGCGGTCCGTGAGTTCGAGCCCCGCGTTAGGCTCTAGGCTGATGGCTCGGAGCCTGTTTCCGATTCTGTGTCCCCCTCTCTCTGCCCCCTCCCCCGTTCATGCTCTGTCTCTCTCTGTCCCAAAAATTAATAAAAAAAAAAACGTTGAAAAAAAATTAAAAAAAAAAAAAAAAACGATTTTGTGCTTTTTATTTTCTAGGAGATGGTGACACAAGGGATCACGTTCAAGGTGGGCTCAGAGAGAGTGACATCTTGGGCTGGTTTGCCTTACAAAGATATTCCTGCAGGACTTCGAATTCTGCAGCAGGCATGAAGTATTATAAATTTCCAGAACTTCAGATATAAAGGCATAAAAAATGAATAAAAATGGACTCAAAAATAAATCCAAATGGGGCACTTCAGGTTATCTGGAGAACTATATTTTCCTCCTTTGCCCCAGCTCCGTTGTTGCAACATTCTATCATCTGGAAGATCCTATTTTAAGACACTACCTTGGGGCGCCTGGGTGGTGCAGTCGGTTAAGCGTCCGACTTCAGCCAGGTCACGATCTCGTGGTCCGTGAGTTCGAGCCCCGCGTCACGCTCTGGGCTGATGGCTCAGAGCCTGGAGCCTGTTTCCAATTCCGTGTCTCCCTCTCTCTCTGCCCCTCCCCCGTTCATGCTCTGTCTCTCTCTGTCCCAAAAATAAATAAACGTTGAAAAAAAAAAATTTAAGACACTACCTTAACAAATGCCCCTGCTCTCTACTCAAGACTAGTGCAATATTCCAGTAAGATTAATGAATTCACAGGCTGTTTCTAAGGATTTAATGGCTTCTTAATAGAATAGGGTGCACACACAGCCAGACTACTATGACAAACCATAAAAGGTTCTTAGTAAGAAACCTCAATTAGTTAATTAAAATTTGCTAATTGAAAATTCCAAGAAGAGCATGTAAAATACCACAGACCTCTAGGTACAGTAATAAAACACGAATCTAACAAGCCCCCCAGACAAGTCCGACAGATCTACGCAAGAGGAGAACTCGGTCAGTGAAATAAGGAATGAGGGGACAGGTCATCCCACCGGAACCTTGCGAGTAGTCGCGTATTTCAGGAATGAGAATTGCAAATTATTATTTACCACAAAGAGAGCAGGTACCAGGAAGGGGGGGGGGGCATCTTTATTAATGTACTCGTACGTTCCTTCCTCCTCCCCCTCCTTTACAGACTCATCTCCCCGCGGTGGCAGGAAGCCATATTTAAGAGATTTGTGGGGTTTTACCCATTTTGTAGATTTTAGCATCTTGTCTTGCTCCTAAAGGATGCACTTCATATCCAGGGTGGTTCTACAGGAAAACGCTCAAAATAAACATCACTAAGGTGACTAAGGCATTGTTTCTATTAAAGAGCAGTTCAAATGTCGAAGGGAAGGGATGGCAAGTAGATATACACCATTTTTTTTTTTTTTCAAATGCCACGCAACCAGCTCCAAGCCCAGGGGAAAAAAAGAGTGACAACAGAGCTGTAAGAACCCCCGTCGCGGCCAACCCAGCCTGTGTGGTAAGGCACATGGCTGCCGTCCCACCAATCTGCAAGCCAGACTTCCCCGCTCATCTGAAGGGTCCCTGGCGCGGTGCAAAATGGCTCCAGGGAAACCTGAGGCCCAGCCCACGTTCTCCGACTCGTTCTTGTTACAAACCAGGGGGTCCCGTTCCACGTGACTCGTCTTTACTCATCGTAACGCATCAATGAGCCAAGCGAGGTCAAGTGTTTTACCTCTGAATCCAGTCTTGGAATTTGGTTTTGCGGTCTGGCCTGCACCGGACCTGTCCTGCTGTGTCCCAGTCAGGTCTCCTTCCGAAGGACTTTGGGAGCAGAGAATGGAGGTTTGTGGGAGATGGGCGGTGGGGTAGGGAGAATCAGGGAAAGAGCTGGGATGCGACCTGGTAATAGAAATCGGCACACTACTAATAGGAGTGACGGTGGTTGTTACCAGGAGTAGAGGAGTCATGGGAAGGTTAGCACAGCACTGGTGGTGGCAGAGTTGTGACTGTAGCACCAACGTCGAAAGCGCCGGCAACCACTTGGGGAAGTGCCCACGGAGTGTGCAAGACTGTTTAGACTGTTTCATTCATTTTTCTTTTTTTTTTTTTTAATTTTTTTTTCAACGTTTTTATTTATTTTTGGGACAGAGACAGACAGACAGCATGAACGGGGGAGGGGCAGAGAGAGAGGGAGACACAGAATCGGAAACAGGCTCCAGGCTCTGAGCCATCAGCCCAGAGCCTGACTCGGGGCTCGAACTCACGGACCGCGAGATCGTGACCTGGCCGAAGTCGGACGCTTAACCGACTGCGCCACGCAGGCGCCCCATTCATTTTTCTTTATTACGCTCCCTTTACTGATGAAAAAGTTGTGGCCCTGAGGTTAGGTAATCTCACTGCCACACAGGGAGTAAACAATAGACTTAAGCTTTTATTTTTAAAACTTCTTTTGAGAGAGAGAGAGAGAGAGAGAGAGAGAGAGAGAGAGAGAGCGCGCTCACAAGTGGAGGGGAGGGGCAGAGAGGGAGAGAGAAAGAGAATCCCAAGCAGGCTTTGTCATGAACCGTGAGATCATGACCCGAGCCGAAATCGAGAGTCAGGCGCTCACTGGACTGAGCCACCCAGGCGCCCCTGAACATTTTAATTAGAATGTTCCCGATGCCTTCTAGTCTTCCTCGGCATCCTCTGGACAAATCTCAGGAAACACCTCTAAGCCATTCATTTTTCCTTTCCTTTGGCAACTTTGGTTCCCTGGCTAGGCAACTCCTATTTATACGGCAAAGCCTAATCACCTTCCTCCTCCTCCATGAAGCTTCTCTGATTACTTCAATTCCCCTCAAGTCATTGCACTGACCTTTGAACTACTAACCCAGCCCAATACCCTGCGACACAGTGTGCATTGTTATTTAAGTTTTCAGGTCCGTCCCCTTACTTGGGTGTAGGGGCCACATTTTATATTTGTCTCTCCTAAAGTACCTGGAACTTGTAAGCATGCATTATCTTTATTTCACAGACGATAGTCCCAATCAGTGCAACAAGGTAAGGAGGGCCCAAAGTAGGGCTAGGGCGAAATACCGATGACTTTAGCCAGCATAAAAATGCATTTAAATTCCCCCAATTCTTCTCTTCGGAAAAGGTATACATCTGTGAGTAACCTTCTAACAGAAAAAGGTAAATTTCAGGACACGATATCTTCCCAGTTCATTAGACCTGTCTCTCGCCAAACAGACTTTCACTGGAAAATTTTATACAGGTGACAAGTCAAGGGTCTCGTTTAAACCAGACGACTGAATGTACCCAAGGATTCCAGGAGTGAGAATTTACTTGTCTGGAAGAAAAGCCTCTTGTTTCTAAGTGCTAGTTTATATTGTGTGTGTGTGTGTGTGTGTGTGGGTGTGTGTGTGTGTGTGTGTGTGGGTGTGTGTGTGTTTAAACGTTTGAAAGATAGAGAGATCGTGTACAAGTGGGGAAGGGAGGAACAGAGTGAGAGGGAGAAAGAGAATCCCAGGCAGGCCTGAAGGGGATGGGGGACGGGGGAGGGGGGATGGGGGGGATGGGGGGGAGGGGGGGAGGGGAGGTCTAACTTCACAAACTGTGAGATCACGACCTGAACTGATTATCAAGAGCCATTAACTGGCGGTGCCACCCAGGTGCTCTGTGAAGTGCTTGTTTTCAACTTGCATTTCTTTCTTCCTGGGGGCATGGCACTTGTCCTGCAGAGGACGTTTCTTCTGGTTACTTCCGTTGTGGGCTCACTTTTGGCAAATTAACCTGGCACCAGGAACGTGGAAGAGACACGGCATAAAAACGTGACGAGCATCTAACACTTTCGGGTTCTCTTGGCTGGTCTGTTCGCCGAGGCACAAGGACGTCGTGCTGCGGTCTGAGGTGGACCCTCAGCACTGCTGCGGGTGACAATGGTGGGGTCGGCGCGTGCGCAGTGAGAACTGGAGAAGTCGGGGAGAGCGTGAAGCTGTGGAAGGACAACCTCTGGAGGAACAAAGTTCCCAGGAGGCAGTGCCTGCGCCTCTCCAACTTAAACTGGACCTGCTGCTTGGGGCCTGGCCACAAAGCCCGCTGCGAGGGGAGCAAACCACAAGGAAGGAAGGAAAAACCACAAGGAAAGGAAGAAACCACAAGGGAGGAGTTACAGGGGAGCCCCCAAAGGCGGGCAGAATGGATGGCACACAGAGCTAAGGACGAGAAGTCACACGGAAGCAGGACGGACCACAGATAACGCAAGAAACACTGGGGCTCTAAGAAGGAACGTGTGCGGGGCACCTGGGTGGCTCCGTTGGTTAAGCGCCCGACTCTTGATTTTGGTTCTGCTCATGGTCTTGAGTTTTGTGAGTTCAAGCCCCACATCCTGCTTGGGGTTCTCCTTCCCTCCCCCTCTCTCTCTCTGCCCCTTCCTCACGCTCTCTCCCTCTCTCAAAATACATTAAAAAAAAAAAATTAAAAGGGAACACATGTGAGAAGGCAATGGAGCAGCCAATTGGGTAAATAAAGGCTCAGTGCAACGGAAACCTGGCAATTGAAGATGTACTGCTTAAACTTTCTTACTGTGAGAAACTCAGAGGACGAGAAAAGCTGTCAGCCACCTATTGCCTACTGTGTACCAGGCACTGTTCTAAGTGCTTTATGTGTATTACCTCACCCTTTGTACCTTCCACAACATATACCAGTGGGGAAACGGAAGCAGAGGCAGGCCAAGCAACTTGCCCAAGGCTACAGTTTACCAAGGGGAGAGAAGAGATTTCTTGGGAGTGGTTTTCTGTTTGTCACCACACACGTCCCTGGGAACACTGGGGAAGAGCTTAGGGCATTTAGTTTTCAGCAAATATCCTCCCTAAAGAAAGCTGACAGCGAGGGCCACCGATGGCAGGAAAGAGGAGGCTCGCCTGAATTTGTTCTTGGGTCAATTCAAGAATGGAATGCTGGCTTAGATCGGCTCCAGGATACAGATCCGTCCACCAGACGTTTCATATCCAACCAGGAAACGTCATCATTAAAAGAGTTTCAGGAGAGGGGAACCTGGGTGGCTCGGGCGGTTAAGCGTCTGACTTCGGCTCAGGTCATGATCTCACAGTTTGTGAGTTCAAGCCCCACGTCGGGCTCTGGGCTGACCGCTCAGAGCCTGGAGCCTGCTTCGGATTCCGTCTGTCTCTCTCTCTCTCTCTCTCTCTCTCTGCCCCTCCCCTGCTTGTCTTTTTTTCTCTATGTCAAAAATAAACACACACTAAAAAAAAAAGTAATAAATTTCAAACCTTGCTTCTTACACATCAATTTTTGGTTGATAGGAATTCCTAACTGTCTTTAAAATTCACCACAAGATGGGTATTTTCACCGAACTTCTTGAGAATTTACCATATGTAAGACTGGTTACACTGAAAAGGAAATGCACGTAGACAAGAAGTAACAACTGCTCTTCAAACTTTTCTGATTGTAGATGTGCTTAACTTTGTTGGCCTTATGTCAGAAAAGAGTCAGGACGATCATTATAACCTTATAACTGTTTGGGAAAGTGACGGTGAGGTTCATGGTCTGAAGTGTTGGGAAAGCCAAGCTCACAGTACCTACCCAGCGCTTATGAAAAGTTTATCTGACTTGCTCTAACGATTGGGTGATTCACTGTCTTCTCCAATCCCCGAGAGTCCAGATTTGCTTTTCTAAAAACAGAAGGCTTTCACGCTAATCCTGGACTCTCCCAGAGACAAGGGGCACCAAAAGGATCAGAAATGGTTCCACGAGTTCTATGTGGAATCCCATCCTGAACGCAGAACTAACAAATCCATGGAAGAAAGGCAGAAAGGCTTTGCCAGGCCATAAATTAATTACCTTTAATGGCCAGGCTTAGGGTAAAAGCAAATAGACATACAAGCACTTCCCTATCTGCTGCTTTCATTTTGGTATTTAGCACTAGAGTTAAAATCACTTTTAATCAGCACGAAAGGCAGTTGTTTTTAAAACGGTAACATGCTGAAGGGAGAATTTCCCCTGATATCGAAGGGAATTTGAACTTTGGCCCTGGTTGTAGAACGATCCTATGTGTGCCTGTCTGGGATAAACTGCAAATCTTTTTTTTGTCTCCTTTAAATCAACAGGCTAAAAGTTCTCCAAAGGTTAACATAAATGATTCCACCCGCCATCGTTTCTTTTAAAACATCACTGTACAGGGTTAACATTTACCTTTAATTTAATAAAGGAAGCAAACTGAACACAGCAAGCTTTCACAATCAGGGAATTTAAATTTCAAAGTATATGGCGCTTTGAAGTGGAATTCTTTAGACTGATTTTCTATAAATCAAGATGAACACAAATAATAAGACAAGATTTTCTGGGGAATATATTCTCATACGTACTATGTACACTTTGGCATAGAGCATTCTGCAAACTCATTTCCTAATTGTGAAGTCAATGAGATTTTAGGAGTCCAAAAATAATCGTCTTCCATTATCACAGCTCAATTAACTCTAAATTCGAAACAGTGTGGCTTCTGGGCTACACTTCCACCTGTTAAGAGGATCAGGGCTAATTTTTGGAAGAGAAAAGAAAGCTGACTGTTTCATTTCAAATTCTGTCCCTGTTCTGTAGTTATTCATATTGAATTAAAATGGTGGCACAGGAGTGGTTGTGAATCCTGGGGTCTTGGGCAGTGTGCCATAAATCGCACCGGTCAGAACATACAGGTCAATGTTTGTAAATGACTCCATTTTAAACAAACGAAGGTGGACTCATGCTCAACTGTAGGTGAGCGGGATTTTCTCTTATGCTCACACAACTTCTTATGATGGACAATGATGCAACATATGAACCGGTTACTTGTGGACCTGTAGTATACTGATGGCGATTGTGAATTTCTTTAGCACTTCACTCATACTCTTCCTCCTGCTCACGTTTTGGGATTTAGGAGAAATCTGTCTTCCCTCAGGAATGTGTAATGAACGTTAGCATCCAATATGCACATGGTGACACAAATTGGAGACTCACTGGTAAACAGCATCCGCTTCTGAGCAAAGGTGCCATGAAAATAATCTCAGAGGAAAAAACTAAAAAAAAATTTTTTAAATAATAAAAAAAAAAATCAAAGGAAAAAACCACGGGCACATTAAATTGAAGCAAGCAAGCAGCAGTCAATCTAGAATAATGAAAGTTTATAAGCAGCCATTGTGACAAAATGGGAGTCCACATCTCCGTGACCTCTATCTTATGGGAGGAATATTATGTGGTCGTTTTAAAAAATAGTAATTTCGAAGATGTGGCAATATGGAAAAGCCTCATGAAATGACACAGGTAAATATATATCCCAGTTATAACCTTATACGGATGTCTATAAAATTAGATTGAGACTCAAAATTAAAAGGAATACATACACATAAAATACTGTGCTAAAATGGTACAATATAAATGACCCTCTCTCAGTCCACTATCTTTAAAGCAGACCTTAGGATTTCTTTAATTAAAAAACAAAACAAAACAAAACAACTTTCTTTTGCGGGGCTTCCTGGCTGGCTCAATCAGTAGAGAATGCAAGCAACCCTTTGATCTTGGGTTTGTGAGTTTGAGTCCTACACTGGGTGCAGAGATTACTTAAATAAATAAACTTAAAAAAATATTTTGTGGTCCACACAGTATAAAGGGTTTTGGTTTATCTGTTTAATTCAAAGGAGTCAAGCAGGAGATGACTAAGGAAACTAGGGGAAAAAGGTACCAACCTATTCTGGTTGTGAATCTTTTTTTTTTTTTTTTTGGTGGTTGCAAATCTTCATGTTGGCTGGTTGGGTCACCTCAGGTGCCAATGGTGATAACTTACGGACCTGTTAGTCCTTAAAATAGTAGCTAAAATGCTCAAGCTAATTTCAAGCAAAATCACAGAGAGACAAAGAGAGAGAGAGAGAGAGACGCTAGAGACATTCCCAGTATATCTTGTGGTCTGGAATTTATCGTGGTATCTGTGACTGAGTGCACGAGTATGTTTGCATGTGTTTCTTTTTTCTAACATTATCAGCATGAGAACGACTAGAAACGTGCTGTAGATTTTTCAGAAGTCAAGACAGCTGTGACAGCTACAGGGTTTCATTTATAGACACTGACACTGCACATTTCAGTACATATCAGACTCAAAGGTTAAAATATGTACATATTGTTCTTCAGCATGAAATCTACACAAAGATCATATCTAGACAGTACCAAAATGTTGCGTTTCTTATTTTCTTCAAGTCATTGTACACCCATAACTTTGTTCCATATATATATTTATATAACACAAATAAGCCAACAAAAAGTCTGGTATCTAATGAAAAATGCAGCCATTCCATATGCAAAATGTAAGAAAACGTAGATCTGAATATGTTTGTTGTTATAGTCAGATTGTCTCACACAGCACAAGTAAATTTTCCTTATGGCTAATATTTAACACACAACCATGCCCATCACTCAAGTCTTCTGACATCTCAAAATTACTATTTGAGATGCGTAAGGGCCATGGATCACGACATCCTTAAATTTCTCCAAATTTGACTGCATGATGAAGACTGGCGAATGTCTCCCTGTTGAAAAAATTTATATTTCTATGTGATACATCTCTTTGGGGGTTATTTCAGTATATTCAGTTGAGTGCTGATTAACCCTTCTTGATCTTTAGTCCCGACAAGAAATGAAAGATGCTGTGTTTTATAAATCTTTAGATTTACCAAAATCTAATGTGCTCAAGACTAATGAAAAACGAAAGAGAAAAACAAAGCCAAAAATCATAAATCCTTCCCAACTAGAAGGCATTCCTCCTTTATCCCTAAAAGAAATTCATTCCCGCACATCTTGTTTGAATTTAGCTTCTGAAGTTCGTCTCGTCCCATCCCTAGAACAAGTCAGGCAGCAGGGGATAAAGATAGGACTACATGAAATAAAAACACATGACCGATGCGGCCACTGCACACACGAAAACAGGAGGAGACAGAAAAATACTATCGAGTGATGTGTCGCTTGGATACATATATTTCTGTATTTTGTCACGAGTGTTCGATCGGAAAGCTACCACAAGTATCTGGATTCTCCTTCCCCTGCTATTACAAAACATGGAAATGTAATCAGAAAAAAGCTAATGCTTTAGGAGAGGCACACTGGCATCACTTCTCAGTTCTAGAAGATTTGCTAAAAGAAGCAGTAGTCAACACATTAACACTATACGATACATTCGGCAACTCGACACGGGAAGGTGAGACTCCCGCTAACACAAGGCCAGGTTCTTCCGAGAAGGTGCCTTGCACAGATGCGGGGTTGGAGTTTAACTTGGGGAGAGCGCTGTTTTTCTTTTATCCCCACCCGCTCTTTCTTAACCCCAGCCTTACATGATTTATAGTATTTTTATTGCAAATGCAGTAATGAAACCTCACTTTGTGCAGATTGAAGCGGGGACGAGGGAATTGCAGTGGTTTGGCGAGGAACGGAGGTGGAGAGTGAGACGCAAAATTCTATTCCTGTCACAAGTGAGAAAAACATAGTTCAAGGCTGACCCTGGACACAGTCATGTACATGGGCGGTGGGGGAGGAGGGACGGCGGGGGGGGGGAGGGAGGGGGGGGTCGCTGGAAGGCAAAGGACACCGATAGTGCTAGTGTGTGGAATGCGGCCGTGCCTGTAATGAGATGAAGCTCACACACTGCGTTATGCCTCTTCTGAGCCTCTGTAAACACAGAGACAGAGATGGAAGACAACACAGTCCGCCACAGTCATCACTGGTGGCCCAATGTCTCTGGTGGGAGAGGCAGGTTTACTTCCATGCTTTTATATTAGTTGAACCTTTTGGATAAACAAAATTCTTCAGAAACTCTCCAGGGATAATCCCGTGTGACCTGCCCATGGTACCCTGCTTAGAAAGTTCTTTCCAGTTCTTAATTCCTTTAGAGGTCTGGGATTCTGATCTGGTAACTTGCAAAGAAGCAGTGCAAGCAGTAAAGATGAGGCGGTGGCCTAACCTCCCAGCTGCTGAAGTTCAGACCGGAGGAAAAAAAAAAAAAAAAAAAAGAGAGAGAGATCGAAAACTGAAGGGACATCCAGGTTGACTGCAAGATGGTGTGGAACTCATAGGCCTAAGGAACTGGGCCAGTCAGGGTCAACCTCTAAAAGCCAAGGGATTTGAAAAGGTCCAATTACCATTTCCTATTAGAGTCTCTCACCATAGGCTTCTGGAGGAGGGGAGAGACGTGGAAGCTGGAGGGAGTGGCTGTCGAAAAAGAGATGGGAACAGAGATCAGCCAACACGCGTTCTCTTTTTCTGCCCTCTTCCATCCACTTCCCTCCTGGTGTAGGGTCTTTGGGATTTTCACAGACGGATCACAACCGGGGAAAAGGAAGGAACAGATCTGAGGGCAAGATGATCTTTGATTCCTTGACAATCACACAGATGTTTATCTAGTCATTCCGTTTCAAACAAGGGATTCTCTAATTTTACATGAATGATTTGATCATTGTTCTGCAGGGACTCAGGCATGCATTTTGGCTTCTATCTGGATCTCCTATTCACTACCCCTTTGAAAGGAAATCCAGAAGACAGCTCAGAAATTATAGCCCTCCTTCAGGTGATGAAAAGACCTAGCCCTGTTCTAGGTCATGGCCCTGTGTGCATGAAAACCCGGAGACCGATCGCTCCAGTCATTCACAGACACCACGTACTGACATTTTCCTTAATATTCAACTGGCAGAGTTTTAAAAAATGGTCATCCTTCACGCAGGCAAGGAAACAGCAAAACAGTAGTTTCATTCACCACTGGTAAGAATAAAAAGGACTGCCATCCTTTATGGAAATAATGGGATAATCTCTATCAGTGGTAAAGTGTCCACACTCTTGACTCTCCATTCTAGAAACTTGTCAGAGGGAATACTGGCAATCTTTGTAACAGTGAAAAATAGAAAACGGTCCAATGGCTGTTGGGAAATGGTGAAGTAAGTTCCAAGTATTAATGCTGCCAAATGATTATTTAAAAAAATATTCAGAGGCGAAAAATGCTCACAATAATAGTTAAGAAAAGGAGATGACAAGATTCTACGTATGGTAGGATTCTGAAAAAACAGAACACAAGGAAATAAATAGCACAAGGAAAAAAAAACTAGAAGGACATAGCCCCAAATGTTAACCATTATTAACTCTGGATGGAAAAATTTAAGTACTTTCACCATTTTTATTTTACTAAATTTCCACACTGATGAGATGTTACTTTTCTTTTTTTTTTAAATATGAAATTTATTGTCAAATTGGTTTCCGTACAACACCCAGTGCTCATCCCAAAAGGTGCCCTCTTCAGTGCCCATCACCCACCCTCCCCTCCCTCCCAACCCCCATCCACCCTCAGTTTGTTCTCAGTTTTTAAGAGTCTTTTATGCTTTAGCTCCCTCCCTCTCTAACCTCTTTTTTTTTTCTTCCCCTCCCCCATGGGTTTCTGTTAAGTTTCTCAGGATCCACATAAGAGTGAAAACATATGGTATCTGTCTTTCTCTGTAGGACTTATTTTACTTAGCATCACACTCTCCAGTTCCATCCACGTTGCTACAAAGGGCCGTATTTCATTCTTTCTCATTGCCACGTAGTATTCCATTGTGTATATAAACCACATCTTCTTTATCCATTCATCAGTTGATGGACATTCAGGCTCTTTCCATAATTTGGCTATTGTTGAGAGTGCTGCTATAAACATTGGGGTACAAGTGCCCCTACACATCAGCACTCCTGTATCCCTTGGGTAAATTCCTAGCAGTGCTATTGCTGGGTCATAGGGTAGATGTATTTTTAATTTTTTGAGGAACCTCCACACTGTTTTCCAGAGGGGCTGCACCAGTTGGCATTCCCACCGAGAGTGCAAGAGGGTTCCCGTTTCTCCACATCCTCGCCAGCATCTATAGTCTCCTGATTTGTTCATTTTAGCCACTCTGACTGGCATGAGGTGATACCTGAGTGTGGTTTTGATTTGTATTTCCCTGATGAGGAGCGAAGCTGAGCATCTTTTCATGTGCCTGTTGGCCATCTGGATGTCTTCTTTAGAGAAGTGTCTATTCATGGATAAAGAAATTGTGGTTTATATACACAATGGAGTACTACGTGGCAATGAGAAAGAATGAAATATGGCCCTTCGTAGCAACGTGGATGGAACTGGAGAGTGTGATGCTAAGTGAAATAAGCCATACAGAGAAAGACAGATACCATATGTTTTCACTCTTATGTGGATCCTGAGAAACTTAACAGAAACCCATGGGGGAGGGGAAGGAAAAAAAAAAAGAGGTTAGAGTGGGAGAGAGCCAAAGCATAAGAGACTCTTAAAAACTGAGAACTGAGGGTTGATGGGGGGTGGGAGGGAGGGGAGAGTGGGTGATGGGTATTGAAGAGGGCATCTTTTGGGATGAGCACGGGCTGTTGTATGGAAACCAATTGGACAATAAATTTCATATATTAAAAAAAATTTTTTTTTAAAAAGGATAAAAAAAAGAGAAGTGTCTATTCATATTTTCTGCCCATTTCTTCACTGGATTATTTGTTTTTCGGGTGTGGAGTTTAGAACAAGCAATCCTAAAATTCGTATGGAACCACAAAAGGCCCCGAATAGCCAAAGTAATTTTGAAGAAGAAGACCAAAGCAGGAGGTGTCACAATCCCAGACTTTAGCCTCTACTACAAAGCTGTAATCATCAAGACAGCATGCTATTGGCACAAAAACAGACACATAGACCAATGGAATAGAATAGAAACCCCAGAATTAGACCCACAAAAGTATGGCTAACTGATCTTTGACAAAGCAGGAAAGAATATCCAATGGAAAAAAGACAGTCTCTTTAACAAATGGTGCTGGGAGAACTGGACAGCAACATGCAGAAGACTGAAACTAGACCACTTTCTGACACCATTCACAAAAACAAGCTCAAAATGGATAAAGGACCTGAATATGAAACAGGAAACCATCAAAACCCTAGAGAAGAAAGCGGGGAAAAAACCTCTCTGACCTCAGCCGCAGCAATTTCTTACTTGACACATTCCTAAAGGCAAGGGAATTAAAAGCTAAAATGAACTATTGGGACCTCGTAAAGATAAAAAGCTTCTGCACTGCAAAGGAAACAATCAACAAAACTAAAAGGCAACCAACGGAATGGGAAAAGATATTTGCAAGTGACATATCAGACAAAGGGCTAGTATCCAAAATCTATAAAGAGCTCACCAAACTCCACACCTGAGATGTTACTTTTCTAAAGAGAAAAATATGTTAATGAGATAGTGAATCAAATGGATGAAAATTACAAACAGTGGAATGTGCTTTTTGGGTATTACGTTTCTCAAGTTGGGAAAGATTCAAAGGAATCCTGGCTGGTTCAGTCAGTAGAGCATGGGACTCTTGATCCTGGGGTCATGAATTCCAGCCCCATGTTGAGTGTAGACATTACTTAAAAAAAGAAATAAAATCCTAGGGGTGCGTGAGTGGCCCAGTTGGTGAAGCATCGACTCTTGATTTTGACTGGGGTCATGATCTCATGGTTTGTGAGATCGAGACCCACAGTGGGGACTCTTGGAATTCTCTCTCTCCCTCTCACTGCCCCTCCCCTGCTCTCACATGTGTGCACTATTTTGAAAGAGCAAGCATGGACATGCATGTAGGGGAGGGGCAGAGGGAGAGGGAGAACCCAAACAGGATCCATGCTGTCAGCACGGAGCCCCACATGGGGCTCGAACCCACGAACCTTGAGATCATGACCTAGGCTGAAATCAAGAGTCAGAGGCTTAACCCAATGAGCCACCGAGGCACCCCAATGAGTAAACTTAAAAAAAAATCTGAATTCCCACTGTGGGTAAGGAAGGGCAAAATAAACGCCTATACATCCTACACTGAAACATGTTTCTGGATGATACTTTGGTGAAATATGTTAAGAGTTCAGTTGTGCACATCTTTAGACTCTGCAACTCCCTGGGTGGCTCAGTCAGTTAAGCGACCGACTTTGGCTCAGGTCATGATCTCACACAGTGGGTTCGAGCCCTGTGTCAGGCTCTGTGCTAACAGCTCAGAGCCTGGAGCCTCCTTTGGATTCTGTGTCTCCCTCTCTCTCTGCTCCTCCCCAGCTCATGTGCTGTCACTCTCTCTCAAAAAATAAACATTAAGGGGCGCCTGGGTGGCGCAGTCGGTTAAGCGTCCGACTTCAGCCAGGTCACGATCTCGCGGTCCGTGAGTTCGAGCCCCGCGTCAGGCTCTGGGCGGATGGCTCAGAGCCTGGAGCCTGTTTCCGATTCTGTGTCTCCCTCTCTCTCTGCCC